>NC_056743.1:575637707-575945207 GCF_019279795.1 Protopterus annectens
CACACACACACACACACACACTTTAAGAAGAGTTTATACAGCTACACAGACACTTCTGGGGAAGGCTGGCACAGGTTCTCCAGCTCTGCCCCTTTTTCCCAGACTATACAGTAGTATCAGCTGCCACCACCCACTAATATTTATTAGCTCCTCAAAGGCCATTAAAAGGGTGTCCAATTATTACTGTGCAGTATTATTATCCAATTGGTAGTATAGCCCAGGGCTAAAGCTATTAGAGTGGCTTTGTACAATTTTACCAAAAGCATGCACGCTTTCTAAAGAGCTTAAATTATCTCTACAAAAGCAGCCGCAGTTGAAAGGGTTTAAAATATTTAATTACAAACAGTCAAAACACAAGACAATACTTTTTACTACACAGTGCTAGTCAAGAGTTCAGAGATCACAGAGAAATACTTAAAATAATTCAGTAGTACAGTTCTGACATCACAGAAAAACACAGTCTAATCCTTCTAGTTTCTTGCTATTTCTAAGAGAAAACACAAGTCTAAGATAACTTACATATAGAGCAAGACAGTGCTGATGAGTTGGATGGCCAAGACAAAAATGCTTAATGCTCTCTGATTCTCTCTGTTTTTAAAAATCACATTCCTGGTTCACATTACATCATTCTTCATACTTCCCTGGGTTCCCAGGATAACAGAAACTACATTTACATTTGTCACCTCTGGGCAGAAACCAGAGCAATAAAGGACATTTATGCATGCAAATTCTGGCCATTAACTCTGGCCTTAAAACAATAGGCAGGATGCCTCACTCTAGATGTACTGGCACTGAGTTTTAACATCAAACGGTCACAGCATACTTTACTTGGTCAGTAGAGTGCACCGTTGTTACATTTTTTTCAGTTCCATATGTAACACTATTTTTACCATTTAAGACAACAAGCCTGTGGTTTACATTAATATTTACAGATAACAGAATTATCTCCAAAATTCTATCTGGCTAGGCTGGCAGCCTTCACCTATCTTCACCCAATATTCACAAGTAGTACTGTAGTACCAAAGAAAACAAAGGATTTTAGGCCCACCAAAAATCTCACTGCCCAAAATTACTTAATTCAAAAAGAAACCTCTAGCGTAGTCATTATTCCCTGTCTGTCAGAAGACTGGATGCACTCTTTGTACCTCCAGGATGTCTAAATCCATATTAAAATAACAAAGGAGTTAAAGAAGTTTCATTGCTTTTGTGAAATCCATTTTTTTTTCATTTTGAAACCTTTCTACAAACTGCGCCTTTACAGGTAGATTTATGATAGCCCCAGTTTTTGCATATGCAGCAGCTGATAACCAAATATGCAGAAGAAATTCCACAGGTTTAGAGCATTGTCATTTGCTTTTCCAAAAACATGATTCCTAGAATGACACCAAGCTCTGAGATGTGCAAAAAGATTAGCACCTCATTCCACCCTTTCTTGTTCTTTTTAAGCTTCTCCTGACTGACATGTTCATGTACTTTCTTGTAATGACTACAAAGGTCTTTAGCCTTGGAAGTCAGGATTGTAATGTAAATCATAATTAAAGGTCCAGGAAACTGTAATTAACATAAAATACAACATCCAGCAGATACCCTTTCTGACTCCCTTCTACTTTTAAGTGTCATTTTACCTGTACATCCCATTTTTAAGGATGCTGCTCCACGCAAGTGCCGAAGTTGTTTTTTTTGATATTTTATATTTTCCGGTAAAAGTTCTTGGGTAATTCTGAAATAAAAACATAAAGGATCCCCTTCAGTATTTTAGAGGGAAGGTTAATGGATAGACAAACAAGTTACATATTAACTGCTGACAGATTTGATAGACTTCTTTGAAGCGGTCACCAAAGCCGTAGATAAGGGTAAGATGGTTCACACAGCCTATCTAGATCTCGCCAAGGCTTTCGACACCATCCCCCACTCTGGAATTATAGATAAACTCACTAGACTAGGTATAAATCTGTATGTCACAAGATGGGTTGCCAAATGGCTCACTGACAGAACCCACACTGTGAAAGTAGCAGATTCCAATTCCGACTTCAGACCAGTGACAAGTGGAGTACCACAGGGTTCAGTCCTGGGTCCTTTCCTGTTTGGTATGTACTTCTCTGACGTACAGGCTAACACAGAAGGTCTTTGGCTAATGAAGCTCACAGATGACTGCAAACAAGGAGCCATAATGGAAACTCCTAATGCTGTGGACATCCTACAAAAGGGCATCACTGAGACAGATGCCTGGTGTCAAAGCCATGGCCTCAAGTTCAATGCCAAAAAGTGCATTGTCATCCCTTTTTGTAAAAACTCTTTACCCATCAACAGTACCATAGACCATAGTCTACTTAACACCGAAAGTATGATGAGAGATCTGGGGACACAGGTGGACAGTAGTCTCACCTTTGATAATTACATTGCTGCAGTAGTCAGGAAATCCTTCTATGCGGCACACCTCATCACAAAAGGTTTCTCATCCAGGAAAAAAAAGGTCATTGTTCCCCTCTACTCGTCACTCATTAGACCCATTATAGAATACAGTGCCCCTTTTGGTATGTACCTCACAAGACATCTACAACAACTGGAAAGGTTGCAGAAATACCTCACAAAGAGGATTACTAGCCTCAAACAGATGCCCTATGCAGACTGTCTCAAAAAACTCCAGCTTTACTCTGTTGCACATCGCCTACTTAGAGGTGATCTCTGCCTAACATACGCTACCTACGTACATACCTACAGCTATGTCAATCTCAGAGCTGTTGGACATGCTCCACTTAAAGAAATCCCAATCCCTCCAAGCTACATGCTCTAGGGACCTAAACCTTGTCACCACAATAAACCGAACATGCTGGAGGGATAGATTCCTGTCCCAGAGACTTCCTATACTCTGGAACAAACTACCTGTCTATATCAAACAAAGCTCCTCATTAGCACTCTTCAGGAAAAATTCTTGATGATTGTATGGGAGATTGGAAATTCACCCACGGATCACTTCTGTGGCTCTGCTTGACAGGGGCACAGGAAAATAATTTTCTTGGGTGGTGAAAACAGGGCACCATTTTGGCTAGGCTTATATAGGCCCTAGGGACAATAGCCTAGTTACCTACCTATGAACTACAGTATCTCCTTTTTCTTATTCAGTGACTGAAAGTAAATAACATGAGCAAACTAAGTGCAAGATTCATGAACAGTGTTTGTAATTGTGCTGGGATGATGCATAGACCAGTCATGTAACAGAGCATAGCACAATTCACAAATGGACTTGTACACATTAATTGTATATTATACAAAAATGCAGGGGAAGGAAGTGAGCAAGTCCAGCTTCACAGTTAGTATGTAATGCAAGCAAGTGGGCATCCCCAGCACAGTTCATATTCTTAGTGTTAAGAATCACATATCACACTGTGGTGTACAGCTAGAGATTTACAGGATTATGATTGCAGACATACCACATTAAACATCATATCCCACCAACCAAAGACCAAGAAATGTTGATATACTCTTCAGTATAACATAGCTGAGCAACAGCATCATTATCAACTGGAACAACACTCTACAGTATTGAAAATAAATTAATTGGTGTAAAGGTGCATTCCAATGCAATGTTCAGTGTGCATATGCCAAACTTGACCCACACCAACACAGCGATATCATGGCTCTGCAACTAGTGGGAAAGAGATGTCCAGCATGTGTCATTGTTAAAATATTACGTAAAATATGGCTATTATACAGATATGGCCAGGCGGGTGAAATATTGTGAATTCTTACGGGCATTGTCAGTGGAATAATCGCAAACGGCAAAGCATTATAAACAATCCGTCAAAGAGTAACAGTAGAAGTCAGATGCAGTGCTGCGCATCTATAACAATGTGAGCATTACCAGCTACTTTTGTTTGTACCAAACATACCAGTTGTGCATACCAGCCCTTTTTCCAAATTCTGCAAACACACAAATGCATGTACACACACACATACACACACACAGGGTTATAGGCAGCAGTGTATGTGTGTCTGTGTCTGTGTTTGTGGTGTGTGTCTGCATCTGTGTATATGTGTACTTGTTTTTGTGTCAGGCTTCTACTTTCCTTTAAACGACAGGTATTAATCCCAAAATCACACAGACGCAGACACATCACATATACGCACACACACACTGCACTATTACCAGATGTCTGTAGCCTTTCTACTGCTAATAAGTATGATAGTGAAATAACAGCTACAGACACCTACATTTATTTCTACACAGTATTATCACAGTGATGTAAATTGCAGCTGTACAAATGGGTGTTCTGCAGTATATCTAACATGTACATTTCTATGATGTTAAAAAGAAGTGTTAATCATCCTTTAAGTTGTGAGCTGCGTTTGAAACATTCAATTTTTAGCTTGACTCTTAGGAGAAGTATGGGCTCGGTAATAATAGATTTAGTTATAGGTGGGGTTATATGGAAAAGTAGAGGTAATGATTATACTACTACATTTTGAAAACAATGCAGCAGGGACACTATTCTGCTTTAGGATAGCAACAATGTAAAATTTATTATACCCAGGGTACCTCAATCTCAGTTTATATGTACGATATGATGTGTTCTATAAGTGAAAGTTTCTAAACTGAAGTCATTACAATTACAATAAAAAATATTACAGAAAAAAGAAAGAAAGAAATGCACTCCATAGTGTAAACAGATCTCAGTGCACTTCAAATCCATTAGTGTGATTCTTGGGTTTTCCATGGGTGGCAAATCAAAAGGAGGCTGTCCCTCAAAGGATCATGCTCCAATATGAGTCCTGTATTGTACTTGCTACACAGAACACATTTATTTGACTCTACACTGTGTTTATAAGTACACTGGTAAAGCTTCCAGACAACTGATGAAAAATATAGGCGGTATTCACAGTCTAGGGCTTTGCATTTTTGCTTTTTGTAGCAGTGATTCACGAAGAGAGGCCGGACTGTCAGCATATGTACGATGACGCAAAGGAGTTGCTGTAAACATGCTCCCCTACTCCAAAAGCATAACATGCTTAATGCATAAGTGATATGGGAACTGCTACCACTCTGCTAAGGGGCTTTACACGCATGCATATGACTTTGATTCATAGGCACACATCTATAAGGAATGCATTTGCATTCTAGACATGTGAATGAACTTATGCCAGTAAGCAACAGTTTTCAGGTAGAATATGAAGATGTGAAGGGAAATCAGTTGACATTTCTGCATACCTAGATGTTTTTACGGAAGTGTTCACTTGGGGAAATGTTTCATTTCCAACCTTGTGCATACCTGGACATAGTCTTGAAGGAGTCACTTGGGGAAATAATTCACTTGTGTGTCATTTTAGAGCTTGTGCATACATGGTCAGGTTGCTGAAGTAAGCGCTGGGTAAACTAATTTATTATGTCATTTTAGCGCTTGTGCATATTAAACACAAACAAATGAAGTGGTTGCTGGGAGAATAATCCATTTGTGTGTCAGGGAAGTGCATTTGCATACTAGGGCAAACAAGTTTGTGCATTGCAACTCCAATATCAAAGGAAAAACATTGCTTTTAACAATGGAAGTGCATACTGCAGGGATGTCGGACTATGAATTGGAAAACACACCTCATCAACATACTACGCATTTCAGCATTTCTCATTTGCATCTCATTATTTTTAAGGCCTTTCACATTAGCATAAATGGCCTCTAGGAATCTTGCCTTTACTATGCTCATTTGTGAGCATCAGGAATGCCCCTATCATATTTGTGCAAGCAGCTATGAATACTGGCCTATATATATTTTTTCACAGTTTTTAATCATTATACAGAATAAATAAATCCATTCTTGTCATCTGTAATTGCAAAAATGTCTTCAGTATGACAAAAGTACATTTTCTTCTTTTTTTTTTTTAATGCAACAAGACATACAATAATTTATGCAGCATAGCTGCAGATTTTATGGAAACTGTATAACATCTGTCAATCTGTATGAAAATCTACTGCAAATACTGTGGAACATTTCACCTTGAGAATCATTAACAGAGCAAAGCATGTTGGTTGGATATGAGCTTCAACCAGGATAAATCATGCAATAAAACATAAATACACTTATAAATACTAAATTAAAATTAATATTTTAAATCTACAAGCAATAAATCAGTGTCTTCCTTCACCTATATATATATATATATATATATATATATATATATATATATATATATATATATATATGTTCATATTTTATAAATAAATAAATAACCGTTGCACAGGCCTCAGAATTAAATTTCTAACACAGAAATGCTTCCTTTAGGTGTAGGGCATTTCAGCGAAAGAATCATCAGACATTTTAATCCCAAACCCAGTTGCTACTGTAACTGGCAAAAAGAGTTTAGCTATATATTGTAGACATGAACATTGTTAGGCTTTCTTTTCAGAAAACTTCAGAAAACCTAAATGTTTTCTTCTTTTAAAGATAGTCTGACTGAAAGTTTGTTAAATGTGATTATAAGTGTGTGGCAGGTAGAAAAAAGACTTTTGTGCAAGGTTTTGGTAAACTGCGTCATATACCTTATCTTAGTGTATTGTATTTAGTGAAACAGATTTCAGTAAACAGTGTTTTAACTATGACTAACATGTTTACTTTATCCCTAAATCTCTTCCTTTATACATTTATCTCACTCTTTTCTATGTCTTCTTTCAGTGCTACTATAGAATTATACATTGACATATGGTTGTCATGTTAGCCATATTTGTTAGTGTGGCTTTTATTTTATTTCTGCTAATTTGCTTATTCGTTTCTTGATTGGTTAATTGCTTCGATTTTTCTTATTGACAAATAGTGAGCTTTATCAAATGAACCCATTTCAGCTAGCTGGGAGTTACACAGAATTGCTGAGGTACAAGAATCTTGTATGCAGGATCATTGAGGCATATTAACTGAAATACACAGAGGATAAAGTTTACCTAGGACAAATTGAAGTCAAGCACAGTTTAGCTAGATGATGAATAAGTCATTTGACTTTGCTTTTCACACTCTTTATAATATTATCCTGTCGTATTGCTATATTGCTGCACATGCGGACCAATTAAGAAAGGACTATTGGAAACACACTTTACGGAGAGCAAATGCCTTTTTCAGCAGAGATCTTGAGTCTGTGTTTATAAAACACAGATTATCCACGGTAAATTAATGATGCTTATTTGGGTAATACAGATGCACTTTCATTAGACAGAGTCCTGGTCTTTGCTGACACAATAATGGAATGGATGAAGTGGTATTAAATAAGGCACCATTAAAAAACAGGATCAGTGAAATAAGTGATAGTTAAATCACTTAAAAGATAAAACTAAAGCTGGTCCAGTCAATGAGTATCAGTATAAAAGTGCAGGTACCAGCTTATAAAGTAAAGTAGCCTTTATTTGCTTAATGCTGATATCATGATTATATGACAGTCAAATCTCCATAGTGGTTTAACGCCTTCCGTGTTCTTTAATCTGCTATTGCCATATGTGAGTCAATGTTTCACCTACTTCTCAGCCTCTTAGAGCAAAAATTCTGGATAAGCCAAAAATAATGGGATGACAAAAGCCCCAAAATCAAGGACAGACTTTTTAATATACTGGTCTTATAAACTAAGAAAGTTAGTAGAATAATAGATTTTGCATTAGCATACATTTTCCGAAGAATATGAAGTCTAAAAGTCAAATGTCTGTCATTATTTAGTGACTTCAGTCTGCAATGGCTTGCTCGACAATCATGGTTTTTATGTAGGGAAAAAAAATATGAAGCAGAAGCATGGACATTCTGGACAGTAGAGAGGTATTCTGTCAGTGTTACCTTGTTGACCACGTGTGTCCAGGATTCTAATTGCATTAGATAATTGTAAACAAAATAAACTGCTGCACTGTAACTTTTTCTGACTTACCTGAAAAAGCTGAACAACTTTCTGTAGTACTTAATTTCCTGTAATATAGCTGCATACCTCATAGATCCCTTGAAGTGTTTCCACAGCCAGCAGCAGACTAGGTGACCAAACGCTCAAGAGTTCTATAAGTGTCACGGTTCAAGAAGTAGCCATTTTGATTACCACTACGTGGTATCAGGTTCTAGTCACTGGCACGAATGAAAGCATCAATAAAGTAGCAGTTTGAATTTGTGTAGTGAAAAATAATAAAATTAGCCAAAACAAGAGTATTGTGCTTGCTTTGTGATCTGCATCAGCTTTTCAGCTATGCTAGCTTTCAAAGTTTTCTTTCAAAACTTAATTACATCACAGTGTTTTATAATTTCATTGAATATTAATGCTGTTACTTTTTAGCTAAAGGCCAAAAATGAATTTCTGGGCAACCTTCCTTGAAATATTTCTGACAGACCACCTTGAAATGACATTGTTGATGTTTTAGTCCTGATTTAATAAATCAGTTCTGTGCAGTATACAGTAAGTCAGTTATTAGTTTACATATCTATAACAACAAACTTTTTTGAGTAACAGTTTAGTTTCTTTTTTTTTTTTCAATAAAAGTAACAGTTTAGTTTCTAAAACATGTCCATGATGACATTTTATTATGAATAGATGTGCAAAAATGTCATTGAGGTGAAGAAATAATTTTGTAAATCAAGAATAAAATCTTCTTTCAGGATACAAAACATGCTTTGATCTGGATCTAAAAGTGAAGATATATATAGCACTCATGAAGATATGTAAAAGATATTTGTACACATGCCCACAGAAAATACAAAATTGATGCTTGTTGAAAAGTAACATATCTCTCTATGCATGGATAATAATCCATCATTGTACCTAAAGAAGGTTTTCAAATTATAAAATGTATCCATGACTATTACTAATAAACATGAGACTTTGTGAAGGAGTTTGCACCACAACATGAAAGCAATCAAAAATTATTCTAGTGTTCAAAGGAGAAGAACCAACCAAATTTGAAAAGATAAGAGTTGTTCACATCAAGCTAACAGGTTACCTTACACAACTCAACAAACGGCCACCAACATATATTTTGGAAAACATATAGTATAAAAATCTACTTGAGTATGTCACTAATAGTTGTGTAAATGTATGAGGCAAATGGATGTGAAATGTCTTCAGTACTGCACCGTTATTTCCTGACCTCTGAAACGTATTTGATGTTGTTTATCCCATTATATTTACTTCAAAGATGTCAGTCTCTGACATAGAAACTTTGTGCTGTTATAGCTTCTGACCCTGGAGTACTACAGAGCTCTCCACTAAAACCATTCCTTTCTTCAGTCCTTATAAGTGAAATCCAACACAAGATCAACAGCATCCATTATACAGACAACGTTTCACTTATCTACAGTGGAAGTAACAGAAATGTGTGGGTTTGTTTCATAAATCTTACAAGCTTAATGCAGTACGTAATAATCATCAACACCCATCTTTTCCAATTTCTTTTTCATGTGGTTGGGATGTTGTAGTCACCTATCTTCGCTGACAGTCACTCTTGTACCTTCTTCTACAGTTATGCCTGTCTCTTACAGGTCTTCTCTCATGTAATCTAGCTGGATTATCAGGCTAAGGGCTGATAGAGGCTCTGACCTTAATGAGAGAATTCCCCTAAAACCAATGCTTAGAAACAGACTTTTGGCCAAATAGTATAATAAATTGTTTTATGGTTATTTGTGTGTATAAATTTTAATGATTATTCAAGGCTTTTGGCTAGTATTTATATTTACACTATTCAATTTAATATATATCATGTATTTTTATGTAGTTTTATGAATTAACTCATTAGTTTAGTATGAACTAGCAGTTAATATATATGCAAGTAGTATCAAAGTCAGTAAGTAGTGGATGTTTTAGATGTAATGAACATAATTAGATAGCATTGCAAGATGCCAATTAGGTAATTTGAGTTAATTGAGTTACCTACCTATATAGGATGGGCTTGCAAGTTCATATGTAAAGGTCTGAGGAAGTGGTGTGTGAAGCATTACGAAAGCGCTTACTGACAATAAAAGCTTGTTTTTATCATATATTGCATTTCTTCAGCCACAGGTTTGGATTGTTGATATACTTTGTGACAATATTTTTCATTTTGGGAATATCTTACAACCCATTAATTCCAACCTTAACCTTAAAGAACTTTGCTTGTTTTAATTTGTTGGCTGTGGTTGGTACCAAATGGCTAAAGATATAAGGAATTACAGTACAACTAGCACAAGTGATGTCATTAAACTGGAATATGTTCTGAACAATCGAGGTAAGCAATAAAGTATTATTAGAAAAAAAATGATAAGCTGTATGAACAGTACAAACAACCCCTTATTAGCCACTGAACGACTAACGGATGAACACCAGAATAAATAGAAAGATAAAGATTTCCTCATATTAATGAGAGAAATACACAAGATAGAAGATGAATTATATAAAAACAAAAGACTGCATGCAAAAAGATTTCACTTAGAAGCTTGCCTAAAATATCAAGTCATACCACGTGGTCTAAGGATTACTAAAATGCCTGTACAAGGAAATAGACTACCAGAAATGTTATCAAGATGGCAACAGCTTAATATCCAACTTAGCTTCAATTATATGAGGCTTATAATAGAATACACGCAAAAAGATGAAGCTATCAATAAAGAGAACATACTGAGTTTGCAGGAGCAGTTATATGATAAATATCCAGCAGAGCTGATCGAGAAAATAATGAATGTGGTTGATTCGGTTTCTCTGTATGAGTAAAGACTATACAAACAGAAATTCTCTAAACTAGAGCGAGACAGAAGGGACTTTAAGGCAGACCATATTTTTGTATGGCCACGTACGAATTCCGAATCACAAAGAAACAGTGATACTACCTTAAAAACAGCAAACAACTGGGAGAGAGAACGCCCTATAACATCGCATAATTTGAGTGCACAGGAATTCACAGGAGCTAGACCGAAGGTCAGCCAAGCAGATTTACTCAATGAAACATCGGTAGAAGCTATAACTTCACATACACCTACAATTGTAGGAAATGTAACTACAGGAATCAAGAACAGCGACGAGTTACAGAAACTACAGTTGGAGTCACACAAGGGAATACCAGAAGTGAAAAGAGTACACGAAGAAAAGGTTTTTCGCATATTCCCTACAAGATTAATGCCAGCACAACACCATCTACCCAGAGAGAGGTCATGAAGCAGAGGAGGCTTCAAATGCAAGGGCCAACAAGGTTTATCGAATGAAAGGATGTACAAGAAAGGATGGCAAAATGACAAGATGTAGAATCGTTAGTATGGAATATTTCTACTGAAACATTATCGGACAATGAACTAAAAGTTCTGAACAGAGGCCTCTCATTCATACCAGCGCAAACCACTGAGGTAACTGACAGCATTTTGGACTTAACAATGTTTACACAAAATGTATTACTGAAACTGATGTTTGGGGAAAATGAAAATGGTGAAAGGGAAACGTTTAAGAGGCCTAGTACTTGTATTCCAGTTGGACATCCTGTAGTTGATGTACTCAGTGGTTTATGTGAAAAGGAACTGTTTGAACAACCGGATAGTGATAAGAACAAAAGCTTTTTTAGGAATATGTCTAAAGATGAATATGAAGCTTTATACAGTTTAAAAAATGATCATAATATAACAATTAAACCAGCAGATAAAGGGGGACCAGTAGTGGTCATGGACAAATGTGATTATAATACAAAAATTAAGGAAATGTTATGTGACAAAACTGTCTATAAAATAATAACTAAAAAACAAAAGGAAAGTCTTATTAAAAGATTGGATAATTTGTTATATAAATGTCTTTTAGATAAATGGATAACCCTTGATTTATATAATTATTTTTTTAGTGAAGAACCCCCTCATCCCTGTTATCCAAGGTATCCCTAAAATACATAAGGACCCTGAAAATCCCCCATTGAGGCCAATAGTGTCAAGAAGAAATTGGATAACAGAACCCATATCTATATACATAGAAAAAACATTGAGACCCCTAGTAGATAAGAATAGAACCATCTTAAGGAATACAAAATAATTTTTGAATGAATTGTATGATTTTTTTCCAAACATATGACAAAGATTTGAGCAATGTTAAATTGGTAACAATGGACGTTCGTTCTTTATTTACATCCATACTCAACAATTTAGGAATAGATATGTTGAGAGAATATTTAACTATGGAAGGCTCTTATGACCAGAATAAAATAGAGTTGATATGTCTTATAATGGAGCAGATAATTATAAATAATGTATTGATGTTTGAACACACACTATACTTACAAAAAGATGGCATAGCAATGGGCACTCCTAGCGCAAATAGCTAAGCCAATTTAGTGATGGCATCATGGGAGAATAAATGGGTGAAAAATGAGCAGTGGGGACCAATAATATTTTATAAACGATTTGTGGATGACTTGTTCCTGCTGTGGGATGGAAATCAAGAAGAATTAGAGAGGTTCTTTTATGAAGCAAATATTAATACTAGTTTTCTGAGCTTTGAAACAAAAGTGTCGGATAAAGAAATTAATTTTCTTGATGTCAAACTTATCAAAACAGAAGAGGGGGAGATTACTAGTAAACTATATAGAAAGGATTATTATAGAAACACAATTTTACATAGAAGTAGTATGCACCCCTGGCACATTTTTAAGAATGTAGTTAAAGGGCAGACATTGAGAGTGTCTAGACTAACAGTGAATGAAGAAGATTTTGAGCAAGAAGTGGTAGACCTCAAGCAAAGATTTAGAGAGAGAGGTTATGCAAAAGAATGTGATGTTTTGGTAGGAGAAGGCGACAAATTAAGGGACACAGTTGGTAAACCATATTTTGCAAGAAGGGTGGAAGATGATGTAGTTAGTTGACAAGGAAAAGGAAAGGTAGTAAGAGTTCCCACACAATATTCCAGTAACATGTCCATTGTGACAGGGATAATTAAGAAACATTGGCCCATTCTAACGCATGATGCTAAGATAAAGGAGATAGTAGGTGAAGACCCTAGCTTCTCTTTTAAGAATAAGAAATCTCTACAAAGACACCGATGCTATCCTAGAGATGGTAAGGTATAAAAGGAAGGAGAAGCAACAGCAATAAAAGGAACTGCACCATGCAGAAAATGTAACCAATGTAAATGTATAGAAACTAGCAACACTTTTTCATATCCTGATACAGGCAGAATATTTACATTTAACATACAGGCTACTTGCCACACTAAAAATATTGTGTACATAGCTGTATGTGACATCTGCTCTAATTTTTATGTAGGTAAAACTAACAGTGAAATCAGATTTAGGATACGTGAACATCTTCTACAAATTAGAAATCAGAACCTTACAAATGCTTTAGCCAAGCATGTTAAGAATACAGACTCAGGACATGCATTTAGGTTCTAAGCAATAGAAAAGATGGAGGAAAATTAGAGAGGGGGAGACACCACTAATACAGAAACATCAGAGACACGCTGGATTATCAGGCTAAGGGCTGATAGAGGCTCTGGCCTTAATGAGAGAATTCCCCTAAAACCAATACTTTGAAACAGACCTTTGGCCAAATAGTATAATAAATTGTTTTATGGTTATTTGTGTGTATAAATTTTAATGATTATTCAAGGCTTTTGGCTAGTATTTATATTTACACTATTCAATTTAATATAGATCATGTATTTTTATGTATTTTTATGAATTAATTCATTAGTTTAGTATGAACTAGCAGTTAATATATATGCAAGTAGTATCAAAGTTAGTAAGTAGTGGGTATTTTAGATGTAATGAGCATAATTCGATAGCATTGCAAGATGCCAATTAAGTAATTTGAGTTAATTGAGTTACCTACCTATATAGGATGGGCTTGCAAGTTCATATTTTATGTAAAGGTCTAAGGAAGTGGTGTGTGAAGCACTATGAAAGCGCTTACCGACAATAAAAGCTTGTTTTTGTCATATATTGCGTTCCTTCAGGCACAGGTTTGGATTGTTGATATACTTTGTGACAATATTTTTCATTTTTGAAATATCTTACAACCCATTAATACCAACCTTAACCTTAAAGAACTTTGCTTATAAACCAATGTACCTACATGCAAAATGTCTTTATTTACAGATACTAGCAATCATCATGCTTTTCATATTGACAAGTTATTCCTTTTTGCCTTCAAGACAATGGATGGGTTTCCTGGATATGTGCTATGTCTGTACAAGACTTGCATCACTTCATGGTAACACACAGACTAGCTATATATATAGGCAGTACTGTAATGCAGGTAGCTATACTTAGTTCTATGTGTATGAGTAGCAGAACAAATATACAAGCAGATACATGTATGCAGTGAAATGCGAACATAGATGTCCAAGGCATAATAGATATATTGACCATGCACCATCCTGTGCAAATCCCATGAGAGATGAAAGCATTAATAAAACTGTTGCATATTGGAATAAAGCAGTACATATAGAGAGGCTGTACTATATGTGCTAGTGGGTCCCATGGCCAGAAGGTACAAAGCAGCACATATACAACTGTTGAGTATTTAGAGCTACAGTGCTGTGATGTGCATGTATATATAGACAGCTGTTGGATGCATAAAAGGTTCAGAAAGTGGTATATAGTAAGGCTGAGGGATCAGAAGGCATTAAACAGAAGGATCAGCAAATGGGCAACCTGCAGGAGTGTGCAGGGTGGGAGAAGGAAAGACATCTATTTTTATGGGGGCTAGGGTTTCCCTTTTATTCATCGTGGAGGGAAGAGTCAGAAAGATGATAGTACAATAACAACTGCCATATCAGCATCCATTTATGATGCCCCAATATCCGTGTGGCTTCATAAATGAATGTCTGTAACTCAGTTCCCTTCCATCAGCACTTGACAATTTTGCTTCCACACAGCTTGTGCCTAGAACAGCCACCCTCTTCACCCACACTAGTTACAGCTCTGGTCATTGTGTCCTCAGTTCTCTGTCCAGCTTCATTTAGATGTGCTTCCTGCACCACAGTGCAACATGGGACTAGGAATTTCAGTGAACGTGCACATAGCCATTTCCCATGTGATTGTACCCTGTACACTACACAGCTTAGTTTGCAACGAAGAGGTGCAGCCCTCATTTCAAATTCATCACTACCTCATTCTTCCTTATTTTATTCACCTTATAGTTTATCACTGCAGTTCAGCTGTAATGCCTATCATCTTTCCACTTTGGAAATGCTTTTTTCCCCTTACTTCCATTATATAAGGTAGTGCCTTTGCTATTCACTCATGACCATCATAAACACTGAAGTATCAGTAAGTTTCCTGGTCCATTACAAGTTATGTGCAAAAATAATGATATCTAGACGGACTGGAATACACTGCCATTTAACATCTACAGTAGACGTGGCTTAATGCTTAATGTAATTTCCTGGAATGACCACTGACCCAGAGTTATTACCTAAAAAATGTAATCTATCAGCCACTGCAGAAGTTTTCTTGAGATGCTTTTGGTCTAATTCCACTCAATAATCCTGTCAGTGTTCCCTTATCAAGCTTTAAGCTTACGAACAGTAAGTGTCCGATAGTGCAACCATTAAATGCAATTCTAACATGATTTGAAATATCATGTTACTTCATCATTTGAGACAGAAGACAGTACGGACAGATACTTCTTTCATTAGTACTGCAGCAATGAGGTTCACTCGTGTTGGATGCAAGCTATAAAATGTGCAAAACAAAAATACACACAGATAATTCAAAAATGCATATCAAAACTTTGCCAGAGGTCTTAGAGCAGAAATGAGTTTTTTTTGTAATTAGGTATGCGACTGAGGAATGTGAGTCACAGCAGCGCCTTTCAATACGCAGCATGTTAGCTGTCATTATCCCGAGGCACAGAAGTCTTGAAGCCTGATCATTTCAATTTTACAGGCTGCAATGATATGCAGTAAGGCTCACTCATTTGTATCATATTAATTTAATGTATTTCTTTCTACGGGAGCTGGCCAGCAGGGTCAATGATGGCTGGAACTGAGAAAAATAAAATCCATCATTAAAGAACTCA
Source organism: Protopterus annectens (assembly GCF_019279795.1). Lineage (NCBI taxonomy): Eukaryota > Metazoa > Chordata > Ceratodontiformes > Protopteridae > Protopterus > Protopterus annectens. The sequence goes on from NC_056743.1 coordinate 575,653,671, forward strand.
AGTACTGTAGTACACAGTGAAATAGATCACTCCTATGAGCATGTTTGCTCACATACCTCACACACACACACACACAGGCAAAATGCCTTTCCTTTCATTTTAGGTTCTCACCACCTTTACAGTTGTTCAGACTGGGAATTATTGAAACATGACATTTTTCAGGACAGACCTTACCAACAATCAGTCTAAACAGAGCCATGTTTTATTATTTCATATCATGGCTAGGGGCTTTCAACTAAAGTATACTTTTCTGAAATATTTAGACAAAAATAGTCATTTTTTTTATATTTGTATTTTAAAAGAACTACACAAAATAAAGATAGCTGAAAAAAGAGAGGTGATATCTCTCCCCCTTCTGTATATGTCAGTGTAACTACAGATCTGGTTAATGGCTTAAAGACGGCACAAGAAGAAATGAAACCGAATTAACTTGGTCCTTCAAAAGAGAGGAAACATCTAGTAATGGACCCTGATAACAGCTACAGCAATGAGTGTAATTTAATATTTCAAGTATCCTGTGAAATTTTTGAATATTTCAGCAAGTTCTGCCAACTTACAACTTCAGCTGTTACACGTATGATGTTATTTAAATTGCATTTGGAGCAGATTGCTACATTTTGCTATTTTTTTTAATAAATAGCAACAGAGGTACTAGGGGATTTATTCAATGTTTATTCTAAAAGTATATATGAAATTAATGATTTTGTGTAACACTCTGTTCCTGCCTCTCATTTCTGGGTTCTGATGATGGGGTGTCTTCTGCGTTGAGTGTACATACCCCATATGGTCGGTGTCCTGATGTTGACTCATATCCCAAAAATGTGATGACTAACTCAAGTTGTTTGTGATATATAAATATATATATATATATATATATATATATATATATATACATATATATATATGTGTGTGTGTGTATATATATATATATATATATATATATATATGTGTGTGTGTGTATAATATATATATATATATATATATATATATATATATATATATATATATATATATATATATATATGTGGGTGTGTGTCTGTCTGTTTTTCTCCTGTGAAAGACTGGCATCCTATACAGATCTGGTTTCTCTGCCCTCTGACAGATGAGTGCAGGGATAAACTGTTCTCAAAACTAGATTTAAGCAGATACTGGAGAATGAAAGAGCAATCAAAAGTATGAATGGAGCTTATCTATTTATGCATTTTATAAGAAAGTATTTGCTAATTCACACTGTTGGACCAGGAACAATATTTAGTTTATGGCTTTTGTTTAGCAAAGAGTTCCATAAAATTCCCATTGTAAGGAATTTGATTAAATAGCAACTCTTGAATTTTGGCATCCAAGCCGAAAACACATAATAAGTGGGTTATGATCAGTGAGAGAATCATAATTATTTGTAGTGCATGAAGCTATATCTGTTCCATATACTACTAGTTAAAGGGGGAAAATATTGCTTTGAAAGCCATAAAGCACTTAGTGAGTGCTGTGAAAGGGAGCATAACCCAGTCCGTTGTGTTTACACTTACCACCATACCTCTGTGGTAGCCCAACATAATGCATCTCAGATACTTCAGGTGCAGGTAACATTGGGTAAGACAGCGATTCAGGTCATAGGCTGCTATAGGTCCCCAACCATGTCCCAAGACTCACATTCTACGTTCCTAAGCACCCTGGATAATATTAGGGCCTAACCTAACACTCTCTTATTGGGCAACTTCAACTACCCCTCCATTAACTGGGAAAACTATTCATGTACCAATACACTTGTGCAGCATTTCCTAGAATTCATTAATTCCAATGCCCTGGACCAGCTTGTTCTTACCCCCACCAGAGGTAGCAACATCCTTGACCTGGTCATTACTAACATGGGCGACCGTTGCTCTACACCAATAGTCATCTCCTCCCTGATTAGACCTGACCCCAAACTAATAACCTTGAATATCCTCATCCCTCCCACCCCCCCACCCCCCACAAAGGTAACCAGCAGGAAAAACTTCTTCAGAGCTAATTTTGGGCTCCTAAAAACAGAGGTGGCTAACTTCACAGCACCCGTGCAAATGGAGAATAGTTGCATGACTGTCAAATTATATACCAATGCACTGTGCGAACACGTACACAAATGCATGGATCTCACCATACCCAAAAGAACCAAGATACTCTCCTCCAAAAATATGAAGCCAATCTGGTGGTCCCCTGCCATAAACAAACTCTACAACAGAAGGAGGAAATTGATGCAGAATAAGCTGAAGTCCCAAGACTGCAAAAACTCCCTTATCAGCCTCAACAAAAAGTTGAGATCCCTCATCAAATCCTCTAAAGCTAGCTATGAAAATAGAATTACAGCAGTTAGTAAAGACAACCACAAGGCCTTCTATAGTTATGTAAAGAATCTCCACGGCAATACCCACATTTGCTCTGAGCTACTGCACAATGGTACCTCCTATACTGAGCCAACAGATATTTGCCAGTATACTGGCAGACAGATTCAGTGCCAACTTTACCCCCCTCCTCCCCCAAAGGACCAATCACAATACCAGTAGATTGCCAGGCACCCAGCCTTACTGCTGCACAGGTTAAAACAGCATTGTCCAAGGCCATGAATACAGCTTCTATGGGACCTGACAATATTCCTGGCTGTGTTCTACATGAACTACAGAGTGAACTGGCACCTCACCTGTATGCCCTGTTCAATCACAGACTCAGCTCAGGCTTTGTCCCTACCAAATGCCGCACTGCTACAGTCATCCCTCTCCACAAAGGAGGTGTGACTACAGATCCTGGGAACTGTTGCTCCATTAGCCTGATGTGTAAAGTTATGGAACACATCATCATGGACCTAATAAACAAGGATGTAGGGAATCTCCAAACTCTGGATCCCATACAGTTTGGTTTTGTGAAGGGTAGGTCACGCCTGCTCAACTTGGTCAACTTCTTTGAATCAGTCACCAGAGCTGTGGATGAAGGCAAGGTGGTTTATATAGCCTATCTTGATCTGGCTAAGGCCTTTGATACCATTCCCCACTCAGAAATCATAGACAAACTCACTAAGCTAGGTATCAATCCCTATATCACTAGGTGGGCTGCAAACTGGCTCACAGATAGAATCCAAAATGTGAAAGTAGCTGACTCTAAGTCAGATTGCCTACCAGTCACAAATGGAGTCCCACAGTGTTTGATCCTGGGTCCTCTCCTGTTTGGTATCTACTTCTCTGAAAACCAGGCCAACACAAAGAGACTCTGGCTGACAGAGTTCACAGATGACTGCAAGTTGGGAGCTATTATTAACTCCTCAAGTGATGTTGACATCCTACAGAAAGGCCTCAGTGATACCAATGACTGGTGTCAGAACCATGGCCTTAAGCTCAATGCCAAATAAATGTGTCATTCCCTCCTTTGGGATAAATCCGGTTCTCATGAATTACCACATCGATAGTAGTCCACTGAACACAGAAGGCATTATAAGAGATTGGGGAACATAGGTTGACAAAAACCTCTCTTTTGACCACCACATTGCCACTGTCATCAGAAAGTCCTTCTATTTGGCACATCTCATTACTAAGGGTTTTGCATTCAGGAAGAAAGAGGTCATTGTCTCCCTCTGCTCTTCCCTCATTTGGCCAATCATCGATACAATGCCCCATTTGGCATGTAACTCACTAGACACCTGCAACAACTGGAGAGGCCACAAAAGTACCTCACAAAGAGGATCCTAGGCCTTAAACATTTGTCCTATATGGCCAGACTCCATCTCCAACTATTCTCTGTCTCATATCGCCTACTTAGAGGCAATCTCTGCTTGACTTACAAAGCCATGTCTGACCCAGCTCTGTTAGAAATGCTACATCGAAAGAAATCCCAATCTGCAGCACATGCTCCAGAGACCTCAACCTCATTACCACAATCAACAGAATGTGCTGGGTTCATAACCCAGAGACTGCCTATAATATGGAATAGACTTCCCATACATGTTAAACAGAGCACCTCACTGGCCCTCTTCAAGAGCAATCTTGAGTGGATGGGAAATAGAAAATTCACCCCAGGGATCACTCCAATGGTCCTACTCGACAGAGACACTGGGAACTAAGGTCATTTGGAACGATGCCAGGGTAATCATATGGGCTAGGCTTGTAAAGGCTCCAGGGTCATTAGCCTATTACACACCTATGAACCTATGAGCATCTAGATTCTTGCTTCACATTTTTGATTTGTTCCTTATAAAATATGTTTTTTGGATAAACCATTGAGGTTTGAAGTCACTACATATAGACATACATTTGGGTTTCAGTGTTCGTATTCTTCAGATCATGCAGGCAAACACACAACCTGTTATTCTAACAACTCATTATTTTTAACAGGAAGGTAGGGACATGTTAAATGGATGGACAGCAGGTAGAAACAAATTGTTCTGCTGCTGTCATTTGCTAGTCATTACAGACAGATTTTACTGACTAGCATAAGACCCATCTTTAGCAACATAAGCAGGGGGTGCTTAACATTTGTTATGATCGGGTTGCGAATCATTCTAGTGCTTAACTGGTTTGTCACTTTCTGAATATCAGAGTGTAATCATCAAACTCCATGTACTACAATTACTTTAAAACGGATTATAGGGTTCATGAAGTCAAACATTGCTGAAAACTGCTATTTAGGATATACAGAATAATGTGATTAGATTCTATCAATCATATTACTCAAAAAAATGTTGTGAAAGGTCATCAGGCAGAGCGCATGTAAGTAGGATTACAGAAAGGGAGAAGAAACAAGTTGATTAAGGTGTGCTGTCTAATTGTAGTGTTTAGGCTTTTATAGTGGTAAGGCATTCTGTCAATTACGCAGTTCATAAAATGGTACATCTACATGAGGTTCATTAAATCTGCATTTTAGTAAGGAATACATTTTTGTAGATGAGCTTATAGAAACATATCAGCAGCTAATATTAATAACATATTTCATCCTTTTTTTCTAATTCTTAAGGCATGCTGTGTGCAGTCACGTAAGCTATGATTATTTCTGAACAGCAGCTGTGGCCTGTCCTTCACTCCTCCTCAGGCCATTATATTAATCATACAGTGCATGTGGCTAATTAACTCATGCAAGGTAAGGACAAGCATAATTCATAAAATGAGGTCATTATTTTAAGAAACAATGGCTAGTCAAAGGCCATACAGCACTATTCTTAACTGCAGTATGGAACAAAAGGCAGCCACACTATGATGATTCTTCAGGTTATGAAGAATGTTTTTCAGGTTTCTTTTTTCCTTCTTCTTCGTTTTGCTTTCAAGTAGTAATGACTTCTGCTGATAACAAGCATAGCGGCTTTTGAAAAAAAAAAAAAAAAACTTTTATGAGCATTTTATAGCCGTATGTGTGCCTGTCTGCTTCAAAGCAACTATGTGTGCTAATAATTGCACATAATGGGATGAATTTAAGTAGCTAACAGTACTGTGGAGATGAGCTTGCAGCGTTCATCCTTTTGGCAGTAGTTGCAAAAGTTATATAACACTTCACCATGCAACTGTTCAATGCCAATGCAAAAAGGTGATAACAGCTATTACTATTACAATGGTGTGCACAATGCTATCAAAATGATTTGGGTTAAAACTAGGTATGTTTATGTCAGTAAAGTTACTTAATGACTCATTTAAAAGGGTAACCCAACTTATATTCTTTATGTTCATGTTTTGACCATAGTAACTTAATGTAATTTTTGTATAGCTTATAATTTACATTAGAATTTATTTTCAGTCTTATGTTCTTTTTAATTGCAAATTGATGTGGAGCACCTTATTTTTGATGAGTTTGGTCACAGTCAGTATCCTCTGTCCTAGGATCTTTTATAAAGCTCTACCTCTCTGTTAAAAACTGTAGAACAAATGAGTTATTAATCCTTACTGGACCTAATGCTGGAACTTTACTTACTCTGGAATTTCTCATGTAATTCTGGAATGCTAGGTCATTCATGAGTTATAACTATATCCATAATACTTTACCCCGTCAAGCTGTCCAGGATATATTAAGCTGAGACTCCCTTGATATGTCAAGTTCCAGAAGTCATGCCTTCAGTTCATCTGGAAGAGCAACATTTATTCAAATGCAGATCACCCTATAATCATAGTACCAGAAGCGGATCTACCCGTAATCATAGTGCCAGATGCAGATTCTCTAAAGCATCAGTTCCTGGAATGGAGTAACATTATTTTGACTCTATGGATAGCACTGGCAATATTTCACCCTTAACAGGTATTTAATCTTTTCCACAGTGTGGCACAACAATGTTGGTATGGAACAAAGTCTACCCATATGGTGGTGTATGGGAGGGCTTGTCCCTGAAAAAAAAATATTTTAGTGATTTTTCCACAATGTTTCATGGGTGAATTACTATGGAGTTTGCTTTGACAATATATTTGCTACCAGTCTAATTTCCAGCTTTTGCAGCAGTTCCCTTTCAGTATAGGATTATGGCATGCTGTGGTTATCCCATACAAATGTACATGACTGGATACAGCCTGACATTTCTCCCATGTGCCATAAAGCAGAAATATTTATAGGTATAAAAGATGAGAACTCAAATCACTGAGCAACATTCCATCAATGACAGCAACTACAACAAGAATAGTATTAAAAGAAAAGTTACTAGATCTAGAAATTATGTAATGTGGCATTATTTCTTAAAAGAAAAAAAAATCATCATCGTGACAGCTTTTTTTAAAAGCCTCAGATTCTTAAATCATGCAAGAAGCGATGGAAGACAGAAGGTTATTAAAAAAAAAAAAAACAGATAAACACTTTATACAAGAGTAGATTAATAGATTAGTATGCCTGGGGTCTGAAAGGAGCATCTTGGAATTCCAAAACAGTTGAGCAGTCAGCTATAGATATACAGATAGGTTAATACTTAACAGAAATCCTTCAGTCCTTCAATGCCAGGGCCTCCTAATATTGAGAGGCCAATCAAGATAGATTAATCTGGGCTGTAGTCAGGCCTTTTTCCCTGTATGTCAAAGCACCAGCTAAGAGATCTACACTTGCTGCATCTCCCACCACTGCAACAAGTGGTTACTGACAGCCAGCAAATATCACCCAAGCAATGTCGATATTTTGGGCGTTTGAGTTGTTATCATTTTCATGAAGCCTGTGGGTAGCCATCAGTCTGTCTGTCATGCTAAAAAATCATGAATGATAAATGGAGTTGGAAGGTAATAAAACAAGGCTATACCATTTACGTCTTTTCCCTTCTGGCTTTCTTTTTCATCGCTACTCTTGTCAAATAAATCATCTCATAAGAAATATCAAACAAAGAAGGAGGTACAGAAGCTAACTGAAAACAGATCAGTTGCAAAATGTTGCTTTAAACCATTAAGGACTTGCTTATCATTTGACTTATTTTATTATCCAAGAAGTAGGACACCTCAGGCTCTTTTTGGATTTATGCAGTCATTTTATTTCCAGGGAGTCCTTAAACGTGATCATTTATTAATTGCTCCTTCTTTAGTTGCCAGGAAGGGACAGTATGTGCCCTTTGGATCTTCAAGATACTTATGTGTACTTCAAGATAGCAAAGAAGAATTCTCAAAGATTCATTCATACATTCTGACTCCTTTATTTGGTATCAATGGAGCCTTCAGGGAGTTTGACAAAATGTATGCCCACTGTAACATCTGTGGCTAAAGGATGCTAAACTGATTCCCTATCTTGATGACTGGCTCCAAACTACACTATTCAAAGGTAGTCTTGTGAGGCATAGGATAGTGCCCATTAAAATTGTTCCACTTCTTAACTCATTAACACCTGTGTGTGTGGAATGTCATACTTCTAACAGCCTACTTACACCTTGCATTCCTGAGTATTTTCAGAAACATAAACATAAAAAGCTTAAGATAGATAAATGTAAATATTTTGTGAATAACTAGAAATGTTATCAGTAAGAAGTATTCTTTACAGTAATAATAGTACATGTATAACCTTTCCATAGATATTATAATATATTATAATGTTCATAAACCCCAAATTATCTTTTTTGCTAAACTTTCACAAATTATCATATCTTGGAAACTGATAATCCAAAACAGGAATCCAGGCACCTCGAAGCTGGAAATCATCCATTAATCCAAGTTATAGTTTAAAAACCTTTTAATGTGAGCACTTTCATTCACATAAATAAAATGAACTTCTTCAGACAAATAAAAAGCATTCAAAAGAACATTTAAATACATTGCCTGATTCATGACATCAAAAACTCACCCTAAAAAGTCATGTGATTATCAAGTCATATGATCAAAAAATTCACAATTCATTCACAAACATATTATTATTATTTGATGTAAAAAAATGTGCGTGTATGTGTGTGTGTGTATACATACATATATATATATATATATATATATATATATATATATATGTAAATATGTTAATATTTTAACATGTAAACAGGAACAAACACCATAAAATTTGGTGTTCTTATTCCATATTTATCTTAAAAGTGACTTATTTTTAAAATATGTTTCAAAGAGCAATAATCATTTAGTCCGGGATATGAGTGTGCATTGAGCCTGAATTGCCACAAAAGCTCATGCGCCTCTAACCTCAAAGTCCACGGACTCCCCCTATAGTTGAGTACTACTTGCTCAATTACTAAATATTTAAACTGGTGACTTGGTTCATTCATTATGTGTCTAGCCAAAGCGTTTGTAGTATTCTGTTTATTTATGCTATATTGATGTTCATAAATTCTTTGTTTAAAATGTCTCTCTGTTTTCCCCACATAGAAGCAGACACATGCCTGGCACTGTGCAAGGCAGACTACCCCTTTTGTGTTGCAGTCAAATCTCCCCTGCACCTCATATTGTTCACCCAGAACAGTGAATGTTGATGTTAACTGTATAAAGTTACAATAGGGGCATCTGCCACATTTCTTCATACCTTTGTTGGGTATATAAGGTTTTATATTCCTTTCCAGCATAGATTTAATGTTGGGCCCCCTTCTATATGTAACTTTAGGTTTATCCATTAATTTGGTCCTAAGGGTAGCATCTTCATTTATAAGGGCCCGGTTTTTAATTAAGATGTTCCTGAGGGCACCTGCATCCCTAGAAAAAGTTGTTATAAAACTAACATTAAATTCATTTTCTATCCTAGGACTCATGCCTATTATGGTACTCACCATCTCCCCATTACATTCCAGTATATTCCTATTCAAAATGGGTTTAAAATGGCCTGTCATTCTCTTCCTTTCCACTTCAACCATGATGTCATCCAAAAAACTAGGTGGGTAACCCCGCTTAAGGAACATGTTTCTCAAGTTTTGACATTCGTTGTCAAAATCCTGGTTAAGGGAATTTATCCTGGTAGCTCTCACGAGCTGCCCTTTCACCACTGCCCACTTTTGATGTACAGGATGGTTACTGGTGAAGTGAAGAAAATCATTAGAATATGTGGGTTTTCTGTATATGTGGGCTACATATCTATTATTTACATTATCCTTATTCAATTTCTCATCGAGAAAGTTGAAGTGGGAAGGAAGAGAATGGCAGGCCATTTTAAAGTTAAAGTTAATACATCTACCTGCACTCAACAGAGGTCAAATATTAATACAGTTGAGTTTACCACTGTGCACGCTTTAAGATGAAATCTTTTAAAACTACATAGCATGGTTTTGGAATTATTGTTGCAAATATGAACAAGCAGTATTTAACACCTAGAGGTGTCAGTTGGAGTTAACTGCAGATGCACCTGAAGACGTCACTTGGATGTAATGAGTTAAACAGTAGTTGTTTTTTGTATTATTTTTAAAGATTGTAAAATTATTGTTCTTAAAATGTGTTATAATATGTAGGAGCTTTTTTATGCCTGACCTCCTCTGAAAATGGCCTCCTACCCACTCAGACTATTCTGGTAATCAAATGTCAATAAATAAAATCCATCCATTAATCCTCAACCCCTTTTTCACATTTTGCACATGGGGTCAGGGTGTCACTTTTCAGCTTTGACAATCATCTTGAGCAAAGGTTTACACCCTAGGGTGGCTAGCCCTGCCATGGTAGCTCATTCGGTACACTCACTCACCCACACACACTCTCACCTACAGCCAATTTTTGAGTGTCCAATCCAGCCACTGCATATCTTTGGAATATGGAGGAAACCAGAGCACCTAGAAGAAACCTACATGACCACAGAGAGGACATGTAGACACCACACAGACGGTACGACAGTCAAGAATTGAACTGGAGATCCTTTTGCTGTGAGGCAACAATGCTAACCGCTGCCCCACAGAATTATGAAAACATATATTTAATTGTATAACTAACAATATAAATAACACTGCAGATCTCTCAAGATGTGCAGCTTACAGTGCAGATATAGTTTTAAACCTACTGTTTCACCTGATGTCATGCAACAGTTTGGAGATTACTTGGTTTATGAAATATTAAGTACATATGGCAATATGGTTTAGTTTTATAATTAGTAACAAACAACTTACAATATCTTGTATGGTATGATATAAATGGACATTAATAATGAATTTCCCTATCTCCCACCATGACATACCATGGTACTAATTAACTACATGTAGGCCTGTTACTTATGAAAATTTGAAGACAGATATAAAAATATGAATAAGTGACAGTCATTAATTTCTCTGCTTCAGCACATCCTAGATTAACAGTCTAAGAATCGTTTTGTTAATAACTCATGTTGATTTCTAATGCTGCCTATTAGCTGGTAAGGTCTGGATAATGTAAGGAGCTGTGTGTGTGAACTGGAAATATACAAAAAAGGCATTTTAGGCTTTAATGAGTTAAGCATGATGGTAAATTTTACAAAGTCCTAGCTATGTAGCCTGATTTTACTTCCCTTTTTTACAGCATACTTACACTTTCTCCCGAGTATTTTGAACAGATCGAACAAAACTGTAGGTGAGCTCACGGTACTTTGAATAAGTAATTATTAATTCCTCTGTCTTCTACTCACTTCCTTCATTGTATAGCTGCATGCTTTAAATTCAACCTGATGTTTTTAATTTCAATCCTAGTCCCATCCTAACTCGTCATTTTCAATCATCTCTCCCATTTTCCCATTCCTTCACAGAAAGAACTGGCCCTCTTTTTTTTCCTGCTGCAAGTGCTTCTACTAAAGAGATGCGATTCTGTTAGTCATGGACATTTTGCATATTTTGAAAGGGCACCTCTCAGTCGGGCATATAGTACATTCTTTCAGTCTATGCAAATTGTCGATACCTTGTAGAGACATTTTCCAGACCATATTTAGCCTGTATTAATTCCTAATAAGCAGGTAAGAAATAATGTTTCAAATGTCAGCTGGAAGGTAAAGGACACTGTATGCTTTACTCTTACTTGTATAACTTCATTATCAGGTAAAAGCAGAGGCCTCCTACATGATCCCAATTTTATTACTTAACTTTGTTAATCAAGAAACAGGGGTGCTGTCATATTGTAGAATATCTTAAAGGAATAAAACAATACCTGCCAAATCGCCAAGAGATAATCCTTTGGTGGTCTGCCTACTCCATTTGTCCTCACTGCTTTCAGGTTTACTCTACCCCCCTATGCTATCCCCGATTCTCACCCAACCCCTCTTATTCTAGCTTTATACTGCCATTGATTCCAGCTACTCCTCTATCACAACCAATCAGAACATAGCACGCTATAAACTTTATGCCAGTCATCCAGACTTTTCCCATCACTCTCAAACTATTACCCATAATCCTAACACACTATGAATCATCTTAGCCAAACTCAGCAAATGAATTACCACACAAACACAATTTTCCTTCCACTTTTTCCCACAAATTACTAATCCTTCTCCTAAGCATTGTTTGGACCTTGTTCAACATAAACATACACACAACTCATCCTAAATGGTTATAAATGTCAGTATTTAAACTATTCGCATTACTACTATCCTCAACACTAATGCACATGTTATCCCTGCCTGCAAACCACTTGGACAGCTCTCCCACTAAACTCCAACAATATTAAACAATAAGCATCCTCTTATTGTAATATCACTGTTAATTAACTCTACCATATAACTCTCTCACACTTTTTTTCCTCTAAATATCTTAAACATAGCTCCATTACCCATATTCTACTGACGAAATATAAACATATGACAACTTCACCATCTTTATAACATCTCCGACTTAAAACTTTGTGGGGGCTCTTACCCAGTTTGAACCAATTCACCTACCACATGCAACTCCCTTCTCATTTAGCACCAGTACCATCACCCCAACTCTCTTCCAAAAGAAACAATCGGGCCTGTTCTTTCTTCACACGAATATTAGAAATACCTATAACAAAGTGCAAGACATCCATGTACATATTGCACATTACTTTTCTGACATATTTGTAGCCAGTGAAACAACACACTAACAATGGACAAATACAGGATGCTAAAATATCCTTATACAAAAAAGGACAAGGTATAGCCATTACCCACAAAAAGTCATTAGAAGTTTCACTTTACTCTCTGAATATTCCAAAATGCAGACCCATGCGTCACATTCCTCAAACTAATTAAGCCCCAAAACATATGTATTAGAGCTCTTAAGATACCACCAGGTGATAATCATGTGAAGGGCTATCTAATAACACCAGACTTTAAACCATCTTAATGGGTGACCTCAGCATGGATTGGATACACTGCAGCTAAAAAACAATTCCACCACAATAATAGTGAGCTAACCAGAATAAATAAACCTAATTGGAAGAAGTCCACTCTGGACTGGATACTTACCAACAAATTAAAAACCACAAGCAACTCGGGCTGTTTACCTGATAACCGTTAGTGACCAGCTGCCACATTTAGGTCATTGTAACAACAGAAATAAAAAGGTTATATTCAGGTAAGTACATATCATTTTCTCATTTAATAAAATCAGCTTCATTGCCAGCCTAAAACAATCTAATTGGAGCTCACTACAAACTCATGACACAAAGGGATAGAGCCTGAAACATATAGTACAAACAGCAAATTCCCTCTTGACAATTCCATATAGCTCAGAAACATCAATAAACAAAAACTCAGTCTGATAAAACTAATGTACAAATCTTCAACAAATAAAACCACATAAACCTAAGCTGCTTTGTAAAATCCACTAATAAACTCCTACATCCTGGTCACTATGCTACACTGACAGCTACAACTTTTGGTAACTATGATAGCATTGCCAACCAAATTTAACTCTCATTTAATTCATAGAGTCCTCTTCCTACTTGAAAACAACCCTTCATTCACCCTCTTAACTGCTAACCAGCAAACGCTATTTAGCTTTCAGCTTGATTCTACCTCTTTGTTAAAAACATCTAGTAAAATTATGGCTCATAACAGCAGCCGCTTGCATCTTCCAACAGATCACCTAAAATTGTTGCAGATATCTTGGCATATCCTATTTCATTCCTCATTAATTGCACCATTAATGAAAGTAAGGTACCAACACTGTAAAAAAAAAAATAATGTACAACACTTCTGCAAAAATATGGACTATCCCCTAACTTTGCCAACTACTATCCTATAGCAATTGTATCTCCACTTTTTAAAATTCTTGAAAAATGTTTTCTACTCTCATCTAACAAAATACCTTACAACCACCTCATGACAATTACCCAAAATTGTTTTTGCATACTACTACCATTACCTTTCTCATTTTTACCAGGCTACTAAATATTGAAATTAACAAAGAAAATATAGTTTCATCCATTTATGTCTAAGTCATTTAACACTGGGTCTCATTTATTTATTTGACATTTGTTAACTGGGAAAGTCTGACTGGATCAGAAAGAGCCCATTTTCAGTGGAGGCCCAGGGAGAAAAGCTTCTGTGATGTAGCAAACATTTCCAATCTTTATACAGAAATCATAAAAAATAAAATTCTTATGTGTGTTACAAGTTACTACAGACATGTACAATACAAAGATGAATGCAATTTTATACATATATACATACATTGTACAGAACAGAGAACAATGGAATTTTATACACAGATAACAGCAGCAATTCCTGGGTTACAGTAAATCTGATATAAGCCAGATGGTAAAATACTCAAGTAAGTGAAATAGATATGCATGTGCTAGATGGACAGTGAAAGAAAGATACAATTTGGTGCCATCTGGGGGGAGGATTAGTGTGAGTTAGAGCAGGGCACAGCCAGGAGTTGAGCATGTGTTGTTTCAGCATAGTTCTAAAGGCATGTCATTTAGTGATAGTTCTTATCATTAGTGGAAGAGAGTTCCATGTTCTTATCATTAGTGGAAGAGAGTTCCATGTTCTTATCATTAGTGGAAGAGAGTCCCATGCTTTGGCAATGCAGTGGGAGTAGGGGTTTTGTCCTGCTGCCTTAGAGGGTTTGTATATAGAGAGACGCTCTTTGTCTGTGGACCTTAGTGTTTGGGTTGTATGATTTAATGATGTTATTTAGTGCTGGGCAGGCTACTGGTTTGTAGACTAGGTTTTGAAGTGTAAGAAGTTGGGTGTATAGTAGGTAGTTAGAGAGTTCTAGCCATCTTGGATTCTTTAGTGATAAACAGTGATGAGTTCTACTTTTTGAGTTGGTGGCAAACTTGGCCAACTTATTGTAGCACTGTTCCAGTTTAGATATAGTGGGGCTTTGTAAATCGGTAAGAACTGGAGCACTGTAGAGTACGGAGGGTAGAAGGAAAGTCTTAGTGATTGTGTTTTTGGAAGAGGAGGTTAGTGTGCATTTTTTCTGTGGAGTGTGCCTAGTTTCTGGTGGGTTTTCTTAATGTTTTGCTGAATGTGAAGATCAAACCGAATGTCATCATAACTGACTACACCCAGTAATTTAGTGTGTTGGACAATTTCAATGGTGGTGTTATCAGCAGAGACAATTTTGATGTTGTTTAGAAGTTCAGTTTTTGGTTGAAATAGAAGCAGTTTACTTTTTTGGGTTGAGGAATAACTGGCAGTCATCAAGAACTTCAGACAGAACTCTCCTCCATACAACTATCCCACTCAGTTATATCCCAGTTCCAAAGCTATCTGTCTGAGGACAACTAAATGGGAACAGAACTACTCATCTTTCTTACCAGTTTCAGTAGGTGTACCACAAGGATCTATCTTAGGCCTCTTTCTTACCAGTCTCAGTAGGTGTACCACAAGAATCCATCTTAGGCCTTCTGTTTTTACCTCATTCGTCCACCAAACAAGCAAAACGTCTTAGGTACACAAATAACTCTACCCTGGTATATTCAGCCTCAGTAATAGGCAACTTACAACTAATTTCTTCTCAGCTGTGGAAACCTAGCTACAAAACTTAACCTTTCCCTCAATTAAAAAAAAATCTATATTATTCACCACAAAGCACCTCAGTGCCCTGAAAAACGTATTCTATATCCCCTCATACAACAACATCCCAGAATTAGTATCCTAGACCAATAATAGTAGATGACAGCTTTAGATTCTCACACTGCATTTTTCAAGCTGTCCAAATACACAAGTATCTTGGATATCTGTGCAGAGCTGCACCATACCTTAATAATATGGTTAAGAAATCAATAGATTCATCATAACTACTTCCATCATTTCTCCACAGCTCTCCAATACTAAAAACATTTAATTCAACCCCCAAAACAAACTAAAGTCAAGTTGTTAAAAAAAATTGCAAGGTTTGCTGCAAATCTCCCCTCCTACTACCACCATTGCCTAGCACTCCGACAATAAAAATGGTTGGAGATCCCTCACCATCATACCTACACAGAGTTACTGACCATCCATACAAACCAGCCAACTGACCAGCAATAAAAACATCCTGCAAAAATACACAACAGCTAGAGGCCAGTAAATCCCTTCTAACTGCAACAGAATCTTGTAATTCTGTCATGGAGTCTCTCTATTCAAAATAATGTGGCCAAATTATGGAACTCTATCTCCTCCATCTCCATTTTCGCTTTTGAGATGACTTTATTGGCATCCATATCTTGAACACATAATAAGTTGATTAGGACTGGACACCCACTCATAATCCTATATATTCTACCTATTGGAACATTCAGTTGTTCGACAACTGGAGAGCAGTGACAGGGAGTATTGCACTGTGGGATGGGAAGATGATATATCACCTGGAAAATTTTTCCTTTACAGCAAGTTTGGTAAGTGAGTATAAGTTTTGCATGCTACTATGTATCAGCCTTTTGGGCTTTTTCTTCAAATCTGTCATTATGGTAAGTTTCCATATATTTTATTTCAAGACATTCTTCTACATAACATTTTTTTGGAGTAAAATCCATTCAAAGTCCTGAGATGTTCAGATGTCAGTTGACTATGGAGATCATGAACAGAACCAAGTGGCACTGCTGCAACTGATGCCCTTAGTGCTGTCATGCCTAACTTTCACCTGTGCTCTCTCTAGTGTTGGAACTTTGGCTGACTTGCACATTTTAGAATTTATAATATCTCCACTGATTGATGCACTGTATACAGCAAGTGTGCCTTGTTGGCATTGCTAATGCTAGGAATGTAATACTTTATGTCATTAATGTGCCTGAATCAGACTCAGTTCTTGGCTCTAGAGTTGGACCACTGCACCTAGTTGTCTGTAAGTAAGTCCAATAATTAGTTACATCGATTAAAATGACTAGGGAAGCAGAGTTGGCCCATCTCAGAAATGATAAAAGAATATTCAGAGAGCATCGGCACTTTATAGTAGAGCATTTGTGAATATGTCTGGTAGTTGAAAAGCAATGAGTTAATTCAAGAAGGGATGGAAGAGATATAAAGCAATTAAGTCTTAAAAAATTGTCAGTACCCATCTAATCATTAAGGTCCTGTTTGAAGGATGACAGTGTATCATACTGCGTTCCCTGCAGGAGGAGTCTATTCCTGAGGTGACACAGACACTTAGTAATGAATCTTTCTTTATCTCTCTCTCTCTCTCTTCACCTTGTTTTACTGATCAGTTCAAGCAGGTTTAGATACCGTATTCTGGTATTTATAGGACTGCTTGATTTATGAAAGAAAAGGAAACCCTAAACTAGTGGATCCATGATTGCTTGGAAGGCATTGTATATGTCTTCTCTAAGGGACCTTAAAACACAGAAAATGGAATAGTGCTTTAAGTCTTTTCTGACAGCTTCATGATTTTAAGCATATGTCTTTGTTAGGAACCTCTGGGTGTTTCTGACTGTTTGGTATATCTGGTGAGGATAAACTCCAAGGAGGTATTGTTTCCTATAATTGATCAGTCGAGTGCTGAATAATAGGAGACAATAACTTCTTGTGATCAGGATGATATTTCCTTATAGATCAGCTGCACCAAGTCAATAGATATGCTGACAGCTGTTAAAATATGACGATCATAGCCATGTGATCCATGTTTCCAGGTCTCTAACAACAGTTTCATTTGAAGTGGGGTGTAGTCAAAGCTATATGTGGCAGGGATGGTTCATCTACCAGATGTAATGACACTGCATTTTCAACATTTAATATAAGCTCGTTTTCAATACACCAGGCGTTTATATGTTCCTGATGGGTGGTTTCTGTGTCAGAGGGGAATATGGCAATTACTCCCATTTTGTAGTCCTTTAAAACTTGATTAGCTGTAAGTCTTGGTTTTTAGTTTGCAGAAAATATACAAAAGATTGCAAAGCGCTTGAACTACTTTAATCCTCCTAAGACCTCACTCCCCATTTGTCAGTTTGAGTCTGTAGTGTGCAAAGAGTTAGAATTGGAATATTACAAGTTTAGAAAGGATCACAGGAAATTTAATTTAAATAAAAATGAATGATTGGCGTTACAAGAATTACAGGCCTGAAACAGCAGGTATATATACATCCAAGCAGACAAGGGTGGCATTTGCGTCATGATGTCGAGGGAGAAGTATAATACCATGGCTGAGAATTTGTTGGAAGACACTGCAACATATAATAAGGTGTATACTAACCCAGTTACTGTTATTAACATGGAGCTGTTGGAACTTTTGGAAAGACGAGAGAGGTTGGGTTTCTTCTCCATTCAGAATGTAAAAAAGTTATACGTAAAAAAGCCTAGGGATGCAATATTTTTTACTATTTCTAAAATCCACAAGTGCCTAGATAGCCCCCCCTCCCCCATGATCCGGAAGACCTATAGTCTCAGGTAAAGAGTCATATTTACAGAATGTGGGCAGTTTTTTAGATTATCATCTTAAGGGAATTTTGTCCAGAATCTGGTTCCACATTAAAAATGGTAAGGAATTATGTGACCTGGTGGGGGTTATGGAATGGCATGAGAACTTTTTTTCGGCTAGTGTGGATGTCAGATCCCTATATACTAACATTAAAAATATTTGGGGTCTGGAAGCTGTAAACAGAATGACTGGGGAGGGCCCACGGTCTTCGCATTTGTTGGAGTAATCTCTTACTCATAATTGTTTTAAGTTCAACAAACAATATTACGTGCAGAAAGAGGGCACGGCAATGGGTGCTTCGTATGCTCCAGCGTATGCTATTATTTTCATGAACCATTGTGAAAATCACTACGTCTATAATACAAAGTACTTTGTACAACATGCGGTCATCTATAAGAGACATATAGATGATTTGATTTTTATTTGCAAGGGTGAGCTTGGTGATTTTATGGGATTCATGGATGAATTAAATAAGAACATGTTTGGTTTGCAGTTCATTTACAAAACTGATACGTACTTTGGCTTTCTAAAGAATCAAGACTAAAAATAACCTGTAGAAATAGGCTCTGGGCTACCTGGCACTGTACCAAAGACCCCATGATCATAATAAATACAGGCAAGCTAGGAATTAAACTAAAAGACTTGTCTTACAAGATAAAAAACATTACTATTGTAGGTTACAGATGACTAATCAGAAAAATCCTCAAAAGTTCTGGGCTGGGATCAACAAGTTACTGTATCCTGGTAAAACATTGACACCTAGCCCTGCTGCCACTACTAATAAACCCCCAGAAGAGGTTGCAAATAGTTTTAACCATTTCTTTACTGAGACTATTCAAGCTCTTGCCACCCAACTACCTCCTAGTTCCCCTGACTATAACAACACTAACTCTAATAGCCAAAACGTATTCAGCTTTAAGCCTGTGTCAACTTCCTTTATCCGCAGTCTAATCAAAAAACTAAAACCCACCACACTCTCTGCTGACCAACTCCCAGCTGAATACCTGAAAATGTCAGAAGATGCCATTGGCTATCCAATCTCTATTCTAATCAATTGCACCATGTCAGAATGCAAAATTCCTATCGTCTGGAAAACGTCCTGTGTTATTCCTTTACATAAAGGAGGTTCCTCTACTAAATACTCAAATTATAGGCTCATAGCCATACTCTCTCCACTTGCTAAGATAATGTAGAAATGTATACATAAACAATTCATGTAACACCTAATCCAGAATCGCCTTATGGCTGACACCCAGCACGGCTTTCGCCCACATCATAGTACTACCACAGCCCTATTGTCCTTCACTAACACCATTAACAATAACTGCAACAATAATCACACTTCTGCCCTCTTCTTGGATCTTTCCAAGACATTTGATATGGTTGATCATAAACTTATGATTAGGACCCTGCAAACTCTCTGTCTAGATCCTAAAGCCCTCCTTTGGTTTACATCCTATTGTAATAACAGACAACAGGCTATCCTCTGGCAGAATAAGCTCTCTAATCTATTACCAAATACTATTGGAGTACCACAAGGCTCCATACTAGGACCACTACTGTTTTCCATCTTTATTAATGACCTGCCTACTATTATACCACACATCAGCTGTATCCAATATGCTGACGACTCCACTCTGATCTGCTCAGCTGTATCTCCCACTGATTTAAAGACGGATACCCAGTCTACATTCTCTGCCATAGAAAATTGGCTCTCCAAGCGTCGTCTACTACTTAATCCCCAAAAAACTGAAATGCTCGTATTCCCACCAACCCAAAGGTCTGTACCCCTCTCCTTCACCATAAATACAAAAGACGGGACAGTCATTTCCCATGAACCCAATACAAAATTACTGGGTGTCATTATAGACAATAACTTAAAATTTGATCACCATGTAAATCAGACAATCAAGAGCATCAATAAAAAACTTGGGTTACTCTATAGAATCAAAGCCTTCCTCACCCCTCCAGCTAAAATAGCAATTTCTCACTCCCACCTACTTTCAGCACTCCTATATGCCCCCCCTCTAGCCAATATAAATAAATCTGAACTTAATAGACTAACAACCTGTTAAAATCACATTGCCAGGTTTGCTACAGGCCTGCCATTCAGAACTCACCACTGCATCAATCCCAAACAGCTTGGATGGCTGTAATTTCCTAATTTTATCAAGTACAATCTGCTGATAATGGCTAACAAAATCCTGTACAACCCTGATAATACTCCAGCCCTTAGAAATTCTATCCTCCCCCACAACAACACACGACTGCTCCGCTCATCTAATAAGCTACAAATCCAGACAACTAAATTAACAATGCTGCTGGCATGGCCCTATTTGCAAACTCTGTAAGTAGAATATGGAACATACTTCCAGCTGGCATGACCATGCTCTCCTAACCATGCCAATTTAAAGCCACAATTAAACAACATCTGGCATTAAACTGTATATGTCACTGTGACAAGCCTGGCTAAGCCAACAACATGAATGTAATTTACTTATCAAATAGCTATTGTTAACTTCTCCTGACTATATCCAGGGTAATTTCTATCCTGTATACTTGTCTATTCAATGCTTAACTATGTACTTTTGGAAATAACCTACATGTAAATTTGTACTATTTTTAGTCTGAATGTATTTTTTTATCTGCATTTTTATTTTTATCTGCATTTCTATTTTATATTATTTTTATTTCTATGTTATTTTTTTTTTCATTTTGTGCTGTACTTGTATATGTTTGGAGCTTATCTCCCCAGGCCTCCGCTGTAAATGGGCTTTGATCCAGTCGGACTATCCCAGTCAACAAATGTAAAATAAAATATTATGCAGTTTTTAGATCTGGAATTTTTTTGTTTGTGGAGGGAATCATGTTCAGTACAAACCATTTGCTAAAGAAACTGCAGTAAATAATTTTTTAGGGGCAGATAGTATTCACCCTCCACATTTACTGGCTTCCCTTCACTATGGAGAATACAAGCGGGCTTATGATAACACTTCTGATAAATCTAATATTTATCATGATAAAGTATGGGAGAAGCTTTAGGATAGAGGTTATAAAGCTGACGTTTGAACAAAGCTGAACATAGGTTCAGTGGAAGCGAAATGAGAGCACATTGTGCGTGGGGCGACAGCACGGGAAGTCTGGTTACTGGATTGAATGGAACAGCTGACACGGCAGGGGACAATAGGTTATTTTTTGTAACTACGTTTTCCCCATTTTCAGATATATTTAGGATGATTTTGGAGAGATTCTGGCCTTTAGTACATGGGGATTCCGCTCTTTCAAATATATTTGCAGACAGGATAACATTTTCTTATAGCAGATTTTTGAATTTTCGGGAGCTTTTAAACATGGAAAAGGTGAAAGGTGGGGGCCTTTTGGGTTGTTATCCATGTGGTAAATGTAAGATATGTTATAAGGCCAGAAATTTACAGGGGACTATTCATTAATAATCAAAGGTATAAGGCTATGGGTAATTTCAATTGCAGATCATGAGGGGTGGCTTATATTATTGGATGTGGATGTACACCTATTAGATGGTACATAGGCCAAACCAAGAAGATGCCCAAGCTACGCATAATGGAACATCTTGGGGACATTCGAAATGGCAAATTGGAGAATCCAGTGGTAAGCCACTTTTTCATCTACCATGGGGGGGGGGGGGGTGTCTGATAGTAGTTTATTTTTTAGTGTTTTGGCCGGACCGAATTGCATTGGGGAACAGATTTTTTGAATAAACTATCTCAGCTGGAATCCAAGTTTATCATTAATTTTGACAATTTGTGGCCAAAGGGTTTAAATCAGGAGGTCAATATTTGTGTCCAGTAATATTATGAGTGTGTTGTTTTATATGGCATTTTGAATTCCATTACATTATACAGGACACAATTTTGTAGGATAAAAGTGTCGGTCAGGGTAAAATTTTCTATATGTGTAGTACATTACAATATTATATTGTATTGTGAAGAAAAATAGAACATGTAGATTAAATTTATTTGCAACGTATGTTGTAAACTGTTTTGTTACAATATTCAAAGTAAAGGGGGAATTATTGAAAATTTATCTTGCGGGAATGTGTTCAAATGTCTAAATATTTTGAAGTGGATTTGTTAATTATTCATTTAGCGTCCAATTTATTGTAATTGGATAATCAATTAGGATGGTTTAAAAGTAGAGTTTTATGCTGTTACAATTCATTCCCTTGAAGATCGTGGGCTGAGGTAACAGGAAGCTTCATTAAAACATTACTGCCTTCTTCCTGCGTGGGTTTTGTTTTTGTTCCAGTGCTTTGTGCTCTTTTGTATATTTTCATTTTATTTTTTCATTTGCATGTCTTGTTTTTAGTTTGCAGGTCAGAGAAGTAAAAACAAAACAAAACTGGTCCTAGCACTGAACCCTGCAGAACACCACTGGTCAGTATTTTTTGATGCTGTCCATGTCACGCACAACATGTGGATTCTTTTAGCCAATTTGCTATATACCCTACCCAAAAATATATATATTAATTACATTTGCATGGTCTCAAATTGCTTGGCAAATCAAGGTAAGCTGTGTGTACAGTGGCAACAGATTGTTACCTTCTCAAAAATGTTAACCAGCATTATAAAACAGAGTCTACCTGTTATGAAACCAAATTGTTGTCTATTTAGCCTGATGAGATTTTTATTATCAATGTTAATAATGCCTGTTATAATGTATTCCAGGACCTTCTTAATTAAACTCATCAGGCTGATGGACTTATACTTTCTATGGTCAGTAATAGGGCCGCATTCATAGAGTAGCATCCCCAATGCTGTACACCATACATCTGGGACCGAGGTTAAACACGTTGTAGAGAGATTCTACCAGTGCATGTTTAGTATGACTTATCAAACAGCCTGTTGTGTTATCTGGTCCCATGGAGAAAGTGTTCTGAGTCTTGGACAGCACTTTCAGTACATTTTCTTTAGTGAGGATAGGAGGTTTGAGAGCTGCAGGGATTATAGGGTTTTGGATAATCCTTTCAGGGGTGAACTTTGCACTACATTTATTTGGATGATATTGGAAATATCCACTGGGCCTTAATAAGTATGAGTTTTGTAGTTTGTGTGACTTCTTAGTTTTCTAAATAGCAAAATAAGGATTTGTAATTGTCCTTGGCTTCAGATACCAACCTGAGTCAATGAGCTGCCTTAGTACTTCTCATTAAAATGTTTTGTCAAATTCCTAAAATCTGTACATCTGCTATAATACCTTAATACATTGTTTTTCCTTTTAGTGTAGATTTTATTTATGTTGTTGGACCACCAGGATAGCTTGCTTTTACATTTCCTGTTATATTCCTGTTATATTTGGATCTGGATATGACTTCCAGTTCTATGCATTTATTCAGGTGGGTATCAAAACTGCCATGTGAATCTGTGTACTGAGGCAATGTCTGTGATCATGATGATGATATTCCTGATTTTAAACTTCATTATAAAATTTAAGGAGATGTTTGGATCTGAAGTCTTTGAATTCTGATAAATTGCTCTGCTTGCTTCTTTAAACTGGGTGTTATTGGCTACCTTGTCATAACACATTGCCAAACTATGCGAATGCAACAAATGTTACATTTGACAGTTTTCCAGTATATCAATGACTTTATGATCTTACATACTTATGGGTTTCTTTTCAAACTGCAGTGTACATATTTTATGTCCTGTTATATTTGTGCCTATCCTTTAATATTTGCTAGAAATCATTTTATGTTCTATTTGTGTGTATCCTTTAAAACGTGCTAAAAATTAACATTAACATTAACATTTCATTATTGTATGTATCCTACATCATGTTAATGCTATTTTTTAAAATTGAAATTCCTTTTTCTGTACATTTTTGTAAGTTTTCTCTGGAGCTATTTTTTCCAGGCCTTCACTGAAAATTTGATCTCACGCAGTCAGACTATCCCGGGAAACAAAAGTGAAATAAATAAATAAATAGATAGATACAATGTATGGTGGGTGATAGCAGTATTGCAGCATAGTAAGAAACTCCTAGCTTGGTAAGCCCATGTGCAAATTTTTCTTTCATACCAGCCTGACCTGTAGAGTAGAGTGATCCAGCTTTGGGTTATGACCCACCTGGTTTGTGTCTGATTAAAGTTATTGGCACTAGAAGAGCCAGGCAAGTGAAGATGAGTTCAACAGGTCAGCCCTATCTCACCAGGAGAGGTTTAACATATTTTTTTTAAACTAACTATCCAAATCTTGTGACACAAGCTAATTATAGGTTCATAGATAGGTACTATACAATTGGTCTACAGACCATTTCTAGCCTAGCCAAAAAAAAAACCCTCTGGTTTCAAGGAAGGTAAGACAAAATAGACCAAGAGAGTATTTGAGGTTGCCCATCCAATTTAGGGTAAGCACTTTCATGCCCAATAAAGGAGCTTCATCACAGCAAAATACAAAATGCAAGTCAAACAACACATTTATAAAATGCAGTCAATCAGTAAAAAAGATCACATGATTTAAGTGCCAGTTTTAAAGGCACCATATCATTTAAACCTGAATGCTTATCAGCTTGCATCATAATTATTCATTTAATTTCAGCACATTCAGTTGTATTAGCAAAATCACCTCCCCTCAAAGCTGCAAAACAATAAACTTAAATGCATGTGTACGTCCACATAAAACAACATGTTTTGCAAGGGAATTAGATATTCTACCCCTGCGTATATTGTGTTGATGTTCTAGAATGTGTTCCTTCAGTGAGCTATTGTCTTCCCAATATAAAAACAAGAACAGGCATTGTAGGATGCCAAATATACTAAATCAGTACTTCTACAGTTAACATATAGCTTTGGTGTATATTGTATACCAGTATCAGGGTGAACAAAATAGTTCAGTGATGAAATAAACTTACATGCGCTACAGGAATGGCAAGTGCCATTTTCTACAGAGAAACTACTGATGTTCTTTTTCTGATGATAATATAGTTGCCGTTTAAGTGATCTCTTGTTCTTAAGACAAAACTTAGGCTGATCCCCGACAAAACATCTTAAATGGTAATCTATTAATAGAATAGACCATTATTTCTTAATAATGCCACAAGTCAAAGTCACATTGTTAGAGTAAGTAAGAGGTATTCCAATGACGGTATTGGTTGGTCTAAAAGTTCTTGTAGGCTCATCATCCAATCCATATCCTGTATTAAAATATGGTTTAGCCTAACAGCAGATCTAATATCATTTGCTGAATATCCTCTAGGAACAAAATCATTGGTTAGAGTATGGAAGCTTTCCTTTAAATATTTATCATCATTAAGTCATGACAACCTAGTACATTGTCCTTTAAGTGCATTCTTGTACACATACTAAGGGTGCATACTGGTGCGATATAATAGACTATTTTTCTTACAGGGCTTTGTGAAAACATTAGTTCTAATATGCCCTTCAATGGTCTTAGTCAGTGTCAAATCTAAAAACTCGATCGTTGCTAACAAATAGTTAACTGTAAACCTCAAAAAAGTAGTTGTTTTTTCAATATAAGATAAAAACTCTTTTAACACAGACAAAGAACCTGACCACAACAAAAATACGTCATTGACAAAACATTTTTTAAAATCTTATAAACTTAACAAACTGATTATTCTTTAACACTGTAGTAGTCCCCCAAATGTGCTAACATGGTGCTAGCATAACTGTTAGCACAAACCATGCCCATTGCAAACAAAAATCATCCTCAAACACAAAAAACGTTATTCTCTAATATCCATTCAAGCAGTGAATATATCAAGCAAATCAGATTTTTTCAAATAGTGAATATTATTAGATAAGAAAAGTCTAACAAATTCAACACCAGTATCATTCTGTATCACTGTAAGCAGAGAACATGCATCAACAGTAACAAAGTGATACTAAGAAACATCCTTACAGTGTCATACAGACGGAGAGAGTGTCTGCAAGAACTGCTTGGTATCTTTCAGAGCAGAGAGTACCTTCTCAAGTAAAGGTCTAAGATTCTTTTCAGTATACACTGATAAAGATTCTGTAACCCAAATGTGACCTGATACTATCGATCTAAAAGGGGGCATGTCTAGGTTTTTTTGTATCTTACAAAGGCCATATATAACTGGAGTCAAAGGATGTTCAACTAAAAAAAAACTTAAGACATATAATATGTAACCATAGGTTCATATGTTGGTACTAGGCTATCGGCCCTAGGGACTATACAAGCCTAGGCATAACAATTCCCTGGCTATTTCTTCCCACAATATTTACTTCCCTGGACCCCTGTCTAGCAAGGCAATTGACATGTTCCTTGGGGTGAATTTCCTATCTCCCATCCAATCATCAAGGTTCCTTTTGAAGAGGGCCAAAGAGGCGCTCTGCGTGACATGTATGGACAGTCTATTCCACAGTCTGGGGAGTCTTGGGGTCAGGAACCTATCCCTCTAGCATGTTTTGTTCATTGTGATGACAAGGCATAGATCCCTGGAGCTTGTGTCTCTGAGGGATTGGGATTTCTTTAAGTGTAGCATGTCCAACAGCTCTGGGTTTGACATGGCCTTGTATGTTAAGCAGAGATCTACTCTGAGTAGACGATATGAGGCAGAATATATGTGGAGTTTTTAGACGGTCAGCATAGAGCATCTGCTGTAGACCTATGATTCTTTTAGTGAGGTATTTCTGCGGCTTTTCCAGTTATTGCAGATATCTTAAGAGTTACATACCAAATGGGGCATTGTATTCTATAATGGGTCTAATGAGGGATGAGTACAGTGGGACAATGACCACCTTTTTTCTGGATGAAAAGCCCTTAGTGATGAAGTGTGCCACATAGAAGGATTTCCTGACTGTTGTGGCGATGTGGTTATCGAAGGTGAGACCACTGTCCACCTGTGTCCCTAAGTCTCTTATCACACTTTCGGTGTTTAGTGTACTGCCACCTATGTGGTAATTCATGGGTACATGTTTTTTTCCAAAGGGGATAACTATACATTTCTTGGCATTGAGCTTGAGCCCATGACTTTGGCACCAAGCATCTGTTTCTGTAAGGCTCTTTTGTAGAATATCCATATCATTTGGGGATTCAATAATGGCTCCCAGTTTGCAGTCATCTGTGAACTTTGTTAGCCAGAATTCCTTAGTGTTGGTCTGTACTTCAGAGAAGTAGATGCCAAACAAGAGTGGTCCCAGGACTGAATTCTGAGGTACTCCACTTGTCACTTGTCTGGAGCTGGATTTGGAGTTGGCTACTTTCACAGTGTGGGTTCTGTCAGTAAGCCAGTTGACAACCCATTGAGTGATGTAGGGATTAATGCCCAGCTTAGTAAGTTTATCTATGATTCCAGAGTTGGGGATGGTGTCAAAGGCCTTGGCAAGGTCCAAATAGGTGTGGACCACCTTACCCTTGTCCACGGCTCTGGAGACTGATTTGAAGAAGTCAGTCTGGTTCAGGAGACAAGATCGGTCCTTCACGAACCCAAACTTTGTGGGGTCCAGTGTTTGAAGGTTGCCAGTGTCTTTGTTTATAAGTTCCATGAAAATATGTTCCATGGCCTCGCAGATAAGGCTTGTTAGACTGATGGGGCAGTGGTTCCCATGATCCAAGGTGGATCCCCTCTTGTGGAGTGGGATAACTGCAGCTGTGCGCCACTCATTGGGCACAAAGCCTGAGGTGAGGCTATGATTAAATATGACACTTAGGTGAGGTGTCAGTTCATTTTGTAGTTCATGAGGTACACAGCCTGGGATGTCGTCTGGTCCCATGGATGCTGTATTCTTAGCTTTGGAGAGTGCGTTTTTTACCTGTGTGGCCATTATTACTGGAATTTGGCAATCTTTCAGTATTGAGATGGACCCTTTAGGGGACGAGAGAGGGGTGAAGTTTGCACTGAATCGATCTGCCAGGATATTGGGAATATCCTTGGAATCAGTATATTTAATGCCATTCTGTTGTAGCTCAGAGCAGATCTGAGCAATGCCATTTAGATTCTTGAAATAGCTATAGAATGCCTTGTGGTTGTCTTTGGAATCTTAGGCAATTTTATTTTCGTAACTAGCTTTGGAGGATTTTATGAGGGATCTCAGCGTCTTACTTAGGCTGATAAGGGAGATTTTTGCATCCTGGGATTTTCCTCTTTTCTGCAATAGTTTCTTCCTTTTGTTGTAAAGTTTGTTTTTGGCAAGAGACCACCTGATTGTCTTCATTTTTTTGGAGGAGAGCATCTCGGTTCTATTGGGGATGGCATGATTCATGCATGAGTGGATGTGCTCGTACAGTGCCTTAGTGTAGGATTCAGCAGTCGAATTTTCAGTTCCCGTCTGTTTGTTACTTTTGACTTGAGTAGCATGAAGTTGGCTTTGGAGAAGTTTTTTATGGAGGTTTCCTTACTGGGGGTGGGGGTGGGGGTGGGATGTGGATGTCAAGGGTGATTAGCTTATGGTCAGACCTGACCAACGAGGGGGTGACCATAGGTGTGGAGCATTGATTTCCCATGTTGGTAATGACCAGGTATAGGATATTGGAGCCCCTGGTGGGACTAAGGATTAGTTGATCCAGGGCATTGGAATTTATGAATTCCAAGAACCGTTGGGCAAAGGTGTTGGTACATGAGTAGTTTTCCCAGTTAATGGCAGGGTAGTTAAAATCACCCAGTATTAGGGTGTTTGGTTGTATCTTAATATTTTCCAGTATGTTTAGAAAGGTATAGTGAGAATCTTGGGGCATGGTGGGGGATCTGTAGTAAGCTACAATTTGGATTGCAGTCTTACCTAGTGTTAGTTGTACCTAGAGAATTTCAGACGCATTATGTTGGGCAACTTGCCTGGTGTTGTGAATATCCTTGGTGAATATGGACACTCCTCCACCTTTAGTGTTTCCGTCCTGGTTTGGTGGCCGAAAACTGTGGTAAGAGTTGTAGCCTGGTATTGCAGGGGTGCTCTCTGTAGCCTTGAACCAGGTCTCATTTACTGCACAGATATTGATGTTCTCCATTTTTGGGAGTGCCTCGAGAGAGTGCATTTTGAGGTTTAGACTTCCAGCATTGAGTAAAATTACCTCCAGATTTTGCATGTTTGTACCTGTTACGGTGGTGTTTTTTTCCTTTAAACTTTACCTAAAAAAGGCACTATAGGGGTGGCCAGCAACCTGAATCCCAGGGGCGACAGGTGCAGACCATCTCTGGCAAAGCATCATGGTCTGCTGATCATGTCGTCCCAGGCAGACAGATACTGGATCCCCTTTGAATGACACCAGAAGCTTAGCCAATTGTTGAAGTCATACTCAGGGCTAGGGTCATACCTGCCTGGGCCATATGATCTGAGAGCTCTTCCATGTCTCTTTTCATGTAGTCCAGGGAGGTATGTCTCAAGTCATTCACTCCAACATGGACAATGACAGAGTCATATTTGTACTTGTTGTGTGGTGACTAGAGTGCATGCGTTATGTGGCTGATCCTGGCACCTGACAGGCAGCTGATTGTAAATTTCTCCTTGTTTAGCCCGGTGAGTGGGACATCAGTGTGCCTGACTATAGAGTCACATATGTGCTTGGTACAGTGTCTTGCCTTAGGGGCTGTTGTTGGGTGGCACACTGGTGTTGTGAGCTATGTGACACTTTGGTTGTGATTGGTGTTTGTTTGCGTTTTAGCTTCGGAGGTCCTTGTTGCTTGGGCAGGTAACTGTTAAGGGCCTCCACATATGTGGGTTTATTGTTGTTATGTGTGGGTGTTGGTGGTGTGGGTTTAGAAGGGCTATGTGTTGCTTGAGATGTAGTGCGGGTGTTAACCTTCTCCTCTTGACTGTCTAGCACAATCTTGGGTGGAGAGAGCTTTACTTCCAATTTGGCTTTGTAAGTGCATCTCTCGCAGGTTGTAGTGTTGGGTGGTAGGAGGAGTGGGTTGTCTGTGTACATGAGGCAATTGCAGTATTGCCCCAGTATGTCCAGATTCACCAGGTGGACAGGAGAAATCACCAGAAGCTGACCCTTGGACATGCCTAGTTTGGTGCTTTTTTTTTTGTAAAGTACAAGAGCTGTTTTCCCTTACCTTAGCAAGGTACTTTGCAATTATAGGCTGTTTAGTGCCTATGATTAATTTCTCCTTATTAACAAGGAGAGTTGAGTGCTTATATCTGTTTAAGACTTCCTAGTGCTTTCCAGCAGGTTTTAAAGCAAGTGCTAGTCACAGGGATGCTTAAAGGTAAGATGAACAAAAATAGTTTATCCTAAACACTGCAGTGTGTACTAGAAGAGTTAGATGTGAAAGTAGGTAACTTAAGTTTTACCTGTCTAAAATGGTTAAGTTTTAGTGGACAGTCACTATTTTTAAAACAGCAAGATAGATTAAAAAGGGTGGTCACTTTTGTATTCTGGTACTATGGAATACAGTAGGATGGTCAATAAATCAATCAAACTATCCATCATAAAATTGTACATCACATGTACTCATTTGATCAACTTCCCTTCTTCAAATTTCTGTAATTTTGTTTAGGCACAGAAATCAGAAAGCATTACAGATGTACTGTTCTAATCGAAAATCTTATCCATGATCACATTAGTTCTACCTTTATCCACAGGTCTGATCTGAATAGAGTGCATCTGTCATAACTCATTCAGTGCTCTATACTCATTTGAAGATAAATTAAAAAATATATATTCTTGTGTGTGGCAGTTAAAGACTTAATAATATCAGTCTCACAAGTTTTAAGAAAGGCATCTAACAGTGGATACAAGGAAGGATTAAAAATACATTTTTTTTTTAAACTAGATGATTGTACCCGTGCTGGAAATAAGCCTTTTAACATCACATTTCTAGCAAAAAACTTCAAATTAAAAACAACATCACAAAGATCTGACCAAGTGGCCAGTATAAAGGATGGACACTTCTCAAGTATAGAGACTTGAACACAAGTCAGGTGAACAGAAGAAAGGTGACAAGGGTGCTACTCTGCTGGACATGTATTGCAAGTTTGTTCCAGAGCTGAGGAATGCACCTGTATATGGATCTACCATTCCAACATGACTTGTTTATCTGCTGATGAAGGCTTAGTTCCGTTAACTGAGCATGTGATGTACCATTTGTTCTGGGAAGGAGAAGGGGATCAAATAGAGTTGGATCTTTCATGGCACAAATGACTAGATATAGATCTCCATGGAGGAGCCTGTAAGAGACTGAGTACAAAGAATCTGCTGCCAGTCTCTCCTGATAACTAAAATTTTTAAGGCCACTGATCTTTTTAGTTAAGAATCTCTATGGTCTCTCTCAGAATATTTGATATTTTTACATAAATATTTGCCAAAGGGTGCATTTTATTTAATGATGGGTCTGATAAGATATGAGTAAAGGGTAATTAAGATGACTTTGGATTTAGTGAAGATCCCTTTGAAAATTACATGGGCCAGATAAAAGGCTTTCCAAACTACTGTGGAGACATGAAGGTCAAATGATAAGGAATTATGAAGAAGAGTATGCAGATTTCTTACAGCAGTGTCTGATGAGTGGGATGCATCCCCTATACTGTAAGTAAAACTGCTTTGTTTAATAAAATGAACCAGGTTACATTTTTTACATTTAATTTGAGACTGTTGTCCTTGCACCAATTGTTAACATGGTCTAAACCATGTTGCAGCAATTGAACGTCAGTTGAAGCTTGAGTAACAGCACCCAATATACACACCTCTGCAAACTTAGTTAACCATAGGTCTGAAGGTCTGAGATATATATGCCAAATAGGAGAGGGCCCAAGACTGAGCTCTGTGGTACATCATTGGTAACTGTTTGGCTTTCTGAAGTTGTACCTGCTACTCTAACCACATGGGTTGTGTCAGGCAACCAGTTACCTATCCATCACACAGTATGAGGATTTATATTAAGATTAACAAATCTATCAATAATGCTTGCATGGAGAGTAGTGGCATAGACCTTGGCCAGGTCTACATATGCTGTATGCACCATATAGATCATATCTAGACCTTGAAAGCATGACATTTTGAGAGGTATACTACACACAAAATTCTAAAAACAGGCTGATATGTCAGTGCTTTGTTGTAAAAAGTCCTCCAAAGTGGGACAGATGAAACTATGCACATGCCCACACACAATTTTATACCCTTTTTACAGCTGCACTCCACTACATCCTCTACAAGTATCACACTACCCTATTTGTGAAGTAGTATTTCTTAATGGCAGCCTTGGATCTTCCATTGCCTCTAGCTGTCATGCATAATTTCATCTTTCTCACCCATTCTGTATGTTTAGTAGTGTATTAATTATTTGATTCTTGATTAAACAACCAAACTTTCTTCTGTACCCCTATTTCTTTTTCTGCTTACAGTGTTAGTATGTCTTCTTTGCACACACATTCATCTTGCAATCACATTCCTAATATGGTATCTGGAACTGAGCAATGGGCTCCTGAAGAGACCTCACCTGCAACCTCAACATCATACAAAAAACATTTTGTTTGCATCTCTGAAATTTGTTTCTATGACGGCACATCTCAAGATTTTTTTCTGCCTTATATTATGGATTTCTTATAATGCAAAGTTTCTTTCCCTCTTCAATACTTGTAATGCATAGAAGTCTTCACAAGCAGCTGTCTCCTAAGCACAGTTGTATTCCATTAAAGCCCCCATGTAGATGGATAACATTATACTTACAGTGGATGTCTATCACCTGTCTACTCCCCCCCCCCTTCTTCTTCTTCTTTCAGCTTTTTCCTGGTCTGGGGTCGCCACAGTGGATCACCTGTCCGCTCATGATTGGCAGTGGAGTTTTACAGTGTTGAGTTGCCAGCCCGGCCCCCAGCCTTGTACAGAAGGCACACACACTCACGCACTCACACCTAGGGCCAGTTTAGAGTGTCCAATCCACCTACAGCATGTCTTTGGGATGTGGGAGAAAACCAGAGCACCTGGAGGAAACCCACGTGATCACAAGGAGGACATGCAGGCTATGCACAGAAGGCACCCCAGCTGAGGATCAAAGCAGAGAAACTCTTGCTGTGAGGCGGCAATGCTAGCCACTGCACCAATTGAGTAAATATAAGAAGGCTGATTTTCACTCCCTGACAGCCAGTCTGATATTGGTATCACCAATGCACTGATCTTATCATCCATCTTTATTAAAACATCAGCAAAATATGAACAAGGCCAGCCAAAATTTTGGAACGTAGAAGGTTACTAGGTAGTACTGTATTTACCCGAAAATAAGACTGGGTCTTAAACTTTTTCCCCCGCCGAAATATGCGTTAGGGCTTATTATCAGGGGATGCCTTATTTACCCCCGCCCATGCAACAATCTGCATCTATTCATTTATTCATGTACAAAAATCGACATTTATTCATGTACAAAAATCGACATTTATTGATGTACACAAATTGACATTTATTTGGTACTTTTACGTTATTGGCAACAGTTCTAGATAACACGTTAACAGTTGTGTGAGAATTCTACATAAACAGTGCAACAAACATTTCAACTTCAAAATATCTACACCTTGGCTTTCACAGTGCAATATTTCATGCTTAACAGAAAGTGCAGAAAAATCTCAATACATGTGTATTGGAAGAGGGGAATAAAACAGATGAATAACTGGCACTTTTTGAGTGGTGATACTTTCTTTATTCCTTACCCAAACCATAAGAGAAGAATGATGGAAAGTCATAAAAATCAAGTTTGAGAACTAATGACCTTACTTTGTAATTGTCCCTTGATAATGGAATGTTTCCTTAATACAATAAAGTCAAAAAAC
Organism: Protopterus annectens; assembly: GCF_019279795.1. Classification (NCBI taxonomy): domain Eukaryota; kingdom Metazoa; phylum Chordata; order Ceratodontiformes; family Protopteridae; genus Protopterus; species Protopterus annectens. The sequence continues at coordinate 575,687,531 of NC_056743.1, forward strand.
TGACAAGAGCTTGCTGTCAGCTGGAAGCAGAAGCAATCCATTCTGTTACCCCCAATAATGGGCAAGTTATTCAAATACAGTCATGTCATCTTCTTCTGAAACATTGTCATAAGTCTCCAACCCCTGAATTCTGGCCTGAATTTCTTCAGACTCCATTTCCTGTAGCACCATTGGCCCCAGTCTGTCATGCCTATCAATAGAACTCTCCTTAAATGAGCACTGCTTGTCCATGTAGCCTGCTTGTAGTGCATTGGCAACAGTGATTTTTATCCCATGAATTCTTCGCCCAAGTCATGAGCTCTTGCAAGCTAGGCTTCACTAAGTTTCCATGCTGATTTCTCTCCATTCTATTTTCAATGTAATCCTTGAGTTCCATGTGCAAATGGTCCTTGAATGGCTTGTTTATTGCAAAATCAAGAGTCTGGAGATAGGCAGTCATTCCTGCGGGAATCAGTATTTGATCTATTCTTCTCTGTGAAAGAAGTTCTTCATTTCTTTTGCGCGGTGAGCGCTGGCTGAATGCCAGACTAGTAGACCTCTTTTGCCATCTCTCAAAACAAGTGGCAGCATTACATCGATCCACTTCCTTATAATTGCTTGTGTGTACCAGGCTTTTTCGGTTTCAAGAATGTAAATGCCTCAAACACGTTCAATCTTTTCTTTCTTGCCCTTACTAATGATTAGAGGTGGGGTTTTCTTTACATCTGGATGAATTGCCAAAATACAGGTAACACATGCACTTTCGTAACCAGTGGAGGGAATGTAGATTGACGAGGCACCCTTCTGATCAATTGCTGTTTGAGATCCTTGGCCCATAAACACTGCAGTTTCATCCACAGCAATCATGTTGGAGAGTTGGTATTTAGAAAAGTTGATACCATCAACAAAGGACTTGAATGCAAGTGCACATTTAATAACTTCAGTATCTCCCAGCTTGAACAGCATTGTCGATCTTCTTATGACAGTTCATATTGCTGAAGGAAGCCATCCAGCCAATGTTGTGATGCTTTGAATTCTTATGGGGATATTTCTAACTGTGTTGCCATTGCAAGGGCAAATGCTTGAATATCAACCCTGCACACAACCAAAGCCTTTGCTCTCCTGTTAGCAATCCAATCACAGATGATGTCTTCCAGCTCAGGAAATAATGGTTGCTGACCTGATCCACACTTGCACTTCTTAGCATTTCCCTCGTCCACCTCTTGACTGAGGTTATCATACTCTGCTTGCCATTTTTGGACCATTCGGAGATCCAACTTCTTCACTTTGCAGAAAGCCATCAGATTCTTTACCCGGGAGTCCTCCATGATTCCTTTCTTGTACTCGATGGAATAGCTCTTTCTTTTTGCACTCATCTTGTCTGGGGTGGTTAATTGAAGACTTACGAGACAGGAGTGGCAACAAAAATGGTGACAATTGAGAAGACACAACCACACCCGTTCATTATCAAGTGCGCGTGTTTTACGTGCGTTGTCTGTACTTTGACCAATCAAAGAACACTTGCCAGTGTTTATGGGCCAAGGATCTCAAATGTCAAGTGTGAGTGAGGATTAGGGTTACAGTAAGAATCATGGAGGACTCCTGGGGAAAAAATCTTACAACTTTCTGCAAAGAGAAGAAGTTGGTTGTCCGAATGGTCTGAAAATGGCGAGCAGAGTACGATAACCTCAGTCAACAGGTGTCAGTAATATTATTATTTTATAATTCAACACGTCCGTCATGTGTTGTTGACTATCTTAACTGGGGCTTATTTTTTGGGGTAGGGCTTATATCATGACCACCCTGGAAAACCATGCTAAGCCTTATTCTCTGGTTAGGTCTTATTTACGGAGAAATATGGTATATGGGGCCAAAAGGAGGATATGTTGAAGGACAGGGTGCAGCTGGAAAGTATCAGTCTGCTAAAGAAAAAATGTCTTTTGCTGGAAATTTTTTTCTATAGTATACCTGGCAGAGATCTCCAAAAAATAAGTCTTCATACATTTTATCTTGGACAAAAAGGTGTCTGACCTGAAAATTATAATGGTAGCTACATATCATGGGCAATTGATAATGGTCAAGACAAACAGTAAATTGTTAATGACATTTGTTAATGAAAAATCAGACTAGCAGATGCAACAAGATGGATTCTTCGGGGACCCATCTGATAATACTCCATTATGTGAATTCATATTACCATACTAATTTGCAAATATTCTGCTTTGAATGTTAGAAGAGAACAATATTCTTTAAGGATTTAGGTAAGAGAGAGAGTGGTATATAGACATGAAAGAAACTTTTAAAAATATGATGTGGTCTACTGTCTCTTTGACATGGTTAGTGATTGTATGTATAGTGATTGGGTAGTATGCTGAAGTCATGCTGATTGTTTGATAGCAGGTCATATTGGGAGATATGGCCCATAGGTTAGTCTCAGTATAATTTTTCTGGGATTTTGATATGAAAATATAGTATTTCAAGTATAATTTTGAAGTCAGTCTTAGATTGTATATATAGTAGAGTGGTTTTGTTAAATGTTTTATGTTATATTAAGAGACATTGCATGTAGTAGTGGGTTTTCAGCAGCTTTGCGTATGGACAGACTTAGTGCTTCCTTTTATTGCTTGGTGGCTATATTTCTAAAGTAGGATGGGGATAATTCTAGTAACTGGTTTAGTGTGTTTGCCCATTTTGGGATATAGTTGGAACTGTTTTGTTGGAATATTCACTTTGTGTAACTGGAGGTGATAGTATCAGGTTTGATAGAGTTAATGAAATCATTTCTCAATATGTATGATTTGTTGCTTGAGTGTTTATATTTGTTTATAAGGATTTTTACTGATTTCCAGAAGAATGTCCATGCAAGATATGTATTTATTTCTTATATAGGACATTTTAGGTATATTTGTTATTATATATGTGTTGTTCTTCCTGTCCTGAAAACTTAGTGTTGTTGTGCTATTGGTGGGGCTCAGCTTTCCACTGTGTTAATCCCCATTTGCTTGTTTCAGTAACTATTTGGAAAATAGTTTGTTTTGGATGAGCTCTAGCAAATTACAGAATGTACCATGATGGTACTTGTTGGATTATCATCAAGGATAATATTGGCCCAGTTCATGCATGTAGTTCCATCCAAAGAATGTGCTGAGCTGAGTCAGTCACAGATATAATATATCTCATGATAGGTTTTGCTTTTTCTGCTTTGAAAGATCATAGGATCATAGAAAGTTACTTACAAGCCTAGCCAAGTTCTGCCCTTGTTTCTATGATTCTATTACTCCTGTCCAAGAGAGAGATACAGGTGGAAGCCCCAGGGTGAATTTACAGTCTAATTGATTGCACTTGAAGAGGGCCAAAGACGTGCTTTGCTTGACATGAGTTGGGAGCCTGTTCCACAAGTGCAGAAAACTCTGGGAGATAAATCTGTCCCTCCAGCAGGCTCTATTAATGTCATATACCAGGTTAAGGTCTTTAGAGCAAGTAACCCATGAGCCATTGGACTTATGGATATGTAGTATTTTAATAAGATGGAGTCAGAGATTGCCTTATACACAAGGCAGAGATCACCTCTCAGTAGTCTGTATGAAATGGAGTAAAGTGATGGTGATTTCAGCTGAGCCACAAAGGACAGATGCTGAAGACCTTGAACTCTCCTTGTGAGGAACTTTTCTGGTCTCTCCAATTGCTGCAGGTGCCTGGACAGGTACAGACCAAAAGGGTTGTTGTATTCATTTATTGGTCTGATGCGGGAAAAGTACAGGGAGTTTATAACTTCTTTTTTTGGAGGCAGTGCCCTTACTTATGAGATGGACAATATAGAATGCCCTTCTCACCACTGTGGAGACAAGGTGATCAAAGGTAAGGTTGCTGTCAACCTGTGTTCCCAGGTCTGTCACCAGTGAGTGTGTGCTTAGGTTGTTACTACTGATGTGGCAGTTAGCCAGAAAATTGCTCTTACCAAAAGGGATGATAATACGTTTTTTTTTCACTGAGTTTAATGCTGTGACTTTGGCACCAGTCATTTGTTTACATAAGGCCCTCTTGTAGGATGTTGACATAATTTGAGGATTCTATGACTGCTTACTCTGTAGTCATCAGCAAACTCTGTCAGCCACAGACCTTTAGTTTTTGCTTTTACTTTGGATAAATAGATTCCGAACAGTAGAGGTCCAGGACTGATCCCTGTGGAACACCACTGGTTATGGGTCTGCTGTCGGAGGTGGACTCCCCTATTTTGACTGTATGGGTTCTATTGGTGAGCCAGTTAGTGACCCACCTAATGATATAAGAGTTGATACCTAGCTGGGTGAGTTTGTCAATAATGCCTGAGTTGGGAATAGTGTTAAAAGCCTCGGCCAAGTCCAGGTAAGCTGTATGCACAGTTTTCCCCACATCCAGGGCTCTGTTGACTGTCTCAAAGAAGTCCACCAGGTTTAAAAGGCATGAACTCCCTTTGGCAAAGCCAAAATGAGTAGGGTCAAGTGTTTGGAGATTACCTGTATTTTTGTTGATAAGGTTCATGATGATTTGCTCCATGGTCTTGCAGATAAAGCTAGTCAGGCTAATAGGTCTATAGTTCTTGATGTCAGTGGAAGCACCACTTTCGTGCATGGTGGCCATTTTCCATTCAGCTGGGATGAAGTCAGTGCTTAGACCATGATTTAAAAGATGTTGTTGGGGGCAGAACCTAGATAGACAACTGTTAGCAGCAGATTTTTGAGCTCCACAAAACTATGCTAAAGTACAGGAAAAAACTTTTTCTATTCTAATAAAAACAAAATAATATTATCAAATATCTTCTAAACTACAAATATCTCAACTTTGAAGTGGTTTCATCAAGATTTTCCTGTCAAAGTACCCTGGTGATTACTTCATCTGTGTGAAAATGAATAAGTCGAAGAACACCCGTTCTAAGTCTTCACTGAAAAAAGAAATTCAACTGTCAGCAACTCTTCATGAATTATCTCTAAAAATGGACAGATTTACTGACAACTGAGAAAACTTCAAAGAAAATTGCCAAAAACAAAATTATGTCCTTAAGGAAATGTCACAGCAACATCAAACTACATTAGTGGAGATTGAAACTTCACTTACTGACATTGATGGGAGACTCAAGGAAGAAGAGAATCAGTGTGAATTCCTCTTACAGCAAAATAACGGCTTAATCAACAAACTAGATAAAGGGGAGAACAGAGAAAGAAGAACAAATACAAATTTTTGGTCTTCCTGAAAAGTCAGAAGGTGAGGACGTTATTTTATTCTTAAACTCTTGGCTGCCTGAAATACTAGATCTAAAAGAAGGATTATCACATGGAATTGAGGGAGCACATAGAGCCACAGGAAAAACTATCCATTCCTCACCTACTGCTCCACCTAGATCTATAGTAGTTAAATTTCTATCATATTTAGACGAGAATCTTATTCTCAAGTCAGCATGGAAAAAAAGTCTCTTAACATACAAGCAAAACCAAATAAGATCTGATAGTGTTTATTCTTCAAGAGTCTTGGAACTATGAAAGAAAACCTGGTCATTAGTGAGACTTCTTAAACAAAACAAAATAAAAGCTCAACTTGTTTACCCAGCAAAAATCAAAATTTTCTACTCAACTGACATGAGAACCTTCAACAACCTTGATAAGGCAATTTCATTCATTAAAAACAATATAATCACTATTCCAGAAGAAATGGACTGGGCATCTTCTTCTACCCTGAAAAAATCTTCTGAAAAAAAAATAACTGGTCAGATGTGAGGAAGAAGAAACAAAAAATTGAACTGAAAAACATCAGTACTACCAAATCTTCTAAATCTCTCAAAGCATCAACTATAATTTAAATCTCTTGCTATAAACTAACAAAAAGTATGTATGTTTATTTACCTGTTTCTTATCATACTGACTTTACAAACCAGCTTTCAACTGTCCTTCCATGGATTCACCACATATGTCATTATAACCAATTTATTAGTTTTCTTTAACAACATTAGATTTCATTTCTTTAATAGCTTTATTGACTGCTAGTAGTTATTTCTGTATATTCTCATCTATTTTCATATTAATAGACCATATAATTTTGTTGAGTCTTTCATTGTTTGAATGTGTTGGGTTATTTTTACGTTCATAACTACCTTATGTTACTGAGGCAACTTCTTGACTGGCATTTTGGGGTGGAGTGTTAGTTTATGTTTCATATTGACACTTTGCTAGCTTTTTCCATTAAAAAAAATGATCTCCATTTCTAACGGATTCCTTGTGCTTACTGACATCACCTTCCCACCTCGTAGTGGGTCTGTATTACATAGTCGAAGCTCCATAACTCTGAACGCCTAATGGTCAAACCATTATGTTCGAAGTTACAGAACTTTGTGTATGTAAAAAAAATAACTACACAATGGACAAAACAAAAACTTGTAAGTAGGGGTGCATCCCCAACTTGGGGAGGCTGATCCCACCACACCCCCCGCTACTTAAATATACCAACTCCAAGATCATACCACATTGATGTGAATGGAAACCTCAGCTTATGGAGATTTCCATTCAAATGCTTGGACTTTTACAAATTTGAATGTATGGTCTCGACCATATGTGGTTCGAACTTGTAAAATTTCCACTCATAGTATAGTCAGTTTTTGAGAGTTCAACTGGAACTAAAAGGGGTCCGAAGTGTATAGTCTTAGCTTCATTTTTCTTCCGTCACTGATAAGGTAATTTAACTGTAATAAATAACGTCTTTTTACATTACCTCCCCTTCCTTGCTCTTATGGAGTTCACTATGAGTGTTCATGTACATTCCACTGTACTCGTGGTTTTCTTAGATGCTGGACTGCAGAGACATTCCAATTGTCTTGTTGCTGTGGCTGTAAGTTTTCTTTGAGGATGGTGTATATTGGTGAAAACTCAGCCCCTCAATATCCGCTGTAGTGTTAGATGGATGATGTGGGTCTGGTTGGTGATGGGATGGCCTGCTAATTAATTTGAGACCTGTGAGAGGCTTGGTATCTGAGGCATGGCTGCTACTGGAAGTTTCTGGGTAACATTTTCATTGTATGTGGTTCCAATTTCTTGTGTGGGGAGTTTGTGGCTTGAGCAGGATTTTTCCCATACACAGTGACTTATTTTGACTTAGACTTGGCATTGGCAGGGATTGTTTCACTTGCTGTGAGACATTTAAAGAATGGCCGTTGTCAAGCCTAACTTAGAGTTCCCCCTTTTTTTTTGCTGAACAAATTACATTCATGACTGCTTCTTTGTTCACATGTTGGGTTGCATAGACATTATTCGAAGTGGTTTTGGAGTTAGATACGTTTTCAGCTAGTTCTTGAGGAGTCATCTTGGTATAAGGAGATTGGTACTACCCTGCATTATAACTGAAGGTATGTACCTTTGTAGAAATGTGATTGCGTTTTTGCCGTACTCATAACTTTCTTGATCACTTATATTATTTAGTCCTCCCTTTAACAGCTTAACAGTAATTCAATATGTTTTCTTTTTCTGCTGGCTATCATCACTAATGTTATTTATCTTCTAGGTGCTATCCTTTATTGTAATTTCGGTTAAGGCTAATTTAAACTCAGGGTTCTAGATATTTGTACAGATATGGAATAAGTAGATTGTATAATGTCCATAACTTATTTCATACATTTAGTATTGTACGTCGCAGCAAATTGATAAGGTGTTCTCCCTTGCAGTCTGGGGCCCTGCAGCCCAGTATAACTGTAACTCTACTGAGTTCTCAACTTTAAAATATTTATACTTAGAGCCTAGAAGCTTCAGTATAATTTTATTTGAGCTGCCTTAGCACTCTTAAGCTAATGTCTTTTACATAACTTAGATATTTCAGTTTCCATACCTCACAGATGGTTAACAGGCTATTATATTTACAAAATTTACATTCTAGTTGAAAGACATAGTACCATATGAAAATTCTGTCACCTCTACAGCAACACCATGCCTGGAAATTTCTTGGTTTAGACATGTTCACAATACATGTCTAATCTGACATAATAGAATTTGTTACAAAAAATTCTATTGTAAGTCAATTATAGATGCGACAGACATGCCTGTAATATTTCCATTAGTTCTTTACTAGATTTTGTCATAGGAGATATTTTTACATTCATTGTATGACAAGTGTAATGTCATTTATTAGGTATAAGTCACAATTTTGGTTTCCTGCCTGGAAGTCAGGCTGTTTCCGACAGAATAACTCTCTTATTAGTAATCTCTTAAAAATGCTTATTATGAGATTTTCCAGACACACACACACTTGTTGTTTTAAATAATGATTTATCATATCAATTACTTGGCCGATTGTGTTCTGATGAGTTACAGTCGCTATTATGGGCATAATGTTTTTTTCTCCTATCTCATATATCTATTTATTACAACAAAGATAACCAAGCCAAAGGTTATTAGGTTTGCAACAAATATCAGTCACTCATTCATTCTTCATTATTCGCAGTACTACCACCAATAATTAGACATCTAAGGGCAATCATGCTCTTTGCTAGTTATATTTGTGTTGTTTTCATGGAAAATTTAATTGATTCACTTATGAATGTCTTGGACAAGCTTTATTTGCTAGACAGAGTAAATTGTTACAGTCTTAACTGGCTTTATTGTTTGTTCATATCTTGAATTTTGTTTCAATACTCATAACTTTGTAAACATGCCTCTCCATTTTTCTTGATATGCCCAAAATATTATGATGGTATCCAGTCATCCAGATTATCAACATGCTTTGAATGGTTTACTATGTAGAGATGCAACAGATCAAAATTAATCTAGAAAGATATGGTATATTATTTTTTTCATTAATACTTGCATCTTTATAACTAACATGAGTATTAGGATAAACTCAAGTGAACCAATCTTAGTGTCTTCTTTTTGCATTTTAACAAGTTAACCTGTTATTTATCAAACTATCTAGTCTTTCAAATGTTGATCTATTTGCAAGTAGGAAAATGTTACTGTAAACTGTCATGTTCTATTAGTATATTTTTGTACAACTGATTATAATCAGATTAACTTGATATATCAACACCAGTATATGATTTCCACTGTAGCACCATTACAGCATTCAAACACATAGGCTCAACTTTTAAAATGGTTCCTCTTACTGAGGAAGGAATCAACTAATCCTTTAACACTGAAAGTAAACTACTATTCTTATTTTACGTTCCATGCTAGTATATCAATCATTTAAATAATCCTGAATTTGGTAATTACTACTACAAGGAATTCTTTTTGCAATAAGTATTTTTAATAGTTAATGTATTTATTTATTTCCAGTAGTCATAGGGAATTGAATTTTTTTATGTGAATTTATATTCATTTCCTTTTTCGAATGTTGATATTACTGTCTAATTAGTTATTATCCTTAGCAAACATCATTCCAACTATTAGTAACATTACATCTCCTAGAATTTCAACTTGGAGTTCAAATATGTTAATATCATTCTTCATTTCTTGTCTGTCATAAGGGATAATCTGACTGAACATTACTGTTCTTTCAGATTAGGAGTGTATTTCACTCCATGTCGGTTAATGGGTTTCTTTAATTCATTAAATGTTTGGTTATACTTTTTCAACTTTTTTTCATTGCTGTTTTTATTCTGTTGGCCTAAATCTAGTTATTACTTATAGCTTATGTTAGGAAGAATTAACCTGATTATATTGTTCAAAACCATTATAAACAAAAAAGTTACACATTTTCCTGATTGAGAAATATTGAAATATGTCTCAACTCTTAGTTATTTCACAAATAAAGTTAAACTAGTTGGATTTAACCTTATTATCTCTAAATGTTAATGGATTAAATAATCCAAGGAAAAGATCTAATCTTCTAAGATATCTAAAATTAAATAAAGCGCAAGTTTTTATTCAAGAATCTCATTTCAACTCAGATGATAATTTTAGCTGGAGTCCATTGAAATATATAAAATGATCTCACTCTTCATATAAGAAAAAAAAAACAGATGAGTTTTAATACTTTGGAAGACAAATTTCAATATCCCTCAAATTATTTATAATTCTGAAGATAAAGAAGGACTTATAGTAATTGTTATAATAAGATTTAACAACAGAATATGGACACTCGTTAACACTTACTGGTTTCCCATTATAGGGATAGGAATGCTCAGAAAACATTTAGATCTAATAAATAAAGTCTATAAAAGTAATCTAATATTTGTTGAGGACTTTAACTGTATTTTAGACTGTTCAGAGACCACTAATAAAAGACAACTTTTTTTACTCCTATCAGTAATGCTCTGAAAAATTGGTGTGAAAGTTTAAATCTAATCAATACTTACAGATATAAGGAGATTAATTCATTACTATTTTCTCATAAAGATTATAGGTTTGATACTCAAGCTAGAATTAACAAAATTTATATATCTCATGACTTGAACATGAAAATAATTTATTTTTCCATAATTCCTTGTTCTTTGTCAGATCATGATTCACTTATCCTAAAATTTGAAATAGATTTTAGGAAACTAACTTTTGCAATAAGAATACTGGCATATACTACTAAATTAAAACAATTTAAACCTTGGCTAGACTCTTAGTAATATTATGGGATACACTGAAGGCCTATCTATATGGTAAATATTTTCATGGTTTAAAAATAAAACTAAAGAATGGGAATCAGAACTTCATAACATTCAAAAACAAATCACAGACACTAATAATGACAACTTTAAAGATTTGCTCATAAAGAAAAAGACAATTGATGACTTAAATAAAAAAATATAATGACATATTAACTCATAAAACCAACTTGGCACTAGAAAAGCTAAAAATGAACTCATATTTGATATTGCCAAAACATATGCATAATCTTGCAATGAGAGTTAAAAGACAAACAGCTGAAAATAATATCACAACAATTATCCACAGAGGGAAAAATAACAAAGCTGTCTCAGATATTAATGACATTCTTGAAGCCTTTAAGTATCACTACACTGACCATCAGTTTAATGTTAATTCACACTTTGATCACTTAGATCTAGATTTAAAATTTTCTAAAATAAATAGACTACCTGAAAAATTAAAAATTGAAATTCAAAAACAAATTTCCCTCAGGGAAATAGTTAAAAAAAATTTAAGAAAGCAAAAATAACAAAGCTCTTGAAATTGATAGAATCATAATTTAATTATATAAGATATTCCCATCTTCAGCTATCTCAATCTTCCACAAAACCCTAAATGAAATACAAGCTAAAAATATAATACCACCTTCATGGAGATATTCTTTAATCATGCCCATTTTAAAGGAAAATAAAGACCCGAAACAATGTAGCTCTTACAGGCCAATTTTACTACTTAATAATGACTATAAAATGTTCATGTCCATTCTTGTTAATAGAATTAAAAAATCCTTAATATATATTATAAATGAAGATCAATCAGGATTTATCTATAATAGACATACCTATGACAATATTAAAAAAATAACCCTTATAAACATCTTAAATAGGGATAATCGTGAAGCCCTTTTAATTGCACTTGATATTGAGAAGGCCTTTGACACATTAAAATGGGATTATATCTTCAAAGCTCTAGAAATTTTGGATTTTCTCCCTCATTTAATATCTTTGATAAAAAATGTATATAAAAATAATCTTGCTTATGTGAAGCTTCGTACTTTTACATCAGAAGCCATTAAAATCTCCAAAGTTACTAAGCAAGGTTGCCCTATGTCTCCCATTTTATTTGCTCTAGCAATATAACTATTTGCTTCTGTAATACATAATGATTCAAAAATAAAAGTTAATGATATATATGATCAATTTAATTCCAAAATCATGCTCTTCTCAGATGGCATTCTTCTAACACTAGTGTCTCAGGAGAATCTCTTCAGGAATTAGACATACAAGCTAAAAAATTAGTTTACAACTCAGACCTATTATTAGTGATACACAATCTAATTATATGATTTTGAACACAAAACATGACACTCATTTAATTTCAAACCACATAATAGCAGAACAGATTGTCTCTATAAATTATTTAGGAATTACCTTATGTGGTAATAACACTGCAACCTTGTCCACAAAAACTTTAACCACTTTAAAATTACTTACAGAAAAATGGAACAGATTATACCTAAAATTTGAGAATAGAGTGCAATTAATAATGATGGTACTACTCCCAAAAATAAATTAGATAGCACAAGCCATTACTGTGTTACCAAGTAAAAAACAATTACAAGACATTAATAAAACTCTCTTAAAATTTCTCTGGTTTCCTAAAAAGAATAGGATAACCTACTCTCACCACATTAAACCCTGGGAATTGGGAGGAATCAACTTCCTGGATTTTGAAACATATATAAAAGCTTCTATTTTCAAAATAGTTGTCCATCGGATAGATCCTAACTTTTCTTCTGATTGGAAATCACTACATATTTCCATCTTTTTAAATGAAAATAAATTTGTAAAGAAAGCTCCTGCCAAATGATCAAGTCAATAAATTCTGGTGTGTGCTAAGTGTTAATCTACAATATAACATGCTGAATCCCACCAATTCAAACCATATAAATTACATTCATAATTTATTTAAATATTTCATAAATTCCAGTATAATTATAAAATTATGGTGGGAGCTACTAACACCCCCTTTTCCAGCAAATTTCATAAAAATATTTTTAACTGGGAATTAAAAAAAATACTTGCTGGAAAAACCTGTCAGTACTAAATATACAGCAAATAAAAATACGTTTGATATTCCAAATACATATTAGCTTGTACTTCAAAGCATTACATCTTATTCTCAAGAATTATGCAGAATAATTACAATTCCTCCTTTAAAACTGAACCTAAACTAATATTCTGTATTCATGAAATTATTTATAATAACTATAATTGATCAAACTTAACATCAAAATTATACAAAATTTTAATAAACTATAAAGTTAACCCAAAACACAATTTCTGGAATTTTATCACTAAAGGACATTCAATTAATTTGTCAACTGAAATTAAAACTAATTTACTGTACTCTACCAAACTAACCTTTAATTTACAATTTTGGAAGATTTTCACATGGAAATTTCTCCATAGAAGTTTTTATACTCCTAGCAAGATTGCTAAAATAAACTCTTCTAAACACAATGTATGCTGGAGGTGTTCACTAAGCTGTGAAGCTGACTGGTTCCACATAATTTATAATTGTAATAAAATCACAAACTATTGGGAGGAGATTAGTAAGTTCCTTCAAGCTATTTTCACAGATTCATTTTTTATTGACTACGTCTCTGATTTTTCTGAATGTCATTGAAACAAATGAAATGAGTAAAAATAATTTATATCTCCTCTAGACTATATTAGTATTTGCTAGAAAGTACATTACAAGATAATGGGAATCCTCTTCAGAGTCCAGCATTGGAGAATTTTTTTTGATTTTATTAGAAGAAACAGCATTATTGGAAACAAAAGTCAAGGAAACATGAATTTTCCCTAAAAAATAGACTAACAACCCTTGGAAGAAAATTCTTTCTCTTATTGAAACACTAAAGTCTTCCACACTCCCTTTGATCTAGAGGAGAGCAAATTAGAAATGCTTGTTAATATGTAACTAAACTTCTCTAATGGATTGTTCTTTCTATCATATAGGCCAAATGTAAATATTGTATATAGTATGTCATATTAAGTTATTCACTAGTTAAATGCTTATATCTATTGTTGATTCTGAAAATTAATAAAAATTGTTTGAACAAAAAAAAAAAAAAAAAAAAAAGATGGTGTTGCTAATTCTTGTTGAAGCCCATGTGGGACACAGCCTCGGGTGTTATCAGGTCCCATAAATGCTATGTTTTTGACCATAAGAGAGGGCATTTATGACCTGCTTTCTAGAGATACAAGGTGGTGGACAGGTGGAAGGAATGTCATGAGGTATGTGTGGTGGGGACAGGAGAGTGAAGTTTTCACAGAACCTGTCGGCTAACATGTATGCTAGGTCCACAGGCTCAGTGTATGTGATATCATTAGCTAGCAGTTCAGTGCAAATCTGGGTCTTACCGTTTAGGCTACAGATGTAATGAAAGAACACCTTATGGTTGGTGCTACAGTGGTCCCCCATATTGCTAAGAACCAGATCCAATATGTAGGCACCTCTAGTTAGGATATCCACCAGCTGGTCCAGGGCATTGAATGAATTTGAGGAAACTTTGGGCAAGTGAGTTTGAGTATGAGTAATTTACCCAGTGAATGGACGGGTAATTAAAATCACTAAAAACCATGGTGTTCAGATGTATCTTGACAGATTCCAGGAGATCCAAGTAGGCAGAGTGGGTGTCTTGATTTATGGAGGGAGTTATGTAGCTGACAATGACTTGAATAGGTGTCCTACCAACAGTTAGTTGGACCTGAATTGTCTTCAGAGAATCATACTATTTAATAAGTCTGAAGGTGTAGTTATCTTTAATGAATATTGCTACACTGCCTCCTTTAGTTTTCACACCTTCTGTTTGTGGTCTGAACGTGTGGTATGGGGTGTGACCCCATATGGCTGGGGTGCTCTCCACAAACTTGAACCAGGTCTCCATGACTACACTGATATCAGCATCTTCCAAGGTGAGGACTGCTTCCACTGAGTGCAGTTTCATGCTAAGACTCCTAACATTTAGCAGCATAACCTTGAGTTTGCTTTTTGATGAAATTTTTACATCGGAATTTTGTCCTTGTGACATTGCCTAAAAAGGCACTATGAGGGTGGCAAGATCCTTTGCCAGTAGCCAAAATCCCAGAGATGACAAGTAAAGACAATCTCTAGCAAAGCATTGAGGTCTATCGATCATGTCATCCCAGGTTGACAGAAACTGGATCCCCTTAGAATGACACCAGAAACTAAACCAATTATTGAAGTCAATGACTTTCTGTTGATGTTGTGCTATCATCCTAGCAAGGGTACATACCTGCTTGTGATACACAATCAGAGAGCTCAATCATGTCTTTCTTCATGTAGTCCAGGGAGGTACATCTCAAGTTGTTCACACCAACATGTACTATGCCCGAATCATATGGTACTTGTTGAGACACTTACGTGCCTGCGTGATCTGACGAATCCTGGCACCGGAAAGGCAACTGACCATGACTTTCCCCTTGTTCAGCCTGGTGAGGGGGACCTCTGTGAATCTCACTATAGAGTGTCCTATGACTAAAATATTTGAAGTTGATGTGGGTTGCTTTGATGGTAAGACACTTCTGCTTGTGTCATTATGTGTATTGTGTGTTTTGGGTGTTATGGTTGGTTTAGTTTGAATGTGTTTTGGTAGATTTTTTTGTGAGTACCTCCACATATGTTGGTCTATGTGCATGCTGTGCTTCTTGAATAGAAATTGTGGAGGTAGGCTGATAACCTGCTCTGTATTGCTATCTGTTGCATGAGAGAGTTGTGATTCCAGTTTCATAATGTAGGTGCATCTCTCACAAATGGTACAGGAATGATTTTGAAGTAGGGGATTGTCAGTGTAAATGAGGCATTTGCTACACTACCAAAGTAGACCCATGTCAACCAGGCTGGTAGGAGAAAATGAAGAGAAACTGACAGGTCATGGTCCTTGGAACATTTTTGGTCTGGCTATAACAGTTGAAGAGGGAATATAGCAGGGGAAGGTATTAGTAGCTTTAGGTGCAAAGAGCTCTGGTTTAGGTAATATTTGTGAGGCTAGAAAGCAGGCGTCTGTAACCAGCAAGCAGTCTGTGCAGTAGTGTGGGATGTACAACAAGGCAAAAACTGATTCAAGCACAGGCGTTTTAAAGCAGGAAAACAGCAAACAGCGAAAGTTCAAATAATTCAGTCAAAACATCCTAAACAGATCCCTGCAACAGAAATTCTACCTAGATGAGTCCAAACTGTACTTTCCTGCCACGGTCAGCAAGTTAGTTCTGGATTGTCATGACTCTAGAAGTTGGATACTAAAGTCATATACTTGCTTCTGTCTTGGCAATAACTACTTTCGTTAGAGAGTACTACTTTGTTTTTAAAAAAAATTCTCTTTGGGGGTGTACTAATTGGTACGTGTTATGTTTATAAAGTTTGTTTGGGTCTTTTCGGCTTTGCCCAGTTAGGGGTCGCCACAGCGGAACTGTGGTCCGCTAATGATTGGCAGTTGATTTTTACGTACCAGCTTGCCAGGCCTGATGCACAACCTTCAACGAAGGTACGCCCATTCACGCATGTCTCCATGCAGAAGACACTCTAGCTGAGAATCGAATCGGACAGCGTCTTACTGTGAGGTGACAATGCTACCGCAGCACCACCACCGCATATGTTATGTAAATGTTTTTGTGAGAGCCTAGCAACTTTAAATGTTTCTCTGTATATGATAAGTCTCAATCTACTAGATTTGTTTGGTCTATTTGCACACCCAGATCTCACCATCAGCTTTCCGGCTTCACTCCCAATTCTTCCATTATCTCCACCCAGTGGGTAGGACCACTTTGAAGAAGAACAGGAAGTTAAAGGTTTCATAAGTGATTCACTGGTATTTCTCATTAGAAGCTGTCATGGGAGGGGGGAGTCGGGAGTCTGGGAAAGGGAAATAGAGAGATTTGATAGATAGTGGGAGAGTGACTGATTCAAGCTGTGTCATATATGTTGTTATGGGAACTATGGCTTTTCCCTATGACCTACCCTCTCTTTGCTGACATTGTCTTG
Organism: Protopterus annectens; assembly: GCF_019279795.1. Taxonomy (NCBI): domain Eukaryota; kingdom Metazoa; phylum Chordata; order Ceratodontiformes; family Protopteridae; genus Protopterus; species Protopterus annectens. The sequence continues at coordinate 575,704,171 of NC_056743.1, forward strand.
GAAAGCTGGGCCAGCCAATGAGGAGTGGGTAGCTGATGAGAATATGTCTGCCCTGTGTACTCATCTGCACATCTTCCCACACACCTTACTTGATGACCATACCATTCCCTGGACACCACCAGGGCTTGAAGAATGATTCACCTATGCCAGTATAGTCCCCCCCCCCCTTAGGAAAGACACATCCACCCTCCCTACTGGCCATTTCAAACATCTGAGCTGCTATCTTAACTACCATCATCTGGGCTAAAGTCAGGGCTTCATCCCTTTATGCAAACATGCTAACTCTTATAATTAGGCTATTGATGAATGATACTAATGACAGGAGTATACATGTTTAGGGTAGCTGAAGGAGAATGTATACTATTTCAGTATTGACCTTAGTGTATTGCATATTCTACGTTAACCATTTCTTAGTTACCTTTACTGCATTACTACTTCTATGTTAAATCGTATATCATTTAGTGTCTGTACCTGTGTGTAGTTTGATGGCATTACCTTCAATTAGCTTGGTTTGGAAGAGTGATTATTATAAGTAAGCAGAAGTGCAACATCTCATTCTATTACTTTGGCTACTTTTGTAGAAACAATTACATTTTGCTGTAGGTATTGAAATGTAATGTGGAAGTCTTTAAACCAGGACTCTAAAATGCATAGAATTGCTTTACTGATTTTGTATTATCCAAGTTTCTGTGAAGGACTGTATTGCAAAATAGTTAGGGAATTATTCAGGGATTATTTTACATTCATGTTTGTAATTGGTTTGGATCAGTGGTTTATGGATTTAGTAGATTTGTAGGGCACGGCAAGCCACATGTAATGCAGTAATTTTATTTTATTGCTCTGTAGGCATGATTAAAATGGAGAAATGTTGAGTATCACCATGGTAAGTGGTTACTGATCATGTTCAGGCGCACTATGATAGCTGAAGTATATTGGTATTATTTCCCATTAGGCTTGGTTGTTAGAGGGTTGGGCTTCATCGGTTATTCTTTTTAAAAGAACATCTACTAAAGTGGAGATTTATACCGAGAGTCCTTTATTACTTTTCTCTCTCAATTGCCCAGTTTCCTCTGTCATTTCCTGACGCCTTTTATAGTTCCCTACTTTTCCTTCTGTGACCATGCTCCCTTATTGTCTTTGATAATCCTACTAACTCACCCCTTTCATAGCTTCACTATTTTTCACCCCATTTACCTGCTGTCATTCATATGGCATAATCATTTCCCAAACCTGTCTGTTTTCATCTTCCATGTGGGTCAGTCGCATTCTTCATGATTGACAGCACCTCTTCTTAAATTAAGAATCACAACATCTCTCCTTTCTATTGTCTACAACACTCTGACTTATGCAGTCCTCTGATTTATTCCTTCTCTTACAGAATCACACTGAACTGAGCCCTTGTAATAAAGAATACAGAAATCCAACTAAATTATGCATGAGTAAAGACATTAAATAAACACACATCTTGATTAATAATTAAAAAGTTATTATACTATGTCAGAAAGAATCCAAGCAGCCACAATGACATCATCCAAAGAAAGAAGGAAAAAAATCTACCGAAGGAGAAAGGAGGAAAAAAGTTATCTAACATGGATGTATTCCATTTGCATTTCCTTTTCATTAAACGGAAGTCAGAAAATAAGGGCATTATTTACATTCTCACATTTATAGAATAGCATCTGATGTTCAGAATGGAAGAGAGAATGACAAATTCATTTAACTTAATGAAAGGTGGGTTTAACTCTTTTAGTTATTAAATTACTTTTATAACTTAATAGTTTCGCTGCTTGATACTTTGCACAGTCTAGTTCATATATTTAGATAAGCATGAGTCCAAATCAATTTGCCACCAGTACCGCCACAGCAAAATTAATGCCACCAGTACCACCACAGCAAAATTAATCCTGATGGTACAAGTTGGTGAATGTGTACTTCCATCCTGCTGTACAGGTTATTGCAAGAAAGACTTAAAAAAGACATTTCTAAGTCCTCTGTGTGGTGCATGCATGTGTCTGCACAACCCAATCTCCCAATCAGGCGGCACACTGCTTGTAGTACAGAGATCGCCACACTCTTCATTCTGTTATTGTAGCTAGTCAGGATGCCTCCCTCCCCCTGACACTGGTGAGTCATTGCTGGCCAATCATTGCCATCCTCCCCCACCTGGTTACCCCAGCACCGATGCCAGTTATAGAACATGAGTTGTCTGGGTACTGGTCAGGGGTTTCTCTCTCTGCACTATGGGGCTGGGTGATGATTGTGGATTTTATTCCTCTGGAAGGACTGGAAATCATGCTTGAATCACTGGTCAAGATATGTAACATGAGAAGATGTTGTACAGAAGGAGTATGCCATTCTGTTCAGATAAAACATTAAATGTTGCTCCTTGTAATGCAGGTTGTGTCCAGCTGAGATGGGATCAAAACAATCTAACTCATTATTCAGACAAAAAAAAAAAAAAGAAAAACATAATTTTACCGCTGTCTTCCTCAATGATACTCTCTAGTAAAACTAGTACATGGCATGCAGGATCTGGCCATCCAGTGAGTAAGTGTGTACATTTTGCATCTACCAAAACACCTATTCATTCTCGTCAGTACCAGGCTTAACAATGTATTTGCAAATAAAATGCTCAGTATAAAATAGGTGGTTCAGTATCTAGTTATGCATTTTACTATAGCATTTTCCTTTCTGTTATGTACAAATAGAAATAAGCTATACTGGTATAAATAAAGTAATTATTATATAAAAAGAGTGTTGTGTCTTTCGGCTTTTCCCGGTTAGGGGTCGCCACAGCGGAACTCCGATCTGCTAATGATTGGCAGTAGATTTTTACATGCCGAGTTGCCGGCCCTGACGCACAACCTTCAACGAAGGTACGCCCATTCATGCATGTCTCCACACAAAAGACGCTCTAACTGAGAATCGAACAGGACAACATCCTACTGTGAGGTGACAATGCAACTGCAGCACCACCACTGCAGTATTATATAAAAAGAGTGTGATTTCCAGAAATGGATATGTTTTGATTTCATTTGTTTTTAAACATTTTGATATTGATATTGAAACCCTGGAAATGTTATTATTAGTTACTGCTTAAATAATATCAAAGAACTATATTTTGTTTAGAGTGCCTGTTAAAAAAACAAACAAACAAACAAACAAAAAAAGACAGGGTTTTCATATGTCTCTCGTGGGCATAAGAGTTCAAATGCATTTGTTTTTTCCTGTTTTAGGCACATGCAGTTATTGCATGTGCGGATCATCGTTTATATGGATCAAAGACTTAAGATCTTTGATCTGTTGCCACTTGTCAGACTTGACAGAACATACAGCTTATTGAAGTGAATGATTTATCAGGGTGTTCAGGGCAATGGCAACCACCAGATACAAAGAGGTTAAAATAAAACGGCAAGCACTAAAGTGTCAACCAGTAATATGCATGTACATATTTGCATAAAGTTTAAAGAATACGTGGAAAAAACTTCGCAGAACACTGCTATGTTTCCAAAGTTTAATAAAAGCAAAGTATCCTAAAACAATTCGAAAACCTTTTGCAAAAGCAGGAAAATACAATCCAAAGTTTAAAGAATGATTGGGTAAATGAAGAGAAGAGGAGGACTAAGAGAGAAAAAAAAGGAGAAAATACAATAACTATTGGAAAAAAAGGCAGAGGTGAAGTAGTTATCACAGTTCTAATTTATGTAGTGAAGTCAATAGTGTACAATCAGCTGTGAATGAGTGGAGATTGCCATTAGAGCAGAAGAACAGAAACTACTAAACATGCAGATGAAAATCTGCAAGCAAGTAACATGTGGGTGTGATGAAAATCAGTTGTGTGGTGCGCTATAACCCAGTGTAAGGCGTAGGCTTATGTGATATGTCCTATAGATTAGTCAATTGCATTCAAACTCTTAGTAAAGCTCGAAATGAGGTCTGAGCAAGGAGCAGCTTGTGAGTTCAGCTATGTCCTGTGGAAGCGACTGCCAAAGTTTAGGGGCAATTGTCAGAGAAGCTATGAAGGGATTGTAGTGACGTACTACCTCTAGAATGGCTTCTGACTTTATAGCTTTGTTTTGTAGCACAAAGCTTAGAAGGGAAAGGGAGGGGGAATCTTGTTTGAGAAGTTTGAAAAGTAGAGTAATAGTGTATATATGCATTTTATACAATAGTAATGGGTGCACTTTTGTGCGTTTTAATATATCTGCACCTCTGTACAGATGAGCATTACTGATGAGGTCTGTTATCAGACCAGTACAAATGTCAATCATTGTGTTATAGTGAGGGAATTATGAATTTGGAGGCATTCATTCCCATGCCCTAGCATCTTCCATATCACTTCCCATGAAGTCTCAGAATAGTCCAAATGAGTACTGAGAGGTCAGATCTTAAAGTTGTAATGGTAAGTTAAGAAAACTGTTTTGAGACTGTGAGACTACACAACTAATGATTTTCAATTTTTATGCAGAGCTAAGTGCTTCATTATTTTGACAGTTTGGCAGTGATAGATAACTGTACTGAGCAAAGGTCTCATCTTATTGAATGGCACTCTGCTTTCAGTGTGCATAATTTAAGTTTTCCCTAAAGCCTGTCAGTGTTGAGTGAACAGAAAGGTTATGGTGACATGATAAACAGTCACTGTCCTTTTAAACAAATTAAGACTTTATGTTAAAGTTAAATCCTAGCTGTAAACATTCCTGATTATGAATTCATAAAATTATACAAGCTTATAGCTGTGAGGCTAAGCATATAGCAGCGAGCGAACAGCCAGAAACCTAGCCAAAGATGCAAGTTCCTGATAATAACACAAATTCTGGAGAATTTTACAAGAACATTTTTATAAATGCAAACAGTGGGAAAAGATCTGGCCTGTTAGCAAAACAAAATGATTACCTTAAAAGATAGACAATTAAAAGAAAGTTCATTAAAAACTTGAATTTATTTACTATGGAAGCAGGACATGCAGAAAAGGAAATGGGATTTTAGTTGTGTTCCCTTCCTTAATATACTGGAAATTGAAACCAGTTCTGGCAAGAGTCAGAAAAGAAAGCTGTGGATGAAGCAGATAGAAATAATCTTCTCTATCTGGTCATTTTTCTAAGTTTGGGGCCTGTACTTATCAACAGCTAATGATCAATGCGTTGTAGTTTAAATCTCTTTTCTTTAGAATGTTAGCATTACCTTATTATGTTTGCTCCATGACAAGTATCAGGAAAAATGTTTAGCAACAGGACAGTCGGTAACTCATTTACAGCACGTTCGGAAAGTTATATTTTTGGAATAGAAAATGAATTTAGGCAGAAAATAAAAAATACTTCAGCTATTACAAATTATAAGTAGCCCATTTGTCAAACAGACAGCCATTCTTAAAGCATGGAGTAATAAGCAACATTTTTTACATGCAAGAACAAAAATGAAGACCAATATTAAAAGTTTTACCATCAGAAATGCCAGTTCTGTTTATTTCTTGGTTTGCTGTACAACTCTTCACTTTGATCCCATTGAAAAAAGGATTAGAGTAGGATGCAGAAATCATTTTAAAATGTTAAAATGCAGGTGCTTTGCTGTCATCTCTTTTTTTTCCTCATATGCACTGTATTCTCTAATAACTTAAATAAATTTATGTTTTGTCATCCTCATTGACATCTTGGAAGCAAACAGGGCTCTGCTTCCTCATCTGAATACTGTTAAAGGTCTTTAGAAAAAAGTTATTTCATGCTTCATAGTACAAATTTATTTTTAAATGTTTTGTGAAAGCTTTCGTTTAAACAATAGTCTCGCTGTCTGAAACTCGCTTCCTGTATTAGCATTGTTGGACATAAACTCATCAAACAAAACCTTTCTATCCACCTAACAGAACAAACTGCTTGTTACTGTTAACAAATCTTTTTTTTTCTTTGATATTCATGACTACAGTAAAAAGAAAATGAAAAAAAAAAGGAAAAGAAACTGGGACCCCCCCCACCACCATTAAGCCATTTTCTTATGCAAAATAATGCAAAGCAAATTTTACAGTTTTAAGGAAGATTGAAAGTGGTCCCACAGCAAATTACATTAATCAAATTACTTATTACTGGTTTGATAAGTCAAGTTAGAGAATAAATCCAACATCAACATAGAAAAGAAAACATACTGCACAGACTCAGAATATCAGTTACAGCAATTCCAAAATGTTCTGGTCATCTACTATCTGTTTCTTTTGCCCTGATCAAATCAGCCTAACTGCCCTAGTCACAGACAAAACAAACAGCATCACTATATCTCAGATGACAAAACAAACAACATCACTATATCTCCGATGTATTCAGTAACCAGTTTATAGAAATCAGCATATTCTCTTCTAATTTTACTGCTTCTTTTCCATTATTCACTTCTGAAAAAGCTCACGAGATTAACCAGTCCTATTTTGACCCCTGTGCCCGTAGCCATTATCAAAATAATTATTTTCAGACTGAAGCAAACTACCCTTACTTCTGATATTGTACCAGAAGACTGCATCAGAAATGCAAAAGAGACTACTTTTACCAGTCAACATCTTAAAATGTTTGTTTTGTGAAAAAGCATTATTGTAGTACTGCCTTCATATATCATAGTGCATTATGTTATTGTTTATTAATCTTATCATTTAATGTTTACATATTGGTTAATTTCTTTTCTATTATAACCTAGTTACATTATTCTTTTTTTTGGATTTTGTAGAATTTTTCTCCCTGGACTTCTGTAGAAAGAGGGATTTTTTTCCCCCATTATGACTATCCCAGTCAGCAAATGCTAAATAAATAAATATTATGAATATTAAATCAACAAGCTACTCCCAACAACCAAAAACCAAAACATCTCCAGACAGCCATAAGACAGCCCAGCCAACAACCAACTTGATGTGGTCATTCATGGCAAGGGACACCAAACTTACCTCGGAAAGATGCTCTAAATTTCTAAACATGGAGAAGCTGGAGTCTCCATTTATGTTTTTACCTGTGCTTTCACCCCATCAGCTGCTGAGCAGTCATTGATAAATAAATCTTGATTATGCTACTCATGTCAACATGAGGTAATTCACATGTGTATACAGGTTCCATAAAGCTAGGCAGAACATATATTATGACCTACAAAATGATGCTATAACTCTCAAATGGGATCAGTGAACTAAGAAAGACTGCGATAACTAAACACACTTCAGAAAGAAAGCACCTAGTCTATCCAGAAAATTGACCCCAGAATGAATTTGTAATTGGCATCTGACCTGTATTGAATCACATCAGGCAAATAGACCTCACAGTCTTAAAATAATATCAGCAAAGAATGATCGGATTATTGAGTTGAAACAATACAGGCAAAGTATCAGGTCAAGTCTCTCCACTTTGCTACTTCACATAAATCTCATTGACTATGTGGTGACATTCCCAAGTCCATTGGTAAAACTTGCAAAATATGCTTGCTTTATTTTTCTTTATTTTTATTTTACATTTGTTAACCGGATAGTGCCTGGCTGGGCAAGTAGCCCGTTTTCAGCAGAAACCCGGGGAGTAAAGCTCCATAACAATAGTACAAAAAAGATTACAAAAATTTACAAAGACTATACAAAAGGTTTAACAGCTGCCTGCAATCTCAATTTACAAAAAGAGAATGTAAACATAAAAACATTACATTGCCTAAGCCTTACTACAGACAGTAATATGAACCTCATTAGATAAATAACTAAAATAAACCACTGTGCTATTTTCATTTGGCAGAAGTAAGACAAGGAGAAGATAGCAGAAAAGAAACATTTGATTGATGGCATGAGAAACTAGCCAGGAGTAATTATGGGACTTTGTTACCATCAATATAAGTCTATCAGATGATCTAAGGGTCCTGGGGTTGGTTTTTAGTTGTACTAGATTGGAGAGTGCAGGGCAGTTTTCAGGTTTATGGATAATGGAGTGGGCAGTGGTGAGCTGATTGAGCAATAACAGATTGGGAAATTCAAGGCAGTGTAGTTTTTGAAGAGCAAGGCAATGATGGGTCCTGGTGGGTATATTAGCAGCGAATTTTGCTATTTTATTATAGCAGGAATCAAGTAGATGTAAATCAGACGTGCAGGTTAGTGAAACATTGAGAACAGTAGAGGAGAGTAGATAGGAGCTGGGATCTGGCTGTATCTAGTCTGCCATTTTGACTAAGGTAAGGGTTGGCCCTATATAGAGCACCAAGTTTGATGTGAACTTTCTTACTTGTAATATGTCTTTATTGAATGTTAGGTTATTCTTTATTGTGACACCAAGTAGTTTTGTTTGGTTAACTGGTTCTATTATAGTGCCATTAATGGAGTAGATGGGGAGAAGAGGTGGGTTTGATTTGGATTTCCTGTTGGAAAAGACCATTAACTTTATTTTGTTTGGGTTTAGGATGAGTTGAATTTCATTTAGGTAATTTTCAATATCTATAAATGACTTTTGCAGCTTATCCTTGAGTTCTTGGGGTGTGAGAGCAGAGCAAATAACATAGAGTTGTTGGTATACTGAATGATAGAAGCAGATTTAGTGGCAGTATTTAGACTATCTGTGAATATAATAAAAAGTAGACAGCCAAGGATGGAACCTGAGGAACTCCAACAGTGACTGGGAGGAGTGTGGAGAGTTTATTATCCCATTTAGTTGCCTGTTGTCGATTAGTAAGGTAGCTAAAGAACCAGCTGTGGGTTGCAGAGTTGAGGTTGAAGGAGGGTAGAGTGTTGAGTAGTAGTTAGTGGGATACTGTATCAAAAGCTATAGACATGTCAAGGAATATAGTGGAGACTAGTTGTCCATTGTTTTTGAGGAGGTTGATGTAGTTAGTGAACCTTATGAGGGCTGTGGAGGTGCTATATTTTGGACGGAAGGCGTGCTGTGACCTAGATAAGAGGTTATTTGTAGTCAGGTGGTCTAGGAGCTGCTTATGGATACATTTCTCTAAGATTTTGGCTAGGGGTGAGAGAATGGCAATGGGCCAATAATTAGAGAGATCTTTAGATGGGCATCTCTTGTGGAGGAGGATGACATGGGATATTTTCCAGAGTATGGGGACATATTGGTCTGTGATGGATCGATTGATTAAGATAGATACAGGACAGGTGATGGAGCTGGCAATATATTTTAAGAAGTCACTAGGGAGTTGGGTCAGCTGCTAGACACAGGTAGGTTTTAGTTTTGATAGGAGTTTTTTGATATAAGAGGTTTGTATGGGTTTAAAAGAGAAGTAGTTGGGTTTAGAGTTAGTGGAGATAGGCGTTGTAAGGGGGTGGTTAGATTTGTTGTTGTTTAAAAGTGAGGTGATATTTGTGATGAAATGAGAATTAAATTGGTATGCTAAGCATTTGATGCTATTTGTTGTAGATTGTGCAATGTTTTGCCAAGTATGAGGAGGTAGTTAATGTTTTGCTAAAATTAGTGTGCGTTATTTATGTGTTTCTGCTGGCAGGCTAGCATATAAGATATTTTTGTCAGATAATATTTGTTTCTTTGTTAGGTTTCTTAGTTGTTTGTAAGATGTGAGGTTTTCTGAGGTTTTGGAGGTTTGATTAGCTGTCCAGTCTCTATCCTTTTGTTTAATGAGAGATTTAGCATCTTTGGTTATCCTTGGTACATTTTTGGCTTAGGAGTACATTTTTCTTGTTGGACCAAGTTTATTAAGGATGTTGAGGAATGTATCATTAAAATATTAACACAAAAAAGATGAACCACTTGAAATGATAAAACTTTTAAATGATAAAAAATAAACTTTATTTGTAAAAAAGAGTGTCAAGTGCTTTTACACCATGCAAGGTGCTTCATCAGCTCTATTAACTCCACAGAATCAACCATTTGAATATCTAAAAATCACTAGGCTAAAACATGTGATCTAAGAGGAAGTTTTAAAGGAACATGCTTGTTTAAACCTCTTCCTTTATCATCCACTTTATTTCTAAACATTCTGTTTTGGTTTTAACATAATCTTCTCTGTTATTCTACTTACAAAATTCCAATACAAAAAACTTAGAGTGTCCATCACCCGCATTAATACAATGTTTAGTTAGAGCATTTCTAGTATCTCCTTTACTTACACAATAGATATACTCAAGCATACGATCCCACAAACTGCGGTTTGTTTTTCCAATATAATAACTGCTACATAAATAACAGACTGCCAAATACACAACAAGATCATGAGTAGAACAATCTGTATAAAATCCAGACTTAAAAACATGATTTGAGTCTAGATGTACATAACTATCACATGTTCTAATACATTTACACCAATTACATGATCTACATGGATGGGTGCCAGTCCTATCTGAACACATTCTCATACTATTCTTGTTTGTTAAAGGGTTTCTCTAACATAACCTTCTTTTTAATGAAAGATTGTGTTTAAAACAAAACCTAGAGAAATCACCCACAAATCCTCTACATCTATCATCTGCAGTCAAAATCCAGTAATGTTTTCTTATAATATTACATATAGCATATACACCACTGGTATATGTAAGAGACATTCTAAAGTGATTCTGTGCTCCAGTCTTATTACTAGTAGCAATATTCTCATACCTGGAAAAATAAGGTTTTGTAAAATCCTGTCTATGAGCTAATGTTTCAGCATGCACTGCAGTAACACTTTCAGATGGATAGCCTCTCATACAAAAATCATTACTAAGTACATCCAAATCAGATAACATATTGTCATCAGCAACATTCAGTCTAGCATGTCTAAAGAATTGACTTTTCAGAACATTTTAACATGTCTAGGATGCATACTCCAAAAAGCAGTATAATTTTCACCTTACACAGTTTCATATACAATATTGTATCAAAACCTCCAAGAATGGTTCTAATGCATACATCTAAAAAATCTATCTGGGTAACAGAAAACATTTATGTAAAATTCAAAAAATCTGTAGCCTGATGTAAGAAACGGACAAAATTTTGTAATATATGGATAGAACAAGTCCACACAAAAATATGTCATCAACAAAATGTGCATAATAATCAATGAACTCTGTTCAAAAATATATAAGGACTCCCAATACGCGTGCACCATGTTTGCATAACTATTTGCACACATGGTGCCCATCGCAACACTAATACACTGAACGTAATATTGGTCACAGAAAACAAAGACATTATTATTAAGAATAATATCGGGCAAACTGCAGATGAGATGTATCTTATTAGAACTATAATCAGAGAACTTGGACAACTATAATCTGACATATTCTATCCCTATTTCATTGGCAATCATCATAAAAAGAGAAACCACATCCATAGTAATAAGGATAAAATCATCATCCATCATCCTGTAGGAACATTTAAAAAATTGATTCAGTAGATGTTTAGTGTCTTTCAGTACTCTATCAATAACTGGACGTAATTTTTTCTCAACAAAAATAGAAAGGGGTTTGGTAACCCAACCCCTCCCAGAAACAATTGGCCACATTGGGGAATCTAAATGATCCTTATGGATCTTTGGCAACCCATACAAGATCAGAATGGTAGGATGTTTAACCATAGAAAAGTCATAGAGATCCTTCCCAATATATCCATCCATCAACAAATCATGAACTTGGGCATGAACTGTACTAACAAACTTCATCACATCACATTTGCAACACAGTTTATAGGTAGTAGTATCACTCAACATCCTTAATATACTATATAAATATTTGTCTTTACCCATCAAAAGAATGGAACCACCTTTATCTGGTGGAGGTACTGTATATATAACTGTTGATTAGAAGCAAGTTCACATAGAGCTCTTATTTGTGAGTTGGTTAAATTAAATAATAAAACATATTCCAATGTCTACACCTCAGAAGCTGGCAAACATCAAACTCACAAATCTTCAAGAATGCCTCAACTAAAGGTGTGTTAACATGAATGAACTCAATAGAATTCCTTAAACTCACTGAATCAAAAGCAGTGTTTCCATATAAAAGTTTAAGAGAAACAGAGCCACGGACAGGTATAAATCACAAACTCACACTCAAAACTTCATGCTGTATCTGAGTTAAATCATAGGAGGAAATATTTACAGCTAGGTCTGGGGTATTTTGCTTCTTATGACAGTGCCTAGTTCCATCTGGCCAGTTCTGTTTTCTCCCCACCCTGATCCCACTCTGTGAGCACCCTCTCCTTTCCTGAGTGTCCATTCTAATGTGTTCCGGTAGATGTGGTTGTAAAAAGGTGAAGCTCGAGATGGACCATTAGATTTAGGCAATCCATCTTTTAAAAGTACATCATTCTAAACAGTGAATAGTAGAGAAATAGGAGAAAAATATGGGTGGGTTGGTGTATGAAGTTTAGTGTAGAGAGACGTGTACTGATAAAATGATGTGGTAGGGGAGAGAGAGTTGTGTGAAGGATGAAATAATGGTTAGTTAGGTGGGAGGGGGGAAAGTGAAAGAAATAATTGATTGTGGGTGCAATGGATGAAGTAGTTGCAGGTTTTAGGATAATAAGTTAGAAGGTGTGGTTTAGTTTAATTATAATTTTAAGAAAAGTGGTAGGAGAGTGAAGCAAGTGTGAACGGAGAAGGTTGAGCCAAGCCCATAACTAAGCACAGTCTAGAAACAATCAGTAAAAAAACCTTGAACAGTAAAAGGCTTTGTACTGTTAATAGTAAGAAATAAACATTTTTGTTTTGTATGTCTATCAGGTAAGAAATGTCTTAAAGCAGGCTGATTAGTGCAGCATTTAATAGACATAAGATTGTTGAAACTAACAGAGAGTCTTTTAAGAATGGGGGGGTGGGGTCCTTGCTGCCGAGCTACTTTACAGTGTAATGACTTGCTAGAGAGTAGATAATGCCTTAAATAAATTTATTTTAAAACTTAGAACTAAGCAAACATACTTCACAGGTAAAAAGAGAGACACTGCAAGGTGAGAGATAGCAGAGGTGTATGTTGAGCAATTTTCATTGCAACCGGTTATTCAGTATGCAGGACTTTAAACAGTAGACTGGCAGCATGGACAGGAAAAGAAATAAAGCTTGGCTGATAGCTGAGGAGAGAAAAAAAACAAAATAGAAATTGTTACCCATTATGTTGTTCAGTACACGAAAGATAGATGGAGGCATTTTAGAGAGAACAAAAAGAAAAGCTCAAACAATATAAACACAGACTGTTGAGACTTCCACATCAGCATTCGCTCTAGAACAGTAGTACAAATGCAATAAAAAAAAAATTAGATATAAAATGTTGCTAAAGTTAACAATAAATATACCTAGAATAATCATAGTTAATATAAATGAGTAACAGGGTGAAATTTGTTACAGTCCTCTGAACACAGCAGAGCACATGGCCACAGCTAGACAGCAGGCTATTATAGCTGTTGCAGTGAACATTATTTACTAAAGCATAATTGAAATTTATGACAAGAAAAAAAAATTAGAAGTCACTAAGAGGAGGTAAAACAGTAAGCAAACAATTGCATTAACCAATGAATAGAACACACAGTACGATAGCTTACTCCATGGTAACACAGCAAAAACGACTTTAGTTGAACCAGTCATAAAGTATACAGTGCAGCATTTACATTAGTGAGTTTTACCCAATGAAAGTAAATGATGGAACTGTGCCTATTATTACTGACACAACAATGAAAGTGAAATGATAACCTCTGAGAAAACACAATCACCTTCCCTATCCTGCACCTACTCTGCAGAAACAGCACAAAGAAAATATATATTCACGACTAATGTAGCAAACTTCCCAGCAAGGAAGCAACATTCATCATACTGTATACAAAACTCTGATCAGAGACAGTTGTTGTTGTTGTTTGTCTTTTGGCTTTTCCTGGTTAGGGGTCGCCACAGCGGAACTCAGGTCCGCTTATGATTGGCAGTAGATTTTCAAGAACGCCGAGGTGCCAGCTCAACGTCCAACCTTCAACAAAGGCACGCCCATTTCCACATGTCTTTCGAATGCCACCCAGCAGCGGGGAGGACATGCAGACTCCACACAGAAGGTACTCTGTGCACTCCAGCCGAGAACGAGAGAGCCTCTTGCTGTGAGGCAACAATGCTACCGCTGCACCACAGAGACAGTAAATTGTTGAATTTGTGGATACACAGTTCAAATCTAGCCTCCTCAATCACATTCCAAAAAGCTTCCAACTTGAAAAAAGGAAGGGGAACCCACTGATTAAGAAAGGCTAACTATGGCAAAATTTAGCTTGTATTATGTTTCACTACAGTTTTTAATTCCACAGTGGTACAGCGGAAGCGTTGTACCTCACAGCAAGAGGTTCTCCTGTTCGATTTTCAGCTTGGTTGGGAGTGCCTTCTGTGTGGAGTCTGCATGTCCTCTCTGTGGTTGGGTAGCGTTTGAAAGACATGCATGCGTAAATGGGCGTGCCTTCATTGAAGCTTGGGCATCGAGCTGGCATCTCGGCGTTTCGTAAAAATCTACTGCCAATCATTAGCGGACCGGAGTTCCACTGTGGCGACCCCTTACCACATAAAAGCCAAAAGACAAACAGTTTTTAAACAAGATACGTGCCACTCATGAACTTACCAGCAAATCCATTCATCTGGAAAAGGGAAAAGGTCATGAAGGTATCTCTCTCTACTTCATCAGTGTTTCAAACATGATGAACTCTGAAGGAACCAGGGAAAAAAATGGTCATCAGCCACAAAAGCAAATACTAATGGGAATTATGGGAACAATACATACAGGGGAGAAATAAGGTTTAAAAGAAGGCAGGAGTTAAATGAGTTATGTAATGTTTGACTGAAAACAGTTGGGTAGATTATAAGTGATGTATAATGTTTGCAAATGGGAGTGTATCAGTATGGTTTGTCATGTAAAATGCTTGCAACTAGGACTGTGTTGGTGTGGTTTGCTTTAATTTATATAAATGTATGATTGCTTATCTCATGATGGCTTAATAAAGATGTTTCTTGTTTAAAAAAGGGGCAGGATTTGAATAATTTATGTAATGTTGCTTAGGTTATATGATATATAGTGGTACATGTGAAGTATAATGTTTATTAATATTAATTTGTAATTACAGTTTAATTACTTTTGTATAAATGTAAAATTGCCTGTGTCATAAGTGATAATTCAATAAAGGTGTGTTTAAAAATACAAATGATAGTTTGGAACACTCAAGCCATCGTTTTCAAGATGAGAATGCAAATGTCGAGTGAACACCTTAAACTTTTTTGTATCACAAATCCTGATATGCACTCCCATGACTTCACTTAGCCACACAACAAGCAAACCATGAGTTAAAGATGGGTAAAGAATCTTTGGTGAAAATATGTTGCTTGGTCAAGATTGAATGATCAAGAAACGGGAATGTTAAATAAATCTAAGCTCTGCAAGAGTTACAGTTGCCTTAGTATGAGGCTGCATGTTAATGTCAAACAATGACTCTATCTTAGGAATGCTTGCTACAGATAATTTTATGAAGATCCACAGTTATTTAACAGGTACTCCTTCCGCAGTATGTATGTGAATGCAGACTCAACCAAGAATACCTTCAATTTGCAGACTTTGGTTAGAAAATAATTCTGTAACAGTACCACTGTCTCCACATTACAGATTTGAAGAGCATATATATTGTCAGATAGAAAAACATTATCGGTAAAAAGGTGATCACTAGACTGGAATTGACTCATTTAAATGTCCTCACTTCTGGGGCTAGTTAATAAAGTTGATAAAGCACCTGAAAATATAGACTAAAAAAAAATACAGAGACAGGTAACTCCCTTGCTTTTTGCTATATATTGCAGCTTTAGGTACAACAAAGACCATAGATACTTTAAGATATTATAAAGAGACGCTGTAGAGTGATATTCATACAACCTTAAAGGCCTTAAACTCCTAGAAAATTCATGAAAGATGATCAAAAGCGTAAAGGCTTCACTATTAATGAATGATGTCTCTATATGTGAAACTAGAGAACATGGATAGCAAAGCAGCAACTCTGTAAATAATTAAAAATAAGTCTACATTTATCAAGCCCAAACTTCTCAGAGTGAACTAATTATAATACTGTAATTGAGACTGCATGGTTTGCATTACATTATATTTCCTTAATTGCAAATGGAAACAACTGGCTTGTCTATTTTACACTTTAACTATATTGGACATTCTATATCCATCCTACTCCTCCCATCTCCCTCACTTATTTACGTTTTGCCCCATGCCCTCTTGAATACCACCACCGACTTGTTTTCTCTTTTTCTACCAACCGCTATGGTAATCTTCTGTATGGATCAAAGGCTTTTCAATGAGGAGGTACTTCTTTAAATCCAGGAAATAAATGACCACAGTAATCTGTGTCCTATGTCTCTCTTGATCCCTCCTGATTTGTTCTGTTCACATAATCGCAGCTTGATCATTTTCCACCAATATCATGCCTCTTTTTATTTTATGTAGGAGAAAAAATGAGAGGTGACCCTGGTGTATACCAGTTGATAGTGGTGGGATTCATATCACTCCAGTGTCAACCTGTCTTCATATTCAATGGCAAGTGAGGTCATCTGTCACACTCTTTTGCCTGCAGAATTGCAAGCTATCTTGAATGTGCGGCCTTACCAGGATCAGCAGACTGGGTTCATTATTTTTTTTTCTGGAGTCTACCTCTAATATGCATTTGTCTGCTGCTGCTGCTATAGCCCTATCAGTTCTCTGCAGGTCGCCGAGTCCAGGTGTTTATCAATGCCACCAGATCATTTTCTTGCTGTACTGCCCACAGTTACATGTCCAGTGACGCCTTATGACAGGAATATTGTAGATTAAGTATTTGTGACCACATATCATGAAACTCAGGTGCTGTATTTCAGCTCACTTTGTCACAATGACATGCCCCCTTCCATCCCTACGTCTGCACTTCACTTCCGCTCTTAGCACAGTAGAAAATGTCACCCTTTATGATGCTTAAAATGAGCTAATTTATGAGTGCACTGCCATATCCCTCAAGTCTGGACTTTTATTTCTGACATTGTCTATCCCACAACGGCTTTTTGTTCTACACTGCAGCCTTACAGCAGTCCAGTTCCTCAATCCTAGTCATGTCCCATCTCTTGCAGTTTTCCTAGAAGTCAGATGTTGGACCAAATCAAGGGCTTGGAGAAAAGAATATCTACAAATTTGCTGGAACTTTCTATCAGGATGATTAATGCTTGAATTATTATCAACAACCAAAACCAAAGTAGGCCTCTACTAAGTTAGGACCAATATCAGAATGACAGGTGTTAATGCCACCACTATCATGGTGCATGCAAAAGCTGTCCATGCCAAAGACCATCAATTAGTGAACAAATGTAATTAGTTCTGATAAGCACAGAGAGGAGCACAGAGCAAAGCATATCCTTTAATTGTAAAAATACCCCAATTCATCCAGATAGGCCCACTGCACATAAAATCCCTTCCCAGGGTTAAGCCCAGGAGCGATGTCTGTTTAAGTAACTTGCTTGACGTCACTCACTAGGCAGCTGAGAGCTGAGGGAATCAAACCCTGTTCCATAGGAACTATAGCACACAGCCATAACCGTCTGCTCTAAATGCATTGCGGGGATATTGATAATCCTTTTTTAGGAAAGTGTGTAAGTGGGAATCTCTTATTATACAATGTCTATGTGATGCAAAAGGGTCTGTTGCTAACACTCAGGAAGATGATAAGCACATTCTTTACTCCTTTGTGGTTTCAAAGTATTCTTCATAAAAAAAGGGCAAGGATCCTGGTACTTTTGCTTTGGTGCCATCTTTGCCTTTTGAGATTTGTGCAACTATAGAAAAGGACTTCACACTTCCTGAATTACACAGGTCTTTTCAGAAATCCAGTACTGTTACTTCCTGTGGTATGACAGTATAGGTTATAACTTCTCTAAGTCTTTAGATCAAGGCAAGATATGAATGTTGCTGTCTATGTTTAATGAGTATTATCACAATGCATCATGGGATACAGAAATTCTGAGCACTCTTAGCAGATAGTTATGGGAATGAGGACAGGTCAGATCAATTACAAGCTTATACAAAATGCTTTGAGCTTGCATTAATCCTTACCTGCATTTGATGGCAGACCCTGATGTTTGTGGGATGCCATATTCTCCCATCCAGGATTATCTTACAGCAATGTGGGAACTAGTTAATGTGATAATGAATAAACATGCGAAATTACAAAGGCTTTTGACGCAGTTGGAAATTCAAGTCTCTGGACACTAACAGCTTATGGGTTTTCTACTTGTTTACAGATTTTTTTCCATGCTGTTTATGGAAACAATAGTTATTTCCTCTTCTCAACAGGTATGTTTGCTGCAGGGACTCAGGTCTTCATATCAAATGTTATGAATGTCAAATGCCATGACACCAATATACAGAATGTCAAATCTGAAAAAAAGAATTCTTTTTTTTTTTTTTTTTTTTTTACAGGCGGCAAACCTCCCACACCCCCTGCTATATATATATATATATATATATATATATATATATATATATATATATATTAACTCTGAGATGTCAATACACACAGAAAGGGGCAATTCCCCAATCCCATCTGAGCCACAATCACACACTGTAAGTTTTGCTTTTCTCCCTATATGACAGCATTTCCAGTGTCTACGTTTTGGTTTTGAATTGTTGTCTCTCGACTTTTATCCCTGTTGAGACACTATCATGTACCTCTGGCGGCAGTGTAATGAAGCATCACTATTATAAGCAGTGGTGTCCACTTGGTGATTTGTTGCTTTCTTTGGTTTTGAGGGGTATTTTTGTTTTTGCTACTGTTTCCATCCCTATGTATTTTACTTATTCAGATGATTTATTGCTTGTTTAGAAAAAATATTTTGTGGATGCAAGAAGCTATACAAATTTTTGTTTGCTTTGCAAGGGATTGGCTTGTGTCCAAACAAGGAGACATGAAAGGGCTTTGTGTATGAGTGTATCATTGAAAGATTTACATTTCCTTAATGGGGTATTCATCAGTTGTGCATAACTTTGGTGCAAAAGTGTTACATGAACATTAATGGAAATAAAGTGTATTTGATTCATCCTTTTCAGTATGTTCACATACTTAGCCATTACCCCTTTCTTTGGAAAAAGGATATATGCATTTTCAATTTTTACATTTTTTGGTCTCTGCAGCTTACTGATTGAGTGTACCATTGAATATAATTCCTATAGTAAGGGAGGTCTACATTTGTTAAACCCAGTTGTTTATTTTACACCGCTACATATTTTTCATGCATTGATAGTGGTGTCATCCAATCCTGACTCCTTATTTATTTTATTTTATTTATTTTACATTTGTTAACCGGGGGTGTCTGACTGAGCCGAAAAGGCCCTTTTTCAGCAGAGGCCCGGGGAGAAAAGCTCCACAAAGAAAAATTACAGACACATTTAGTTATTCAGACATAATCAGTATACACACAAATTACAAGAGACATGTTTTTACAGTGGTATGCGGCACAAACAGTTACAGTGGAGAGAACAATCAAAAAAGATATTAATTTTAAAAATAAAGGCAAGTAATAGATTTGTGGTGTACAGCTGAACTTTGGAATGTAGGTAGAATACATACATAGTACACAGGTACAGTACATACATTGTAGATTAGCCAGTGTTTGTGAGTAAGACTGAAAAACTATTATCAATTGCTCTAGATTTAGTATGCATATGTTATCCGCTTTCACTAGCCTGGGGAGCAATCATGGCACTGCCAACTTTGCTTGAGATGTTGCCTGATGAGGTCTTTAAAGGAGGCTTTGGATGATGTGTTTTGAATGTTAGTAGGGACAGAGTTCCATTTTTTAGCCACTGAAATACTATATAGTGCATCTCCAAAGCTATTGTAGCTGTTGGTGACTTCTAGTAGTAGTTTGCTTGATGATCTAAGAGGCCTTTTGGCTGAGTGATGTTGTACTAGGTTTTTGAGGGCAGGACACTTATTGGGGAGGTAGTAGATAGAATGACAGAGGCAGAGCTGATTGTAGGTTAGGAGGTTGGGCAGTTCAAGCCAGTGGAGCTGTCTCAAAGCAGTACAGTGATGAGTTCTATATGAGCAATTTGCAGCAAAACGGGCAATTCTGTTATAGCAAGCTTCCATTTTGCTTAGTTCAGTTTTGTTGAGATTAGTCAGAATGGGAGATGCATAGAGTAGGGTGGATAGAAGTTGGGAGCGAGCAATGGCTGATCTTGTGTTGTTGGTAAGAAATGGTTTGATATGGTAGAGTGACCCCAGTTTGGCATGTACTTTTTTAATAGTTAAGTTGAGATGACTATCAAATTTTAGGTGGGAGTCTATGGTTATTCCCAATAGCTTAGCCTGTGCCACTGGAGCAATTGGAGTAGCATTTGTGGAGTAGATAGTGAATTGACTGTTAGTGTTTTTGTTAGAACTGGTTATAACCATAAGCTGAGTTTTCTTTGGATTGAGGATAAGTTGGGCTTTGGTAAGGTAGTTTTCAACGTCAGAGAATGCTAGTTGAGTTGTTTGCAGGAGGGTGGGAATGTTTTGTGCAGCACAGATTAAGGTAGTGTCATCTGCATACTGAATTATAGATGCATGCTGTGTGGAGGTGTGGAGGTCATTTGTGAAGACTGTGAATAGTAGTGGTCCTAAGATAGAACCCTGTGGGACTCCTATAGTTATGGGCAGCTGAGGAGAGAGAAAATTTTCCCATTTCACAGCTTGGTACCTGTCAGTTAAGTAGTGTTGGAACCAGGTAAGAGTGGAATTAGATAGATGATATTGGTTTAGTTTGTTTAGCAGGATTTGGTGCGAGACTGTGTCAAATGCTTTGGACATATCCAAAAAAAGAGTTGACACTTGCAGGCCTTCATTTTTGAGACGGTTTACTGTGTCTGTGAAGCAGAGGAGAGCTGTAGTGGTACTATGGGCAGGTCTGAAACCATGCTGAGTAGGTGACAGGATGTTGCTGTCTAGGAGATAGTTTAGCATCTGGGTATGGATGCATTTTTCTAGGATTTTGGCCAGGGGGGAGAGTAAAGCAATGGGTCTGTAGTTATTAAGTTCAGTGGAGGTCCCGCCTTTATGTATGGGTGTAACATAGGATATTTTCCAGCGTTTGGGCACATAGTTTTGAACTATATATCTGTTTATGAGAGTGGAGACTGGGATAGCAATAGCATCTGCTGTGAGTTTCAAGAAATAGCTGGGGAGTAGGTCGGCTGCTGTTGATGGGGTTTTTAGTTTGGAGAGCATGCTTTTGATTGAAGTGGTGGAAACTGTTTTGAGGGTAAAGCTTGTATTAGTGTTATTTGTGTTGGGGGGGATAGTGAGGAAGGAACTGTCCTGTGATACTAAGGATAGAATTGAGTTCACAAAGTGGGAGTTGAATTGTGTTTCGATGGGAACTTTAGTGTCAGGGGTGGTTGGTTTGGGGGTAGCCTTTTGGGTGGATTTTAGTAGCTGGTTTACATTTTGCCAAAATTTTTGTGGGTTGTGTTGGTATTTAGTTTGTAATGTTGTGTAGTAGGATTTTTTGTCCAGCCTAATGCATTTTTTGCACGGTTGCACAGTTCTTGGTACTTAGTTAGGCTTTGTGTTTCTTTGTTTTTTTGATAGTAACGCCAGGCAGTGTCTCTGGACTTGAGGATTTGTTTAGTTTCTTTACTGAACCATGGGTTTGTAGAGGTTCTAACCTTGATTTTGCGCAATGGAGCGACAGTGTTATTAGGATATTTTCTGCATATAAATTATGCCATTTTATGAGAAGGGAATTCCATGTATAAATTAAGAAAAAAATCCCAAGTCTTTGTTAGCCTTTGATTTTGAGATTAGGATTATGAAGTTGAAACTCAAGACTTCCCAGTCAAGAGTTGTATGATTCCATCATGCAGGCATTTTTTTCCTCCATATCTAATAGGACTGTTTATTTCCTTCAGGACTTTGTAGTCTGTATGCAACACAATATCATGATAAGGGATTGTTCAAATTTTTAGATTAGCTTCCTGTGAAAGACTCTATGAAAAGTATGTGTACAGGAAAGTTTGTGCTCTGTGCTGGGCTGTGGGCTTCCTGAGACTACTTCCCATGTTTATCTTTCCAATAGAAGGATTAAAGCTCTTTAGGCTACACACAAACTTTTCCATATGCACCATCTATTGATATTTCTTTGCCTGTCATTTTATATGAACATTATGACACTGTCATGGACACAGATTGATATTGTAATATATTTAGTTATTTGTGGTGTTTCTTAAGAAGGGCCAATGTTCTATATTATGGAATATACACCGGAAGACTTCTGACATTCTTAGAAATTGAACATTCAGCTATGGAATAGACGGAGGGAGATGAGCATGTTGTTTAAGTGACTTTACTTCATTATTATTTTTCTGTATTTTTATAAGTCCTTTGTTCCTCACTTTGCTTTTAGTTCCTGCTTTCCTCTGCTTTCTCCCTTTCCACTTTATAAAAAAAAAGACATTTTATTCAGCTGCTTATATTTTTCTAATTTGTGTTTCTTCCTACTACTATATTACTTCATCTTGCTTTGCTTTTTCCTGCTACTTGCTGCATGTTCTCTGAAGTGTTCAACTGCATCCTTTCTGTTGCATTTATTACTGCTTGATTATAACCTGTCTAAATTGTTATTCTTAAGTGTAATTCTAAGCTCTTAGTTTTGGTTTAAGCACTTGGGCTTTTGGCCCACCCCTTAGCTGACTCTGGCCTTTCTCCCTCAGAGTCTGACAAATATGGATGGACAACTTCCTACACTTTCTCCTGCCAGTCTGGTTGATATGGGCATCCTGAGACAGTGTAGCAACTGCCTCATGTACATGGACAACCATCTACGTCTACCACCTAGGAACACAATTTGTGGGAGATGCAATTAGATTAGTAACCTAGGGTCCAAGATCTCTCCCCCTCAAGCCAGTATATCTGGCACCAAAAAGGTTGTTAACACAATCAACTTACCTCAAACACCACCCACACCTACACAACACACATCTACATATGTGGAGGTCCTGCAGATAAACATACCCCAACACGATTTCCACAGCACACAATTTCCACAGCCCTCTATACCACATACCTTGCATAGTCCACACACCTGTGCCTTACAGCCACTAACGCTTCACCATAAACCCAACATATTAGTCATAGGAGACACCATTGTGAGACATGCAGATGTGCATCTCACCAGGCTGGATAAGGAGAAAGTCACGGTTAGTTGTCTGTCAGGTACCAGAATCCACCATATCAGATACGCACTCAAGTCTCTCAACAGGTACTGTTATGACTCTGTCATAGTCCTTGCTGGTGTGAATGACTTGAGATGTACCTCTCTGGATTATATGAAGAGAGAGATGATTGAGCTAGCTGATTATGTGTCCCAGGCAGGTATGTCCCTAGCCTTAAGCAGCATTCTGCCATCACCCAGAATGCTGCCTAAATAAAAACAGAAAATTAGTGACTTTAACAATTGGCTTAGTTTCTGGTGTCATTCCTGGGGGATCCATTACCTGACAGCCTGGGAAGAGTTGATCGACAGACCATGACGCTTTGCCAGAGATGGCCTTTATCTGTCTCACCTGGGCTTTAGGCTTCTGGCAAAGGCTATTGCCTCACATATAGTGCCTTTTTTAGGAAATGTGATGAGGTTAAAACTGCCAATATAAAAATTTCAACAAAACACAAATTAAAGGTCATGCTGCTAAACACTAGGAGTCTAACCATGAAACTGCACTCATTGCAAGCATTCCTAACCCTGGAAAATGCTGACATCCATGCAGTCACAGAAACCTAGTTCAAAGCTGCAGAGGGCACCCCAGCATTACCTGGTTATTCATCCTATTGTAGTTTCAATATATATTAAAGACATACACACCACCAGGCTGGTCAAACAGTATGACACACAGGAGACACTCCAGGTGCAGTTAACCATTGACAAGACCCCTTTTCAAATCATAGCTAGCTACTGGCCCCCATATCTGACTCAGGATGCCCAATCCCCCTATTTTGACCTCTTCAAATCTGTCAAGATTCAACCCTTTACCCTGATCCTGGGTGACTTTAACTTTCCAAACATAGATTGGAAGGACTACTCATGCCAGAACACAAATGCCCAGATATTCCTTGATTTTGTCAATGCAAATGCCTTGGAACAACTAGTCAATACCCCCACAAGAGGTGATCATATCTTGAACTTGGTATTAACCAACATGAGTAACCACTGCAGCATCCCTATAGTATCATCCTCCCTGGTAAGATCTGACCTTAAAGAGGACAATTTCAAAGTCACCATCTCCCCCAACCCCCCTCTAGCTAGGATCAGACAGAAAAACCTTCTCCAAAGCCAATTACAGCCTCCTGAGAGATGATATAAACAGCTTCACATCCCCCTCCGCCTCTGTAGGAACTGGCACCAATATCCAAAACTACACCAAAGAACTATATGAGCATTTATATGTATGCATGGAATCAGAAATACCCGACAGGACTAAATCATCTTCCGCAAGGAAGAGTAAACCTGTTTGGTTGACATCTGTAATAGATAAACACTATAACAAAAGGAAAAAAAATTGCTGTCCAAGACCAAGAAGGAGCAGGTACCCAGTTGGAAGCGATGTCTCCTTAGCCTGAACAGCAAATAAGAGCACTAGTGAAATCCTGCAAAGCAAACTTCAAGTCAAAATTGGCCACATCTACTAGAGACAATCATAAGGCCTTCTTCACATATGTCCGCAGTCTCAAAGGAAGCAACCAGATCTGTTCAGAACTGGTGGTCAAGGACACCACATATACAAATGCCATAGATATAGCAAATTTGCTGGCTGACAGATTCAGGGAAAACTTTACCCCCCTCTTCCCCCATCAGTAAATCAGGACATCCCCAGTACCTGCCTCCTTCCCCTTATATCTAGCTGCCTCCTTCCCCTTATATCTAGGGAACAGGTCATCACTGCTCTCTCAAAGGCAAAAAATGCAGCCTCCATGGGACCTGATAACATCCCATGCTGCATTCTACCTGAACTCAGGCAGGAACTTGCAGCACCATTAGGCACCCTATTCAACCAAAGCCTGTGTACTGGCTTCATCCCAGTTGAGTGGAGGGCAGCCACTGTCGTCCCTTTACACAAATGTGGAGTGTCCACTGATCCAGGAAATTATAGACCCATCAGCCTAACTAGCCTGATCTGCAAGGCCATGGAATGGATTATCATGGACCTCATTAACAAGGACATTGGCAACCTCCAAACACTTGATCCCACACAGTTTGGCTTCATCAAGGGGAGATCATGTTTGCTAAATTTGGTCGACTTCTTTGAGACAGTCAGCAAAGCCATGGATGAGGTGAAGATGGAGCACACTGCTTGCCTTGATCTGGCAAAAGCTTTTGCTACTATTCCCCACTCAGGCATAATAAATAAACTCTCTCAACTAGGCATCAATCCATATGTTACCAGATGGGTAGCAAACTGGCTCATTGATAGAGCCCATCCAGTCAAAATAGGGGAAGCCACCTCAAGCAGTAGAACCATAACAAGTGACGTACCCCAGGGTCTGGTCTTGTGGCCTCTGTTATTTGGGATATTCTTTTCTGAGGTGCAAGCCAAAACCAGTGGACTGTGGCTGACCAAGTTTACAGATGACCAGAAGCTGGGTGCTGTCATCAATTCCCTTAATGATGTGGACATCCTTCAAGAGGGTTTCACTCAGACAAATGACTGTGCCAGAAACATGGCCTCAAGCTGAATACCAAAAAATGCATCATCAGCCCATTTGGGGAGAGTGGCATCCCCACAAATTATCACATTAATAATGTCCTAAGCATGCAATCACTCATGAGGGATTTGGGCACCCAGATTAATAGCTGCCTGACTTTTGACCACCGTGTTATTTCCACTGTAAGGAAAGCCTTCTACATGGCCCACCTCATAAGTAAGGGTATCTCATCCAGGGACAGGGCGGTCATAACATCCCTGTATTCTACAGTTCTAAGGCCCATTATTGAGTACAACGTCCCTGTTGGCATGTACTTCACAAAGCATATGCAGCAGCTGGAGAGGCCACAGAGGTTCCTCACCAGGAGAATCCAGGGCTTCAAACATCTACCATACACAGATGGGCTAAAATCGCTCTACTCAGTTTCATACAGACTCCTCAAAGGTGACCTCAGTCTGGCATATAAGGTGATCATGGACCCTACCTTGATGGGACTGCTGCATATCCACAAGTCAAGCTACACTCAAGTAAACCGCATGTGCCACCTCAACCTAGTCTGTGACATCAACAAGATTTGTTTTTGTCCCAGAGACTTCCTTATCTATGGGATAGACTTCCTCTCCACATCAAGCAGAGTACCTCTTTTCTCCTTTTTTGCAACCTGGATAACTGGATGTGAAACAGAAACTATACCCCTGGGATTCCACTCTAGTCCCTGCTAGACAGGGGCATTGAGTCCTGATTTGTCTAAACGTGGGCTAAACTCTTGGCTAGGCTTATAAAGGCCTCAGGGCCAATAACCTCCATTAAATAGCTCATCTGAAGGACAGCACACTCAGGAGTAAAGCACCCCCTAATACTGCACTGCAGTGTCTGTAGTGGAAATGAAGCCATATACCAGTGGTGAGAATATAACCAAGACATTTCTACATTTTCATCACTAATGGCAAGTGTGCTACTGATTGAGCCACTGACAGTGTGTGTCACTTTTTAACACTTTTTTGTCGGAGGACAGACCCCACTGCACCCTCTCATACAGAAGTCCAGAAATGAAAATCATATGTAGAGATGGTAAAGGAATGTGCAGGTAAGGCATTGAAAGAGTAGCAGAAAAAAGGTAATGTAAAGAATCAAAAGAAATTTGTAGTAGTGAGAATTCAAAATAAAGAAGAAAAGGAAATGGAAAGGTATGATATATGGTACAACCTGATGCTCCCATTTGGTGTGAAGGCTCGAGTGGTAAGAGTTTTTATTCTTATTTAAAAGGACACATTTTGTGACATATTTGAAACCGGTTCTGCTAGGGAAATTTTTTTGAGACAGCATGAAAGGCAAGTGAACTGTAATTCATGGAGCCTATATGTGGTTAAAGCATGTCATAGGGAACAAGGAAAATACATGTTCAGTTTTGAACTGAAGTTTAAATAGATACTTTGAAGAGACAGTTAAGTAAATTATATAAAGAAATTAGGGTCATTATTAAAGTTTATGATAATAGAGAAGTGTGGACTGGTGTAAGGGATTGTCATATTGTGCTGAACATGGAGGAAGAAAAAAATATAAAACAAACTGGGCATTTATGGATGGATTATAAAATAGAGCGAAAGGATGAGGAAGAAGAAAACATACAAAGAGACCAAATAGTGGAAATAGAAGATAAAACGAGAAAAGGAATAACAAGATAGAAATAAAGATGAAGATATTATTAAAGAAAATAAGGAAGATGTTATAGAGGAATATTCTGAAATAAGTGATAAAAACTGGAAAATAGTAAAAGGAAAAAATACGTCTATTGCTAAATAAGTAAGATATAGAAGAAGAATCCATAGAAGAAGAAAGTTTAAAGGGATAACATAAAAGAGGAAAAGAAATAGTTAATAAGATATATGTGGAATTTTTTTCAAGAAAATCACAATTTCTAAGAAATTAAATCAAAGAAATAGTGATAGTGAAACTTTAGGATACTTTTAGTAAATGTAAATAGTATTAAAAATAGACTTACAGTAGAAGGTTAGGAGTTAGGTATGATGTAGGTTAATAATAATAGAACATGTGAGATTTTTGGCAAAAGAAGAAACTGCAAACAAAAAAAGCTTTGGGGAGAGGACACAATCTGGAATTTAGGAAAATAATGATTCTTTATAAGAAGTCAGTGACAGTGTTAAATATAACATTGGCAATGATGGGAAAGCTAACTATTATAGACTTAAGATGGAATAACAAGGTGTTTAGAATTATTGCACTATATGCCTATGTCACAAAGAAATATCATTCCATAAAATTTCAGATGATGTAATAAATATGAATTTATTATTAACATGAAATTTGAATTGTGATTTGAGAGGGAAAAATGAGAAGGAATAATCTGGAACAATAAGTTGTAGACATCTAGCCGGATTGCACATAAAACTGAAATAGCTTACTTTATTGTATGAGAGGAATTAAAGATCGCTGAAGATAAGACAATTTTGACAGGTTTGTCAGATCATTTAGCCATACAGATAGAAAAAGAGGAGAATAGGATGGGAAAAAGGTGAGAAAGGACAAATGGAAGAGAGTGGGATAAAAACAGAAAGAGAAGAATAACATAATTGTGGAAAGACCAAATTACTGTGAATGCATGTTATAAAAACTCATTTGAGTGGTGGCTTTATTTTAAAGTAAAAAATATAAAAAACATTTTTTTAAAATGAAAGAGAGTGTAATAAATGCAGAAAAGGAAAATAAAATATGATGGACTATGTACAGCTGCTTTGATAGCTCTAGAAAGAAATGGTAGGGACTATTTTATGAAAGAACAGAACAGATTATTTAATCAAAAGTATTTTTACAAAGTAAAAAGGAAGAGGTAACAGCTTATCTAAACAGTTAGTTAAGGGAGATTAGTAGCATATTAGGAGAGATGAAAGATGGGAAAGGAGAAGTAAAAAAAAAATCTTAGGAACAGATTATGAATATTGAAGTAAATTACAAAAATCATTTTTTTAAAGATAGAAAGAGTGAACAAGAGAATATATGGGATGTTAGAAAATTATCAGACCAAGATAAAAAAAAAAAAAAAAAAAAAAAAGACTTAGAGAAGGAAGTTTCTTTATGTGAATTAGATACTTGGACAATTAAATATGCAATTAGCAGCAGGACCTGATGGGCTGGAGTATTTACTTTATAAGAGATTAACATATTAGAATATTTTTTTTTTAATTTTGAATGAATGGTTCAATAAAGGTTTATGTATAAATACTTATGTAGATGAACTCTTACATTTATATTGGAAAAAAATGAAGAAAAATAAATTAAAAACTGGAGTCCTGTAGTATTGAAGATATTGACAAAAACAATTCAGAAGAGAATGGACAATTCGGGAAATATAGAAAATAGTATATTTAGATTTATAGGTAAAGGATTTCAGGAATTATTATTGACAGTAAGGGAAATTGTGGATGATATTTTTAATAGAAAAGAGGAAGTTAAAATTATAATAGGAGACATAAAGCCTTTCATACTACATGGCATGAACTTTTGTGGCTTATCATGAAGGAATATAATACTGGCAGAAAAATTAGACTTGCATTTCATTCATCATATAATAGGAATAAAGTAAGAATTTTAGTGGATGGCTAGTTCAGTGATTAAATAGATATAAAATGACATAAGACAGGGATATCCAATAATTAGCATTTTATTTTCTTTAGCTGTGAATGTCTTAATGAAGTAAATATAATAATAAAAGATGCAGATTGCATCACAAACAAGGGGATGACATTTCCAGTTATGTTGATTTATGCAGATGAGGTTATAATAATTACAAGAAACAAAAATTTGGATCAAATATGTTCCTTGAAAGAATGTTTAACAGCAACAGGCATGGTTTTAACTTAAAAAAAAAACAAAGGATTGGGTGATATAGTAGAGATAAAAGGGATATATTTTTCAGTGAATGAGATTTCTGTACTAGGTTTAAAATTCAGAGATAAAATCATAAGTGTAGAAAAATGGGAAGGGAAAATGAATGAAATTAAGGCATTTTGTGTTTTTTGGAAAACATATAAGCCATCTTTTAGGAAAAAAAGTTAATTTAGTTAATTCAGTTTTAGTGGGGAAGATAGCTTATTTGGCAAGTGTGTATATGTTACCAATGATTTATGAAAAATAAATTATAAAATTATTGTTTTTCATTTATGTTGCTTTCAAGACTGATGCGGTGAAAAGATTTCTGTACGTGGATAAGGAAGATGGAGGGTTAGGATTAATACATCCAACTATATATACTGTTTCATTAAATTTGCATAAAGTGTTAAATTGAATAAATGGATAGCATGAGAAGTCAGTAGTAAAATGATTGAACTACAGATAAGAACATTTTGCAGAAATGTTAAAGAAGTTTGAAAGAAGAAAAGGATGTATAATGAAGAAAGAAGATATTATCGAGAAAAGATACTTTTATGAAAAATACAAATTAAGGAAACTGAACATGAGAAAAAAGTGTGTTATAAGAATATAATGATAAAATATTATTATCTTAATCCATGGGCAGATTTAATGAATAAAAATTAAAGGTATAAAAGTAAGAAATGCATGGTCTACAAAACAAACAAAATGTCAAGATTTGTTATGACTGCTGGTGAATAATAAATGATCAGTAAGAGGAAATATGCCAAATAAAAAGATAAATGAAACATATGCACATATTTTGGCAAAGAAGAAACTGCAGAACATTTTTTTAATTTAGTCAAATATTGAAATTGTGGGAGGAGTTATGTGGAGAAAAAAAGTAAAACATATAACTAAAGTGGAAGAAATAACTATGTATATGATTATTTATGGATACTACAAGACTATTTTATTTTGTTTGAATTGTTTGGAATGAAAGGATAAATTAAATTATGTTTAATGGAAAATGGATGCTGGCTACAATATTATGAAAAATAATATGATGGTTATGAAAGAAGGAGTGGGGGTCTAATAATGAGAAAAGTGAAAATGTTAGGATATTTGTCAATATTTATGAAAAATGCATACAATATATACACAACCTAAACTGTAAATATGTAAATATGTAAATGTAAAATTGTAAATAATATCATATATAGTGTTGTAAAAGTGTTTTTTTAATAAAGTACCCCTACTCTTTTTAATAGGTGCTGTGGGATCTTTTACATCCACCTGAGATGCTACCAACTCAAGCAGATGGGGCCTTGGTTTAACATCTCATCCGAAGGACTGCACATTCAGAAGTACAGACCCTCCACACACACTTATTCAGCAGTTTGTCAGCAGTCAATCTACATGGGGTAAGAATAGAATTCACAGCATTCTGCACTAAAAGCAAACATGCTACATATTGCACCACTGAAATATCTATCTATCTATGTATCTATCTATCTTCAAGATAATCGAAGATGCACAAAATCACAGTGCAAAAAAATCTCAAAGCATCAACAACAAATCACATGTGCAACAAGATGTAATCTTCAATCATGCCAATATGCAATGTTTTTTTCAGCATGCAAGCCTTCTGCTCCCCCACACAACATGAAAATCATATCTACAAAGTCCAACATCACACAGTTGCTTGGATTCCTTTCCCCTATAATAGCAATCTCACTTTCAGTCATCTGTGGTAGATATAAGAACTGTCAATAATGTGGCACTTTGATGTAATTAGAGGACCCCAAGTATAGATATATGTGAGAGTGAGTTTGTCTGTGTGTGTGCATGCTTGTGTGTATGTGTGTGTTAATGTGTGACTGGGTACACGTTCATGTATATTTGTGAACCATGAAATATATTCAGAAAAAAAAGTAATTTACTTGGCTAACAGAGGCATGTAAAATATTCTCAGTGCACAATAAGTGCTCACCCAATGGTAGATGCAACATTTTATCTCTGTATGTAGAAATATTGGCTTCTTTGTTTAGAGTTATATAAGAAATAGAGAAGGTCATTCCTATTTAGTAGTATTCCTCTTTAAGACCAAATAAACCATAGAGGTAACTTGTTCTTATAGAGCATTCTAATTAAAAACGTCAGCTTTTTAAATTAGAATACTACCAGTGCCATCATTAATTAACAAAACCACCAAATTTTCTGCACAACACAAAAACATTCTGCCATTGGATTCTACTTTGAGGAAGAGCTCACTGAAATTCTTAAACTTGGTGACATTAACAAAATCGAACAGGTTATTTTAGATGTTAGAACCTCTTTGGAGTTGTGATATTTTTTTTAATCCATAATCAAAATGACAGAAATAGTGAATGTCTTATATATGAAATGTTATTTTGAATATCAGAACTCTGTCAAGTTGTCTTTTTAAATTCATAATCAAAATGAAACAGAGTATGTCATATATTTAATGAGCGAATTCCACCCTGGGGAGAATATTCCATCAAAAATATATCAAGTGACAGAAATAAAATCAAGAAGGGTTTTTCACAATCAAAAAAATAAAACTCTTAGGTGAAGTAATATATTTCTTTAATCTTTTGTTGTAATTATGTTTATAAAAGTACACCACCATGGAATGCAGGCTTTAATAAGTATAACAGACTGGGTCAGAAATGTCTTGGCTATCTCTTCTAAACTACTGCATCTAGCCATTTAAATATAGGCATAATGCATGATCAACTGTGAATTTAAAAATAAGGACAACAAAATTAATAGATTAGAGGTGGTATGTTTGAACTACCCACTCATTACGCACTGCAGTGCTGTTGGACTGAAACCCTTAAAATAAAATACCAAGTATAAAAAATGTACCTAAGGTGAGTAGTAATATCTGAAATCATAAAGAATACCAATGCCTATGGCTTTTTTTCTGAGAGAGAAACAGCGGGTGATGATCCCTTGGAGCATAATACATTTTTTTTACATTTTTTCTCACCCATTACAAACCTTTCAGCTGACCATGTCCTTAATGCTTAATGTGTGCTCCTGTTGATCCTAACTTAGTATCTTAACCCTCAGGCTGGGACCACCTCAGTTTTAGACATGCTGGGAAAGGGACATAAAATAAGTAATGTAGCCTCATTAAATATGCTGTCATATCTGCAGGAATTATTTTTCTGAATGTTCTAAGTAGGCAGAAATGCTGACATTGCATGCATCACCACATTAATACCATATAGCTCCAGTTTTACTCACTGATATCAACTTCTTAATGGCAATCTGTCTTGTGACCACAGCAATCTGCCACCACTGAGGGTATGCCAAACTGCAGACACAACTTGCACTCCTTCCTCCTGTAATGGATGAGCTAACAGAATGCCACTATTTCCTAACTCACCCTGCCCAGCTTGTCCAGCAACCAACCTGCCAATTGATCTGGGGTCATCTAGGTCAAAGTCAGGACTCCATCCTGTTATGCCATGAAACCATGATAGTATTCACATTTTGGTTATGGCTTTTGAATATATGACTTCTGCACTGATCACAGTATCAGTTTCATACTTTTGGAGCAATTGTAACCTTCTGTTACCATAAAGTACTATTGTCATAATTTATTTATTTATATTTAAAACTTTTTTTTTGTTCCTCTCCTGCCACCTGCCCTCTCCCATGTCTTAGAAGTCATCCTCATTCCCTATAGCAAAGATATTCCACTATTGATTGAAGGTCTTCTAACCAGACTAAGGCACAGGAGAGAAGCCAGATAACTGTAGAAACCCAACAAAGCAGCAAGAAAGGAGATCAGAATAAGTATTTTGACAGCAAAATACTTTATTTTGTTATTTCTTACCTATGTGCTACCCCCACACCTTGTATGCGGTGATATTAATCACTAACTTTTCCACAGGCATTCTGCATATTCACTCCTCATAATTCTCATAGTAGGTCTGGCATTCCCTGATTTTCATTGAGGGCTGTAATCCTTTCTAAAACCCTCTTCCCTAGAATACTAGACAAAATACTTAACATTCCACCCCAGCTAACTTTTTAGGGACTCTAAGTACTAATTAAATATAGATTGCTTGGAAGACAGTCAGGATTACATTGTTTTTGCACCAAGCAGCTGGATATGTTTATACATTTTTTCTGTATAATCCATGATTTAGGTAACACACCATACAAGTGGCCTCAGGAGTAAAATATACTATAAAGATATTTTAATGACTTACACATTAAAAAGAACACTTTCTGTAGTAAATGTGTTTTAAATGCATACAATTATTTAAAAACAAACATAACCAGCATTTCAGACAACCTTAATGCCAGCATCTGACCTGTGTCTCTTGCATACTTGGAACTGTCTGTGCTTTTTCATCCACTGATTGATTCTGATTGTAGTAGGATGGGGACATCATCCACTATCTTTCCTCTCCCTTGTCATGTTGCATGCATGTATAAAGCTTCCAGTCTAACCTTAAAGAACTACTGCTAGATTTTTTCTCCAGTTATACATTGATATCTAGCTGTTAGTCTCACTTATCAGTATTAATAGTGGCATTAGTCCACAAACACTGCCCTCCATAGCTCTCAACTGTCCAGAGTTTTGCAGAATGTCCAGATTTTTGTTTCATATTTTGGTCTTTTCCTCATAAAATTTGTAGATGTGGGATGATCTGAGGACTGAAGTCCCTAAATAATGACATACATTTGAGTTTCAGACTTCAAATCCTTCATAAACTATATGTTAGCACAAACCGTGTTACTCTAGTAACTTTATAAGTTTCTAAGAGTAATATTTAAAGTATAGAACTATAAACGAAGTACTAATTATGCTCACAGTCTTCTGCATTCTGACATTCATTTCTGATGGCTATTTATTTCTACAATAAGTGGTGCTACAGTTAAAAGACAAGTTCTGATACTAGAAACAGTCATGATTTATGTAGACTGCAATTTCTAGGAATAAGTTGATGGGGCTAAAATGCAGTTATGTTTAAGCCTTTAAGTAAATCATTCAATGCCATTTATTTTACAATGAATGTTCCTTAGTTCACGAGCATGATGATTTTCAGCTACTGGTCCTGTAAAAAGGCAGATCCTTAATAGTTATAGAAATTTGTACTGCACCAGCATGTAAACAGGCTGGATTTATTAACAGCCTAACAATGTGTAATTTGCTTTGCTTTTTATGTTTCTAAATATGTAATTATAATTTCTGCTCCCTCTTTGTTAACTACATCTAACCTTAAGAATGTGAATATAGAGTAAGACAGGAACTATTATGAATTTAAAAATTGGAAGAACAAACAATATCTCTTTTGATGTGCAGCTAATCTGTCTGTCCATTTTGTTTCACAATTTGAATGAAACAAACAAATCAATAAATGCAAAACTGCAAAAAAGTGGATAGTAAATGTTTAAGGGCAAAAAAGAACATAATTTCCTATAATTTTATTTGAGACATTTAAGGAATAATTACCCTTTATACTGAAGACTGCTTTTTCCCTCCAATGATAGTATTCAATTTGGAATGTGGCCTTAATGTAGCAAGTGTGTTCTCCTATAATTACATTATTATTTGTAGGGAGCAATTACAAACTCTTGTGGCCCTAAAGTAATGTTCCCCAAAATAAACTCCCTCAATGTTTAATTTACACAGGCAGTTTAAGAATAAAGCCCAATATAAACATTTTTAATTACTCAGACATTAAGTAGAAACACTTTATTTATATAGATAGATTGATAGGTATAGATATATACTAAAAGTAATATAAGCATAAATCAAAATTTATTAGTTTAATACCAGCCTTTATCTATCTTTCTATCTATACTTAAAGACATTTTAAATGTAAGCAAAAATCAGAGTTTGTTATTACTTTAAAGCCAGCATTTGGCTTACAGCTGCATCTGTTGCACTCTGCTTTCTGCTGATTGTTATTGCTTCCACTGGAGTGACGTCTTTGTGAGATGAATCATTAGGAGAGCATATACTAGTAGAACGAAGCAGGCAACAGTAGGTGAAAAGTGCACAGAAGATGGGGAACATAAAAATATTCACTTGCAGCAGTTTATGACTGATACTGCTTGTAATGGAATGGGGTCTCACTCTCAGCTCCCCCATTATCACTGCAAATTTTTTGTCTGATTACACACCATGTAATTATAACCATTAACAACTTCTTGAAGAACTGCTTCTAAACTTAATAAACAGTCTGAAACTTCCAACACATTTTATGGTAGCAGTTTGATGTTTGAAGACTCATGTAAAAAAAACACAGGCTTACATACATTAAGTGCAAGACTGACATTTCATAGAGTATTCTCCAAGATATAATGATCTCCAAGTTTGTGTGTATGTATCTCATGCTCTGTCTCTCTCTCTCTCTCTCTCTCTATATATATATATATATGCACGCGCATGCGCACACACACACACACACGCATCAGGGTGTGGCACTCCCCTCCCCTAACATTAGGGGGTACAGAGAGTTTTCCCTTTGTTAAAAAAAAACAAATAAATATAATAAAATAAAATAAAACGGGAGAACAGCAATGTAGGATATTCACTGTTCTTCTGTATTTTTGGATTTTTGTTTTGCACATTTCTTGGGTTTGTCATCACAACTTTGAAAATTACAACAGGAAGACATTCTCAACAGAATACCCATCATATATATGAAGAAAATAAACAAGACCAAGTGCAACAAAATACACCATTTGTTATCTTAAACATGGTATTAATCTATTTCCTCTCTTAAAAGACTGTCATCACATTAATGACTTTCACATTAATCAACACATCAGTATTGGCTCCTTATTGAAATGTCTGCACTCGAAATGACGAGTGCTGAGAAGCCGAAAAAGAGATAGAAAACACAGGACAAGAGTAAATCTCGAAAATCACTCTACTCCTTTAAACTTTTTTTTTTATCAGGGAGAAGCCCCCCAACCCCATATTATAGATAGATAGATAGATAGATAGATAGATAGATAGATAGATAGATATAGATATGTACAGTGGATATAAAAAGTTTACACACCCCTGTTAAAATGCCAGGTTTTTGTGATATAAAAAATTAGACTACAATAAATCATTTCAAAACGTTTCCCACCTTTAATGTGACCTATAACCTCTACAATTCAATTGAAAAAAACAGACAAATCTGTTAGTGGAAAAAATATAAAAAATAAAAAACATATAATACGCTGGTTGCATAAGTGTGCACACCCTTAAACTAATATCTTGTTAAAGCACCTTTTGATTTAATTACAGCAAGTCTGATTTTTCGGCCATTCAGTCATGATGTTTTGTGACCTGACATTTTCAGTTACTATCAAGGAGAAGGCTATTGTAAGTTTTCATAAGGAACTTTATACAAAAACATCTGTCCTTATTTCTAAATCCTCTAGTTTTATAATATTATAGATAAAAAATATTAAGTCCATCGTTTAACCCTGCCCAAAATTTCCTGTACACAGGTAATCCTTCTCAAAAATAGGGTCAGATAAGTTCAGGTGAAAACTGTATTAACCCATCAAAAAAGGCCAGCAGGCAAATTAAAATAGAGAACATACACAATATGTGAAGTAAATCATTTGTAGAGCCCTCACACTGTTCGTTTAGAAAAAATCTACCCAATTCACACAGTTTCAAAAATAACTTGCTTGATTAAACCATTAACAAACAATTTCAAAACTGAACAACATCCTTATTGATGTAAATTATTAAGAAATCATGCCAAAAACACATATATCAGTAACACACCCAACCCAATTACTTCACCCAAAAGTGAAATAAAGGTCTCATTAAAACACTGAACCTGCAAAATACTGCAGTAAGTTACTAGATAAAATGCTGAATGAATCCAAACCAATATGTAAAGCAAAATATATTCTGACAGCTGGGGACAATTCACAATTCTTCTCTTTAACTATGCAATGACCAAATAATGGTGATTATATGATGACTCCTTATTAATTTTCAAAAACGTGCACACTGATTACCCAACCAGCTTGCCCGTTATAAATCCCACAATATACCAAAGGAAAAAGGTCCGGTCGTCCGGACTTTTTTCCATTGGTATAAAGTGCCCCAAAACATTTTTTTTTTTTTACAATTAAAAAAAAGAGAGAGAGAAAACAGAGCAATGGAGACTTTCTTTTCTCCGTTGCTTCCATTTCAAAGATTTGATGTACTGGGTATGCATGGGAACGCAAGTCCCATACGCATGCGCAGTACATCAAAACAAAAAGCAGTATACCACAACCGGCAGAAGAACAGTAATCTGCCATTATACAAAGACATTATTTAAGAAAAGTAAGTATTTTTTTCTTAAATAATGTCATTGTATAATAGCAATAACTGACTCTGTGATTGTGGTATATTGAAGATTTACCCACAGTTTCCTTTGTTTAATAACTCGGACTTCACGCTCGTGATTAAACCACACCAACCATGGGTAAATCTTCAATATACTGCACCACATCATTGGTTATTGTTTAAATAGTTTACAAAAATCACCATATAACAGCATAAATCTGGTAACAAACCCGACCAAATTACTCCACCAAAAGTGAAATAAAGGTCTTATAAAATCATAAACCCTGCAATTGTTGCAGTGGCAAAAAGTTACCAGATAGTTTGCAAATAAAAATGTTCATTGCTAGTCCAGAGTAACACTTCAACTTCTAAGAATTTTCACAACTAAAAATCATACATTTTGTACATAAACAAATTTGTAAATATTCCAGCGGGATTATGACTAACCAACAGTCACCAAAATATATTGTCAATAATTTGAAGCCTTCTTTCAAATTCCTGATGACAAAACAAAGTGAAGAACGTCCATTGAGCTGTATAAAAAACAGCTCATCAATAATCCATGCCATTTCAAAAGTCTTTGATGTTATTAGTTGTGTCTGAACATTTGAGTGAGATTTGGTGTGCAAAATCCACAAATAATTTGTATAAGCATACTTTGATACATGTTTCAGCACAATTTATGTTCCCTATTAATGCAGAGTTAATTTTAAAACAAATAATAAAGTGGGATGACATTCATTATTAAATCATAAGCAACAAATGTGGATTATTAAATTAGGGGCCCTATTTGTACCAGGTGTTAATAAGCAGTTGTGATAGCCAATGATGATTCGGGGAATTGTTTTTAAATTTGGTCGAGTGATTGAGTCATTATGTGCTGATGAAGGCTTACAGCCGAAACCAGTATGCTTCATATTAATTCCAGTTGTTGGATGTGTTTATCTTAATATCATGTTTATGTGATATTAAAGTTTTACATTTGAAAGCTGACTGAGGGTGCTGACCTTTTTTGATGGTTTATGTAGTTTGTTTTTTGGCCTTTGCACCATTCCATACTTGAGAGGGATTGTGTAGGCATGAAAACTGTATTAGCCCCATCCAAATCCAGATTATTCTGTAAATGGCTGGTTTTATCCCTCTGTAAAGTATGATATTCTGCTTATTTGCTGTATGAATCTCATTCAACCACTAAAAGTCTTATAGGAACACATGAAGCATTCATAGCAAACATGACTTATTAGAGGAGTTGTTAATGTCAGAAATCCCAGACTGTGTAGCTGTTTCTGAAACCTGGCTTAAACATGATTTATACACATTTTTACTGGTTTGTTGTCTAGGTAATGTTTAGTCAGTTGGTAAAGAGGAGCCCTGAACCATGAGGTTTGGTCTCACTTAGTAGGAAACCGAGTCGAAATGACTTCTAAAGTCATTAAATATGGCCTTAAGTGAAGTCCCCTTTTCCATACTAATGCAAACAGTATTAACCAGAGATAAGATTGCTACAAAACTGTACCCCTATCTAAAACTGAGCTGGGACTAAAGAATACAATTAAAAATTATGAGGCATAAAGTCACTTGGCTTATGACAACTTTCTGCTGTAGCTTGTACAAGGTGAAAGGGATAGTGAAAGGGCATTAGATGAACAGAATGCCACCAGATAACATTATTGATATGAGATTTATAACAGAGGACTTCCTGAGATTTGATATATATCTGCTAATATGTAAGGTTAAAGATGTCATGAGTGTATGATAGTATATGTGTCATAGGCCTTTAGGTACTTTGAGTAATGTCCACCATAAAAAGAAATACATCTACCTTCCCCAGGTAGTGTAAAGTGATAAAGATCTAACTAGAGCCTAGACAGTATGAGATCTAGCTTGGAAACATGATAGCACAGGCTGAGAGGGTGAGAGTGGGAGATGTGTATGCCAGGTCACACTGGCATGTTGATCAATCTGGTGGAGAATGGGCAGAGCTTCTGTAATTAGTGGACAAGGTGTCCTGCTGATGTCAAACCCCTTCTAGAAGTGAAGGTCTGGACAGTGCTGATGCCCACTGCAAAAGCCACCATGAGCTTTCACTGACGTGCACAGGAGACGGGGAACTTAAGAAAAGATACTTGCTTGCAGCAGTTTGATACTGCATCAAGTGCCTCAGTCTCCTTGCTGGTACCATCCATCAAACATGGCTTGTACGAAGTCTGGGGATATGTAAATAAATGTCATAGATCTTGCATTTGAGGATAAGCTCTGGGAGGAGATGATAGAAGCTGCTGAGATATAAAATATTGGACAAAAAAGAGGACTACATCTAAGAAGCATAGCAGCTTCTTATAACAAAGTGAAAACTCTGTTTTATGTTGTTTAAGGTTCAGATCTACACACAAGAGACAAACTACTCCTTGTAGAGATCATCTAGGAACTTGTTATAGACATTTGCTATATATGTGGGACTACAATCAAATCTTCATGTATTTTAGCTGGAGATGATGATTGATAATAAGGCTATGATGCTGAGCAGGCTGTGCTCTCTCCAGGAGTGTGTTGATGTTCCTGAAGGAATGGTTTTCTTTCTGGAAGGTTGTAAATGTTCTAGAACTGTAGAGCTGGCAGAGTTGCAGAGGCATTGCACTTGTGATGGACCATGATTTCCTTTTTCTAGCCCTGCATATTGTCAGATAATTACAAATAACACAAGGACTTGTATCTAAGTATAATCTGGTAATGCATTTGGGGAGTTAGCTAGGATGAAGACTGGCATCTATAACACCTGGATTTGGTTAGGAAATAAATGACCTAGAGTCTCAGGAATAAATTAAAAAAAAAATATTAGGATATTATAGCAGTTATCCAAAAATATTAATCAAGCTATGAAGGTAAGCTATGAAAGTAGGACAGGTTGTCACAGCAATATAAATGAAAGTATGGGCCTTTTGGATGAATTGAAAGTTAGGACTGGGATGTGGTCACTCATCAAGTCATCCTGTACTTCGGGAGTTATGACTGCTATCTGAGTTCTTTGGTACTAGTCGTGTGGTATGATTCCTTACTCCGGGTTTGGGCAGGTAGCAGAGGGTGACCATCACCTGTAAGCCACATCTTTAGATGTGTGCAATTAATATATATTGAAATTTTATACACCAGTCCATATTAACACATATAACAATATAGTTATCAGGAATGCAGGTTTTCCGTGTATCCTGAAAGAGTATACTCCAGAAATGAATATACTCATCAGTGTTTCCGAAATGTAATTTCTAAAGTCCTAGTATGGACATATACCTACAATTAAGTCAGCAAGGTGGCATCTACAAGGTGATAACATTTGCTAAGCCTACATAATTAGTAAGCGTGGGATGCAGAGTGCTGGAATTAAGACGTTTTTGCAAAAAATATATATGAAATACTTTGCATGTTTATATTAATAATGCAAACATTGAGTGTTCTACTGTCATATTGGGATGGTATATGCAATCAGTGGATGTTAGTAAAAGCTTAAATTAAAACATGATTTGTAATGTGACGACATTCTGAGATATACATTTTTTTTGTAAGCAGTTATGAATAATAGGTTTATTTTCATAAGTATTTTAATTCCATTGAAAACTGTGGGACCTACAGGCAGACAAATAGTGCCATCTTATACAAAATATTTAGGCAAAGAATTTTGCTTTGAAGGAATGCTTTTATTGCCAATTTGAACAGCCAGGTGGATGTGCTAGGGCAGGGCCTAAACTGGTCAGGTGGCTGCCACAAACTTACATTTCTTCTTTAATGATGCATGCAGAGTGCATCCTTAGTAGCATCTGTGCATGCGTCTTTAGCATGATGCACACAAATTTAAACTAGAACAGAATGGAGCATGTGAATTTTTTTAAATGAGCCGCGTGAGTTTTCTGGATCAATGTTATGCTGTAGGTTAATGGAGAAGTAAGAAATGAATTAACATTAGTGTGTGAGCAATGCTGTAGTTAAGGGCGACAGGTTAGTTAATTCAAGCAGGCTCAAACCCTGTACCTTAGTTATATAAAACAAGAGCGTAAATCCTCTACATCAGCTATCAGACTATAAGTTTCATTACATTTTCAAGGAATTGTGA
The DNA here is from genome assembly GCF_019279795.1 of Protopterus annectens. NCBI lineage: Eukaryota > Metazoa > Chordata > Ceratodontiformes > Protopteridae > Protopterus > Protopterus annectens. Next base: position 575,746,118 of record NC_056743.1, read on the forward strand.
GTTTCAATGCATTTTCAAGGAACTTTGAGCTTCAGTACATTTTCAAAGAACTATAAGCTTCAAGGGATGAGAAGTTTACTGCTCATGCTAAGTCTGTTTTCAGTGTGCAACTGCTTTGTTTAGCAAATGGTCATTATTGTTTGTGCTAGAGAATTTAAAAGTAGCTTTAGTAGCACAACAGATGGTATACTTGCTTTTGATGCAGACGTCTGTGAGTTTTACTCCCATACCATGTAGACAGATTGCTGAAACTCTAGGGTGTTGCAGTCCTGAGTGTGTCCTTTGGATGAGATGCCTTGTAACTGTGAACCTGTTGTTGGTTTGCCATCCATTCCCTATTCCAATATTAGCAGGTTGCCATTTTTTTAATGTAATATAAGCAGTATATTCTTCAAGCGCAGCAGGCACTGAATTTGTAGATGGAACACTGAAATATAAAGTTGCTAGTAGCAACCTCTTCATTAGTTACATATATCTTAAATGTGGAATAATTCAGATGACTTTTACCTTTGCAGAGATTGTGCATATTGACTGATATTGGTGAATTGTAATGACAGAAGTCTGAGGGGCATTTTATGGTCGAACTGCTCTGAAATGAACTGTTTTGTCATTATTGGTTTATACATTTTATTTCATTGCTTACTGCGGTGGTGGTGCTGCGGTAGCGTTGTCGCCTCACAGTAAGACGTCCGGTTCGATTCTCAGCAAGAGCATCTTCTGTTTAGAGACATGCGTGAATGGGCGTACCTTCATGGAAGGTTGTGCATCAGGGCTGGCAACTCGGCACGTAAAAATCTACTGCCAATCATTAGCGGACCGGAGTTCTGCTGTGGCGACCCCTAACCGGGAAAAGCTGAAAGAGACAACAACAACATTTTATTTCATTGCTTACTTGAAAAATATTTAACACTACAAATTTAAAACACACTCAAATAAGTGATGCTGTATTATACAAAGAATATAATTTAATACAATCAGGAAGGTGAATCAAAGAACACATGCTTAGTCGTAAAAACACGTGCATAGTCCTAAAAATGTGTGCAAGGGGGCCTATGGTTTGAAAACAGCCCAAAAATAAACTTAATCCACCACTGGCCAAATGCATTTTCTTTGAATATGGGTTTCAATGCAGTTTCAATGAATGTGAGTTTTAAGGGCAGAGAAGTTTACTGTTAATGCTAAGTCTCTTTTCATTGTGAGATGGCATTGTTTTGTTTAGCAAATGTCTATTAGTGTTTTGCTATAAAAGTAAAAATAAATGTTTTTCAAACAATTCAAGAGTGCAACCAAAAAGTATCTAAAATGTCACTGGGCTTGCCACTGTACTCACCCTCCCTAAACCACTCCACCCATCCAATAGAAAACAACCCACTTCCCCTCAGATACACACTCTCCCTTTCCCCTAAACAAATCCTGAGTCTGAACCTCTCTACCTACTTTACTAACACCTCTGTGATTCTTTCAATAATACATCCCTGTCAATCAAAACCTTTTTAAATATGTCCTCAAATATTCTATGTAAAGTCCTCAAGTCATCTTTATTCTTAAAAAGAACTCAATCCTGAAATATTTGGTTGTTCTTTTTTTAATATGATCTCTAATTCACTATGTAACGTCCTAATGTAGGACATCGTATTCTCTTTGTACACACCTCTGCAAATTTTAAGCGGTTGTATTGTATGAGCTATGTATCAACTTTTTGTTTATTAACTGGTTTTGTTACATATAACCGCACATGTATGATGCTTTTCTCCCCAGGCCTCCACTGAAAAAGGGCTCTTAAGCTCAGTTGGGCATACCCGGTCAACAAATGCAAAATAAAAAAATAAAATTTTGAATTAAATCTGAATATCTGAAATCATTGAAGAAATAAAGAAGAAAATAGTATGTACACTGACAGGTTTGAACAGTGTTTATGGTACCTGGGGAGAAATAGCCAAGTAATAGGAGACAGGAATGGCGGTTGGGAGCCTGCATGAGGGGCTTGTGAGGCTGCAGCAGGGAGGGCACCCAGTCCATTCCCCCGCCTACAGCCCCATTTGACCATGATCTAGCTCTGGTCTAGGGGTGTTTGGCTATTAATGTTAAGGATGCTGAAGAGAGTAGAGATGAGCTTATTACATCTAACTGTCACTGAAGGATTCAGAAATAGAATTTTCCCATAAGCTGTAAAGAAGGATTGTACCCATTTTACCTAACGCAGCCAAGGGGGAAAAAAACCCGAAAAGTTTATCCTAACAAAGGCTTGCTCAGTAATGCCTGATAAGAAACATCACTGACCAATGCAGGCCTCATCTGTTGCCAGTATGTGTGCTACGTTGGTAGGTAAGATGTGGATATCCATCTGATGGCAAAATCTTCCTTACCTTTACTCAAAGAGGAAGTCAAACTGTTCAAGATAAATAGCTCTGGTATTTTAGCCAGGATCTTAGGTTGACAGTTTAATAGGAAAATAGTCTATAGGGGATTACTTAAATTGATTCCTTCCCAGACTTGAGAAGAAACAGAAAAAAGGCCTCAGATATCTCTTTCTTGTGAGGTCTTCCCTGGTACCAAAGAGCAGGAATAAAACAGCAACCACCTCAGTAGAACATCACCACTATAGTAATATTAAAAATCCTTGTGGACTGGCTGTCTTTTTCAGGGGAGACAGATTAATTAACTGCAGCCACTAATACCCATGATAAAGGAAGATACCAGAAATTGCTTTGAAGTATCACATGATTCAGTTTAATCAAAGGCCTCTACAAAAAACACACTATCAAAATTGCCTGAGTCAGCATAAATCTTCTTGGAGTAATGAATAAATAAGCCTGCAGTCTCCTCTTATGGGAATAACACACCAGTTCTCCAGATTATAGACTCCTAACAAATGGAATATCTACTGGAACTTGTAGTGGGGCTAGGCTTATGAGAGAACAGTTTCTGTGGAATTCCTTCCATACCTGCTTATTTTGCAATGGGAAAACAAAGAACCTGTGTAGGTTATCTTTTAAGTAAAATTAATTTATGTTTCAGCTCTATCAGATCCATCTACCTGACTTTCTGCATGCAAGATTTGTTTGTACTAATTTTAACATCAAGTGTTAGAAATCTGATGATGTTTCAACATCAGACACAGAATCCCTACTACATTCCCAAAAGCAAGTCAGTTAAGTCAGCTCGATATGAGTTCTACAATCTGGACCTTTTAGGTGACTTCTTTTCTAATGCCCCATACCTTAGTGTTATCTTCTGTGATTGAATTTGCCACCTGAAATTCTGAATTCAAGTACTACATCTTAAAAAGCTTGTTGTTTGTTAACATATGATCAGATATTAATTTTGGAATAATACACGTTTCCTCTAGCCTAAAAATCTAGGCAATAATAGGGAAGAAGTCCAGTCTTGAATGTGATCTATCGATGTATATATAAACTTATTTTTATTGATATATATATATATATATATATATATATATATATATATATATATATATATATATATATATATATATATATATATATATATATATATATATATATATATATATACACATTTTGTGACTGGGCTGCACAGTGGATAGCGCTGCTGCCTCAAAACTAGAAGTTTTCTGGTTCAGTTCTCGGCTGAGGTGCCTTCTGTTTGGTTCTGCATGTACTACCTGTGTTCGTGCGGGCTTTCTCTGGGTACTCCAGTTTCCTCCCACATTCCAAAGATGCATACTGTGGATTTCCAGTTTCCTCCCCCATTCCAAAGATGCGTAATATGTGGATTTCACACTCTAAAATGAACATACGTGTGAGTGTGTGTGGTAGTTAAGAACTGTGGCAGGGCTAGCCACCTGGCAGAGTAAACCTTGGTCCTAGATTATTGTCACTGCTAACAAAAAGATGCTTTTCAGTCATTCCTTCATTTAAGTGGTACCTTAACCAATTAATTCAAAATATTCTCTAGGATTAATTTCAGAGTGCCTATACTCCACCTCAAGACAACCAGTGAGAGCAGCTCCCATGTTCATGTGACTGACCCTTTCATAAACTCACTCACAGTAAGCCAAAATCTACAATGCTTTACAAAGTATTTGTAGGCATGACAATATATATGTTTCTCAAAGTGCGGCAGACTGTAATAAAATCTGAAAGACCTTTCAGTACAGCAACTCTGCAGTTGCCCAACCCTCAGAGTTTTGCTCTTCACAAACAGGCAGCTAAATAAACTTACACTAAAATCTCAGTCTGTCAAAAAAGAAGTCCATCAGACATCCTCAGAGGAAGAATCCCTTCTACCTAGGACCATAATGCAAGTTTTAACTTTTGCCACTCTACTAGACCAGGTAAACTGTGTAATCACAAGTTGTATACTGTATATAACAAACTATACAGGCTAACCCTACACCAACGAGTTTCAGCCATGAGGCATGGTAGGATTTGCATACAAATCAGATCACAGATGCTACTGCCAACGTGCTCAGGAACAGGAAGCACACAGTTAACCTTGGACAACCAACACATCTTGTTTCACATACCATACTTAGCTCTCCCTGGTACTTTCTACTGATCCCAGTCTATTTTTGGTGCTTTTCTCCCACAGACGTCATACAAGGTTTCATACTATCAAACCAGTGACAGTGCCGTCATCATCTTTGTGTGTTAGAAGCTCTGCCAAAACAAACTACATACCAGATCTTTTGCAGCTAGAAAGCAATCAGCGCAATTGCTTAATAACTGATACTATCCATGTAACTAGAGAACTAATTAAGTAATAGTAAGCTACTTGTTCTGATCAGTTTTAATCATTTTCAGACAGGTTATGTCACAGTCCACTCTAATGTAACTATTTTTGTGGCACTTATTTTCGGGTCCGATTTACCCTTGCAAATAATGTACTTATTTACAGAGTTTATATCTTTATTTTCACGTTTGATCTACCCCTTTACAAAATATTTCTGAATCACTCTCATCATAGGTGATTTTGGAAGCTGCCTGGTACACAGAAAACCATTCTATATGACCAACATACAAGTGGAACAAATCATTTGAAGAAAACATCTTACATCTTGCTTTTTCAGAAACAGTAATAAATGATCTTGTTTTGTAGAATTTTGCAATGCAGTTCATTAAAGTGTGCAGATTTTTCACTATGTTTATATTTTTCGATCATTTTTGTCACTCTGTTTTTTAAATGTGTAATAGTTCACATTTCCGATCAAAGCGGGAAGTGTTATATGTTAATCGGTATTCAGTTTTTACGCTAATTAGATGTCCAGATTTCTTGCTGGATGTACTTAGTTTTCAAGGGCTTTTGTTTCTATTTTTAATATCTGCAGTTTGAAAAGTATAACGTCAGGGTGTAAGCCTTTCAGAACACTTAAAGTTAGTTATGCATCTTGTCAAGCTGGTCAAAAGTTATGTAGAACATGCACAGATGAGGGGTACTTCATCCAGAATTTAATACGGATGTACATCAACAGTCTACAAACATATATATGTGATTCAGCTCTCTTGCAGACAATCTACATGAAGATCCTCTAATAGATGCAGTAGACAGATCTTCAATAGCAACTTCCCAAAGACATTGCAGCTCACAATAAATCTGTTTGTTCATATAATTTATAAATGAATGATTCCCAGCACTGGGTGCTGCCCATCTGCAGTTTGGATCCGAAGGAGTTTTATTTATTTATTTATTGTAGAACCGCTTCTTAGAGTCACTAATAAGAGGGACAGAGGTCAAAATCAGGAATATTCTAGAGAATTCTGGACAGAGCCCGAAGGAATCACACAATGTCAGTGAGGTAAGTGTAATTACAATATTTAATTAGAATAGTGCTACTGGCAGTGGTCAACCAGATATTTTGGGCAATATTTCTGTCTTTGTGATTTGTGTCATCAGTAGGGATGAGGGGACTGTCCGGGAGAAAAGAGTTATTATTATTATTTTTTTTTTTTTTATGATAAGCCTGGCAGTGATCAACAAAATATTTTGGGCAATTATTTCTTGCTTTTTAATTTGTGTGGAAACTTGAGATAAGAGGAATGATGAGATAAGTGCCATTACTATTTTTGCAATGATGATGTCAGCGATCAAGCAGAATGGTTGAATAAATAACTGCAGAAAAAACAGAAGAGTAAGACAAACTGTAAGAAACAAAAAGTAAAATTAATTTAGATAGTGTTTATTGACTAGGAGAAGGTGTGCAGCAGGTGTGTGTGTGTGTGTGTGCGCGTGTGTGTGTGTGTGTGTGTGTGTGTGGAGGCGGGGTGGCAAGGACACTTTTTATCTAAAAGAACGGTTTGCCTGAGACCGGTCCTTGTGAGAATACCACTGTTTCAGTGACAGTTATTGCTTTCACTGCCAGTGTAGGCTTTATTGATCCATAATGCATTTCTTTGCACTTCTATAGCTCGGTGTAATACAGTGTTATTCATTTCTATGGTTTCACTGCACTGACGAGGACTGATGGTCTGAGAGTGATCTATCAAGGAGAAACTTGGTATTGCATAAGTGAACGGAACTCTTTTTTTAAAGTGGATATATTTTATATGACTCTTCATATTTACTAGGATTATACACAAGTCTATCAACTCTCCATCGGTACTGGTGTCTATTCTATGTTCTCGCCTTCTAAGCTGTTGAGATATGAAAAAGAAAAAAGTAATTTTTTCATTCCATGTGTGTGTGTGTGTGTGTGTGTGTGTGTGATGTCTAAAAGCAATTAATTAATTAATTACAATTTTTATCTGATTCAGTAATAATCTTTTAACTGATGTAAGCACATTTCCACCTCTTACATGCTTCATACTCTAAAAATTTTGCTTTGCAGCCAATTTCTGCCCATCCCCAATGATTACCCTTCTTGTGTGTGGTGCCATTGTCTGTTTACCATTGTTGAAGTTGAAGAAGTTTCTGGGGATCACAAAAAACATTATCAATATGCTTATAGGTGGTATTCCAGCATAATAATAATAACTTCCACTGAACAAATTGAATTTTTCCTGTGGCTAAGCAGTTAATGTTATTAAGCTATTAGTACAGATCAATTACTGCCACTGTACGACTGGGCTATTATGCATAACAAATGCCGCAAATATACTTCTTTACAGATATTTCGGGTATTTCATACAATAAGCATGAAGCACTGTTTTGAATGCCTTGAATAATGCATCAGAACTGATGTATACCTACATTTTCAAATAAACAGCACACAGGGATATATATTTAATGTGTGCATTTAATATTTGTGTGTGTCTGATTTGCCCCACTGGGTTGTCAAAGGAAAAAACTTCAAAGACAAATTCACGTAAGGTTCAAGCAAGGCACCCTTTATTAACTTGCAGCAAGGAGACAAAGCATGCTGGCAGAATGGTTTGTCTGAACATTAATAATTAGTATGGTATTTTTATACAGTTCTTTCATTGTCACACAGAAATGTTACTTCTACTGCTGACGTAGTTAGACACAGCTTTCTGTATTGTTCTACAGAAAATGTTACTAGACTAATTGCTGGCTAGTTGAGAATAACTGCTGATTTACAAAACATTTGAGAAAAACAACCTGGCCTTGGGGCTTATTTTAGCCCACCACAAACTTTCAATTCTTCCATTGTGCAGTTCTAATATATATGTTACATTTTGCCTATATTCAAGGTACATTTCTAGCTTAGGTACAAGTAATGCTGACTACGGTTTATACTTTCAAGCATCCATTGGCTCCTTATCAAAGCTTCTAACAGCTGTGTACTTTCTCATGGCATAAGCAAAAAATCAGTAGCTGTTTGTTAAGTCTCATGACACTAGTAGAAATGAAATACTTATTGTTATTTGCTGACATTAGCAGAAAATAAAATGATTCTTGTTAAGTTTCTAATAGCTGTGGAGATTCATGCAGTGTGAACAGAATAAATGTATTAACCCTTTTAAACCTCGAATGCTTAATGATTATTACTAATGCATATTTTTCTAACAACATATACATATCTGCCTATGTAAACATAAAAGTAATTATCTAAAGTGACATCCACACACATATATATTATTATAAGAAATAAAAGACTTGTGGCACACCTGCTCTCTAGAGTGGGGATCCCTGTCAGGGATGACAGGTGATCTCTCACCTTTTTGCAAAATATCAACTCCCCCCCCCCCCATGCTGAGCCAAAGGCATACTGCTGTAATTTCCACAGATATATGATTCCTGCAGTAGGTGGAGGAATACTTTGGTCTCCTGGACAAACCAGCTTGGGGAATGACCCTAGGATGTCATGGATGTCATCCTTCTGAAGTGGCAGTACAAGAACAAGACATAGGATACTAGGGTGTGATCCATAATTGTAAGGATGTGACATCACTCTGCCTAGCCCATATACCCATGCAAGGCTGCTACATATTGAAATGATAACCAAAAAAACACAGGTAAACCAACTAAATAACCTAGGGAGAACAGCACCAGGCCACCACTGGAGGTCAAAACTTTAATGCAGTAAATTCCACAAAAATTCCACAAGGTTGTCACAATAAAACCACAAATTTAATTCCACAAGTTAAACACTTTCATCTGACTAATGTCAGGACTTCATCAGAACAAACTAACTCATCCATTCCAGCCTATATATATATATATATATATATATATATATATATATATATATATATATATATATATATATATTACACAAATTAACAAGTAATCACATATTAACAGTTGCTAATTACATACCAATTAAATGTATGGTTAAATAAATAAATAAATAAATACATAATTACACATTTTCAATTCAAATTAAAAAAAAATGCACCTTTTTAAAATTAAAATTAGGCATGGGTTCCAACACTCAACACAAGGTGGAAAACCAAATCTAAGTAAAGCAGAAGAGGAAATATTATTAGACATAATAAATTATATAAATGTACATATTATGAAGCCGGACAAGGGCAGCAGGCTATTCATTATGGATAAGGGGGACTACTCCAATAGTATGGCCACATTGTTAATGGATGGCACATACCTAGAGAGTTCTTTAAATGAGATTAGTATTTCCAATAGGAGAATAGATTTAATGTTGGAAGATATGTTGTTCCAGGGTCAGATTAATGAGAATGAATATGGGTATCTTAAGAAGGAGTATCCCATGGTAACCAATATTTTTAGGATACCGAAAATCCACAAGGGCCTAAACAACTTGGGGTTTAGGCCCGTAGTGGATGGGAAGTGGGCAAAAACTTGTTTTATCAGTAGATATTTGGATTTTCATCTGCAAAAGGGTTTGCATGCGTTTTGTATATATGCAAAGATTCTTGAAATTTTTTGGAGAAATTAAATAGTGTAGAGGTAACATCAGATACAATTTTGATTACCATTGATATTTGCAATTTGTTTTCTGTGATACCCTATGAAGTGGGGTTATCATGGGTAGAAGTTCAACTATCAAATAACTGTATTCATTTCTCTGATGGAAGTGGTACTTAACAACTTTATACACTTTGAAGGTCAGTATTATGAACAGCTTACAGGGGTAGCTATGGGGCAGCATGTGCCCCCATATATGCCAACTATATTATGGCATTTTAGGAACAACAGTATGTATTTCAAAGTGATTTTCAGTCTTATATTGTGCACTACACAAGATTCCTGGATGACATATTTATAGTATGGGAAGGTACTTTAGAACATTTGGACCAATTTTTATCATACATAAATGGTACTGTGGATTTTTTTAAATTCACCTATAAGTTTAGTAAGGACAAAATATCGTATTTAGATTTCCATTTGGAAATTGACCAACAAAGTGATATGTTTGTTTCTGGGATTTACAGAAAACCCACTTTTTCAAATTCATATTTGGATTTTGGCAGTTGGCACCCATACCATCAAAAAATGTCCATAGTAAAGGGTCAATTAGTACAGGTATCAAAGATGGCTAGTAAAGATCAAGCATTCTTGAATGAGGTACAATTTATAATATGACTTTTCACTAAAAGGATTTATCCGGGGACATTATTATCCCACATAAAAGAAGAAGTGGTAAACAAACATTTTGCAGAGGTATATGGGTCTATTATAAGAGACCGTACCCTCCCTACAGACAAAACTGTCATGCACACTATTAATAAAGGGAAAGAAAAAGAAAGTATGGGTTTAAGTTTTATAACCACCTTTAATCAGGATTCCAGTATGGTTACCCAAATTATTATGAAAAACTGGGAAATATTGCAAATGGACCTAAATGTAATTCAGTGGGTTGGGAATATACTCAAAGTTGTGTATTGGAAGGAGAGGTCTTTTAAGGACATCTTGGAAATGGGTAACCAGGAGGGATTGTTCAATAATAACAAAAACAGAATGGTTGGAAAGTTCAAATGTGGGATGTGTACTTGTAGTCACATCTTGGAAACCAAAGACAAGTTTTGTTTGAATGGAAGGAATATATACATAAAAAGGCATTATAACTGCCAGAGCAGGAATGTAGTATATATGGAAAAATGTCAACAGTGCCCAGTATATTATATTGGGAAGACCTGCAGATGCTTTAAGGAAAGCATTAGTGAGCATTTATTAGATATTAAAAATAAAAAGCTTACTAATGCTTTATATAGGCACGTGCAAACCCATGAATGTCACACTTTTAGTTTTTTAGTATTGCAACAAATAGTGAAATATGTACAAGGCAGAGTGTTAGATGTACATTTAGACATTTATGAGTTAAAGTGGCAGTTGCGGTTAAACACAACAAAATATCTGGGCATTAATCAGTGTGTGTTAGCATTTCAAGTATGCTTAAACTGAGAAATGTTTTAGGTTAGAAAGTTTTTTTAAATTTTAATTGAAAAGGTGTAATTATTTATCTATTTATTTAACCATACATTTAATTGGTATATAATTAGCAACTATTAATATGTGATTACTTGTTAATCATCCTGTCATTAGTGGGATGAAAGCGCTTAACTTGTGGAATTGAATTTGTGGTTGTATTGTAACAACCTTGTGGAATTATTGTGAAATTTACTGCATTAAAGTTTTGCTCTCCAGTGGTGGCCTGGTGCTGTTTTCCCTTGGTTATTTACATATTGAAATGATTACTGTGGGAAGGTAGGGTGCTTTAAAATGACATGTAGTCCCATGCAGTTCATTTTTTCCAGTTCCATTTTCTTTTACTAAAATAAATGGAAGCCATCTTGGAATGGAATATCAGGCAGATGTTTGTTCCATGCAGTTTTTAATTATTTAAATGTATTTTTTTACTAAATACTAATATTCTTTCAATGGTATGACTCCATTTTGTCTTATATGTTTTCAGGAGTGTATATGTGTGTATGTATATATATATATATATATATATATATATATATATATATATATATATATATATATAGGTTCATAGGTTGGTACTAGGCTATCAGCCCTAGGGTCTATACAAGCCTAGCCATAACAATTCCCTGGCTATTTCTTCCCACACTATTTACTTCCCTGGAGCCCTGTCTAGCAGGGCGACTGATGTGATCCCTGGGGTGAATTTCCTTTCTCCCATCCAATCATCAAGGTTCCTTTTGAAGAGAGCCAAAGAGGCACTCTGCTTGACATGTATGGGCAATCTATTCCAGAGTCTGGAGAGTCTCTGGGTCAGGAACTTATCCCTCCAGCATGTTTTGTTTATTGTGATGACAAGGTTTAGATCCCTGGAGCGTATGGCTCTGAGAGATTGGAATTTCTTTAAGTGTAGCATGTCCAACAGCTCTGGGTTTGACATGGCCTTGTATGTTAAGCAGAGATCGCCTCTGAGTAGACGATATGCGACAGAGTATAACTGGAGTTTTTTAAGTCGGTCAGCGTAGGGCATCTGCTTTAGGCCTGCGATTCTTTTAGTGAGGTATTTCTGCGGCCTTTCCAGTTGTTGCAGATGTCTTGAGAGGTACATACCAAATGGGGCGTTGTTTTCTATAATGGGTCTAATGAGGGATGAGTACAGTGGGACAGTGACCTCCTTTTTTCTGGATGAAAAGCCCTTAGTGATGAGATGTGCCACATCGAAGGATTTTCTGACTGTTGTGGCGATGTGATTATCGAAAGTGGGACCACTGTCCACCTGTGTCCCTAAGTCTCTTATCACACTTTCGGTGTTTAGTGTACTGCCACCTATATGGTAATTCATGGATACATTTTTTTTCCCAAAGGGGATAACTATACATTTCTTGGCATTGAGCTTGAGCCCATGGCTCTGGCACCAAGCATCTGTTTCTGTAAGGCCCTTTTGTAGAGTATCCACATCATTTGAGGATTCAATAATGGCTCACAGTTTGCAGTCATCTGCGAACTTTGTTATCCAGAGTCCCTTAGTGTTGGCCTGTACTTCAGAGAAGTAGATGCCAAACAAGAGCGGTCCCGGGACTGAACCCTGAGGTACTCCACTTGTCACTTGTCTGGAGCTGGATTTGGAGTCGGCTACTTTTACAGTGTGGGTTCTATCAGTAAGCCAGTTAGCAACCCATTGGGTGACGTAGGGATTAATGCCCATCTTAATAAGTTTATCTATGATTCCAGAGTGTGGGATGGTGTCAAAGGCCTTGTCAAGGTCTAGATAGGCTGTGTGGACCACCTTACCCTTGTCCATGGCTCTGGAGACTGATTCAAAGAAGTCAGTCAGGTTCAGGAGACAAGATCGGCTCTTCATGAACCCAAACTGGGTGGGGTCCAGTGTTTGAAGGTTGCCAATGTCTTTGTTTTTAAGTTCCATGATAATACGCTCCATGGCCTTGCAGATAAGGCTTGTTAGACTGATGGGACAGTAGTTTCCGGGATCCAAGGTGGATCCCCCCTTGTGGAGTGGGATAACTGTAGCTCTGCACCACTCAGTGGGCACGAAACCTGAGGTGAGGCTATGATTAAACATGACACTTAGGTGAGGTGCCAGTTCATATTGTAGTTCATGTAGTACACAGCCCGTGATGTCATTTGATCCCATGGATGCTGTATTTTTAGCTTTGGAGAGTGCGTTTTTTACCTTTGTGGCCGTTATTACCGGAATTTGGCAATCTTCCGGTATTGAGATGGGCCATTTAGGGGGTGAGAGGGGGGTGAAGTTGGCACTGAATCGATCTGCCAGGATATTGGCAATATCCTTGGGATCAGTATATTTAATGCCATTCTGTTTTAGCTCAGAGCAGATCTGAGCATTGCCATTTAGATATAGAATGCCTTGTGGTTGTCTTTGGAATCTTTAGCAATTTTATTTTCGTAACTAAAGGAAGTAAGGTAAGAAGTAGTGACAACAGTTGGCACAGTTAACTCTGGCTTTACCAGTCTTATCACTGCAGACATGATATTCACAATGTATAGCATGTTAAATTGTGGCTGAGATTCATTTGGCACCTGCATGTATTCATTAGCTTGCCTGCAATCCAAATGTATGTATGCCTATTGGAGGGGATATGTGTGTGCTACAGTGTGCTATGATGTGATTCATAGAACTAAACATGGCTGACCCTCATTGCATAAGAACTTCTTAAACAGGCCCCACCTTACAGCAAATGGCCTCCATCTGCCATGTCAGTCTTTATTGTGTGTTTTGCTCTTCCTCAACAGTCCATGAAAAGTGTGAACAAACTAAAACCATTTATTAAGAACAGGTATAATCTTAGGATCATAGGAGCTTACTAGGCTATTGAACTGGAGGTCATTTTAAGCTTAATACTATGAAAATGCTAGTCAATTAGTGATGACTGTCTATGTCCAGGAGGGTTGTGGGTGCTATCTCCAGTAAAAATTTACAGTGGCACATCCACTCATCCATGTTCCTCTTAAACAGTGCCATAGAGTTGCTCTGTTTCACATAAACTGGTAGCCTGTTCCAAAGACGTAGCAGTCATTGGGAGATAAATCTGTTCCTCCAGCATGTCCTATTTAAGTTGCAGGCCATATTTAGGTCCCTGGAATGGGTAGCCCTAGTCCTGTTTGATTTACTGATAAGTACATTGAGTTTGGGTCATGGATTGCTCTTTTGACCAGGCTTGAGTCTCCCCTAAAGAGTCTATACAGTGACATGGACTTTAGTAGATCTGTGTAAAGTACATGCTGGAGCCTCTTGATGATCTTTGTTAGAAGCCTTTGAGGTCTCTCCAGTTGTTGCAGGTGCTTTGAATGGTACGTGCCAAACAAGGCATTATACTCTATTATGGACTGGATTAGTGCCAAGTATAAAGGGGCTATAACCTCTTTTGCTCTCGAAGCAATGCTTTTACTAATCAAGTATGCTACATAAAAATCTTCCTTACTACAGTAGATACAGGGTGGTCGAAGTTAAGGTTGCAGTCAACTTGTGATTCCAGGTCCCTTACCACTTCGTGGGTACATAATCAGGAAAATTCAGTTGTCAGTGTTATTCATTGGGATGTTTTCAGTTGTAGCCTATGTTTACTGGTAAGACATGACAGTTAATAGTATTTTGATAGTTTATAAATAATATGATTAGGAATGGGTACAGTTCCATTTTCAATGCTATCTAAATATATTAAGTAGCTCACTGCCAGCAATGTTTTTTGCCAGTGGGTAAAGGCCATTTGTAGTCAAAAAGCCAGCTAATTTCATTAAATAATGAAATACATGGCATGATATGTAACCTGCTGACTACCACACTTTTACTGCAAACAAATGCTTGTATATGTATTACTGTTGCGAGAGAAGGAGAAAACACAGGCACAATGGACAAGAGAAGTTAAATTCACAACTCAGAAGAAGTCGTGCAACATGGATTTCACCATTTCTGCTTATTTGTATAATGCAGGGTCATGCATGGTCCATATTTCTTGAAATTATCATAAAAGAATGGAAGGTGTCACATTGTCACTTTTGTCACTATTTATGATTTGTCACTATATATGATTTAAGTTTACACATGGCGTAATAGCAAGACACTGGAGAGAGCTTCAGTTTCAAGGAGAATCATATCCTTATAGATGCTTTGAGGATACATGGGAAATGCATTTTTGTAACTGAGGGAAAAACTGTTAGAGAGAAAGAGAGCACTAAGGCATGGAATGAAGTAGTGTGTCACATTAATTCTGTGTGTGGAAGGGACCCCCACCCTAGCCCAATGCAAAAAAAAGCCAATGAGTTAGTGTGATGCACCAGGAAAAAAGCTAGACAGAGTGCAATTGCCTGTAATAACACTAGTTGTGGACCTTCCACATTGCAACCTTTAACGCCAGATGGGGAGTACCTTCTGTCTATAATGGGTGATTATTTTGATGCAGACGTGGATGCTGCAGTAATAACTAGAGGTGGAGTTGACACCACTACCTGCAAACTCCCTAAAACAACCACAGTCAGGCGGTGTGAAAGATTAGCATGCAGCTCAATTCCCTCATGGTAAAATGTATTTGTCATGACACATATGCAGATATCATCCCTGCATATTTTATTATCAGATATGCTATCAACATCAGGTATGGTAGAAAATCTACAGAGAATGCATGGTCATTTTTGCTATCCTACCAATAAATATAAATAGTTCCACCCATCACAGGTCACATTAATCAAATGTTCATATATCTCTTCACTGCACCATCACCAGAACCAAGCTCGTTGTGTGCCTTAGCACTGCTGGCTGATGTAGGCAGCAGGACTGTTATCAACAAAGGCACAGTAACTATTATAGTTATGACACAGGCTGGGGACATGACACACAATCGATGTACAACTCCTTGAGCAAAGACATGGTCTCACACACTCACTCAGAATGAGAGCATATCATTACTGTGGGTGTGAGCCCATGCAGATCACCATCTGCTTGTTCTCCTCAGCCTAAGCCCCTTGAGACAACTCTTTCAGGTGTAGCAGTCTCTGCTGTCATATCTGTACACAGAGGTTTCAGGGAAAGACGTATGTCACAGTTGGTGCTGGAGACACAGAAGGACTTGTCTTCCCAGAACCAGATGCCCCATGACATAGTTCAATACCAGGATAACAACACTTGAGAGTAAGGTAGACATGGGTAGAGTACTGCAGGGTGTACATCAGGTATTTCACCAGTACATGGAAGTGTCTTAAGGCCAGGGACAGTGCCATGATGATTTTCATATGCAGTATGGTTGAACAAACAGCATCCATTTCAGCCTCCATGTATGCACTCTCAAGGCACATTGGGAATACAGATGGATCTGGCTAAGTAACAGTCCACATGCATGGTGGATGACTAGGATGCATACAATGAACATCTCAAGGAAGTATTGCAAATATTCAAGTTGATTCCCCATAGAAGAAGTTAGCCAGGCCTCATGAGACTTCTGCAACAAATGAAAGACTCTCCCAGTCAAGATCTAAGACCCATACCAGAGAAATGTCACTTTTAAGACATTTCCCTGTCTCCAACAGATCCTGCCATCAGAACAGCTTAGCACCAGGCTCACTTACCAACACTTGCTCTAAGTCTATAGGAAAAGAAAAAAATCTAAAGACAAAATACCAGAGGAAGAAAAAAGAAAACAGAGAAAAGCAGTTCTCCTAATGCAAGCCATTTGCACTCATTAGCAGTCAATGCGAGTAAAAGTAACAGTGTAGCCATAAATATGTCAGAACTGCTTTTCATAACTCACTCCCTGCCAGTATAACTATCACTTGTGCCACTTATCACACAACACTGTAGAAATTATGACAGATGATATTGTTATGAAAATCAGAATTTCTAGTGTAGAAAAATAAGACATGTCGGATGCAGTGTTAGGTTGTCCATGCACCATACAGCATAGTGTAAAAGTAATTCTGCATGCTTCACTTACTACCTGTGCCACTTTTTAATCCACTTTTGCTATGTGAATGTTGTGGCCTGTAGCTGTGGTCAAGATACTGCTCCTTTGCCTGCACAGCTGTATGCCATTCTCAACCCTGCCCGAGGGGTTGCCATGCTACTGCCATTGGCTTGGTCCCCATCACTATTGGCATAGTTGGGTGAAATAATAGTGAAGTCTGCTGCAGTGTGGCAGTTGCACTACAGATGGGAACATGATCATGTTGTGTAGAATGCTTAGGGCAGTAAACATCCTGCACACAGGAGCAGAATCATACAGAAAGCTACGGAAGGGTATTCCCAGCTTTATTCTGGCAACAGAAATGGGAGCTAAGCAAGCCAAACAAACTGAATTGGCCCTTGGCAGCTCACCTAAGGTTGCACACTGGTGTTATTTGCTTTGGTCCAAGTTGGTTGACAAAACAGGGACCGGGGACTGTGCTTATGCATAGTACCTGCATACTCTACAAATGCTGAAATACCTATGATTGACAACTTTAAAATGCTTTGCATATACTAACTAGGTGATGATGGTGAATCCCACCATGCAGGAAGAGGCAGTAGACTGAGCTTGTGTGCCAAATATGGGAATCCTGTGCACAGCCAGGATGTTGAGTAGACACATTGGTAATGTAGCCCTCCCATGCATCACGTACTACCCAGCAGTTGATACAATAGTTGCCCTTCTTGTACAGATGGGGCACTAATGGCAACATGGGTGCAATCTAGTGCAGCAAGCACCTTAGAAAAGATGGCTATCACGTAGAAGGCATGTATAGTATTGGACGGGTCCTTTGGTGACACTAGAAAATAGCTGTACTGATCGACATCTACCAAGAGTACATCAAGGAACTGCTAGAGTATCTTCATGACATACGCTTATGAGATAACCTCTGTGTCCCCAGTTTGTCTCTAGAAGGTCTCTGTGATAAGTGTAGTTAGAAATATAAATGCTTTGGTATCTCCAGGTATAGGAAGCCACACATCCCAACAGTCCCCATCTGTGGGTAATAAAAAAAGACCCCATTAAGACCCATACTGTGACCCCATCCACTCTAAATCTATCTAGAACTTTCTGATAAGCAAAATTCATATTGGTCATCCTTTGCTTGTATCTTCTTTTTCTTTGCCAGTGGGTGCCAAAAGGTACACCTGGTTTTGGCCAACCAAAGCAAGAACTGCCGAATGGGAAACAGCTAGGCTAGCAGCAAACTCAAGCATCTCCACAGATTGCAAAGTAGATGAAAAAACTGTGACTTTGTTTTTATAAGCCACATGCACAATGGCACACATGCACATCAAAAACTACTAGGAATCTTACAAAGGCAGGAAGGGGTAATCATTTACATAAGGCAGTCAAAAGGATGTTTCATACATTCCTCATTTATGTCTCATTATACCTGCAGTTGCTTAGTACCTTTGCAGACTACTTGTCTGAAGCTAATGTCTCTATGTATCACACCTTAGCAATGTTTAGGCATGGCCAGCACAAATCTCCGCTACGCCTTAATCCAGCCCAATATCTTATAATGCTGAATATGTAGTTTTCTAAAAATAATTATTAAGCATTTATTTTCAAAACTAGCCACTAAATGTTATTGCCAGTACTTAGAGTTCTTGAAACATTCACCTGATTGTATATATTTATAAAAGAGTTACAGTGAAATATTCATTTTACTAAATGAATTTGTACTCGAGTGATCATTCAAAAATTATTACTTCACTTCTGCGGCAATATTACCTTTTTTATGTAGGCATGGCTGAGAGCTGTAATTACAAATGACATGATTTTTTTATACAAAGGACTTTAATTACTGCAAATGCACAAATGATTTAACAATCCTTTGTAGTACCAGAAATAAACTATCTTCATTCTGTACAGAGATGTAGGTCCGTTGCTGATATGCTGATCTAATAAGAAGGTAACTTTAACGTCAAGCATTGCTAACAGACTGTAATCCTCAGTGATTTACAAGGAAATCAATGTTTTTACAAGGGATGGCAGAAATATATGAGGCAAAATCAAGGACAGTTGAGAGGCAGGGAACAAGGTTTTTCCTCGCCATTCCCCAGTCTGTGCTCCTCATCTCCCTGAGTTAAAGAGCAAAAAAATGCATATTAAACTGTAGCAGCCACTTGCTAGGAAAGTGTCTTTGTATCATGGGTCACACTGAAGGGCTGTTTTCCTTTTTTTACTTGTGTCAGAATGCTGGCCAAAATTATGATCCTAATCTACGTTTATATATATGTCCTTAATAACAGAATTTATCTTAAGTGAAGATATTTCAGATACCTCAGTAAAGAAGGTGAATTAGATCACCTGATTTGCAAATCTTATGGCTTTACTTTTGTTACCTCATAAAACCAAAACATTATTTCTCTACTGATTCAGGTTATGTCTAACCGCTTTGAAAGAGCTACTGTGACTGGAAGAAGATTATATTATCTATTCTGTAGTCATCAACAATCACATTGTGATACTGGCTATTACTCTCAACCCATATGTGTGAAAATTAGATGCCAAAGAAATGTGGATCAAAAATTGAGCCCTGTTGCAGCCGGAGTTCTGCCCACTGGTAACTTTAACAAGTTTTAAAATTGGCCTCTCACCTTAACCATCTGGTTTGGAAAGCAAAGTGTTGAGCCAGCAGACAATGTATTCAATGATTGACTGAGTTTGTTCATAATTCCTTTGTGAGATCAAGGCAGGATCTATGCATACACACAACATCATCTAAGACAGGTGTAACCTCCTCAGAAGAGGGATCTTACTTTAGTAGCATGTCTTTCCCTTAATACATCTACAGGGATTACATGTATAAGGTGAAAATTGCATACATCCCTCTGAACAACTTCTGTAATGATCCTCTTCATAACTATGCACTGGAAACAGATGACACTGATATGTCTTTAGGCCAACTGTATATCTTTCCTTCAGAATAAGAAAACATAGTGACTTGTTCCATAGTTTGATGGCAAAACTTACTGAACATTTTTATAGTATGATGTGAAGGGGAAAAATTATAACACTAAGATAACTTCTTGAGATGTTAACCGGGCCTAAGGAACCAGTTTTCATGGTTTTGATTAAGGCTTCTTCAGTTTGATCAGCAGATATGATCACTGGGGCAGGGTAGAATAAAATCTGTGAGTCTAGTTTAGTAGTGACCTTACTAGTTTTTGTTTTGGCTAGGAAATTTGAGGTATCTGGAGGTATGAAGTATATTTGTACTACTGTTTTTCTTTTCAGAAGATTATAATCGGGGTGTACTTCCACTTCAACAAAATTCATTCTCAGTGTTAACACATTTATAGCAACCATTAATCTGCATTTCTATCAGACTCATCCTGCAAATCAAAGCTGTATTTCTTCTTCTAGTGTAAATCCATTCAATGTAATACCTTTCTTCATTTCTGAAGTGGTTATCCCAGCCATAGTATGTTACTGATATGTCCAAACCAGTATAAATCCTTTTGCAAATAATAGCAGTTTGAATCTTTAAATCATAGGTTCATAGGTAGGTACTAGGCTATTGGCCCTAGGGCCTATATAAGCCTAGCCAAAAAGGCACCCTGGCTTTCACTACCCAAGAAAATTATTTTCCTGTGCCCCTGTCGAGCAGAGCCACAAAAGTGATCCCTGGGGTGAATTTCCTATCTCCCATCCAATCATCAAGATTTTTCTTGAAGAGTGCTAATGGGGATCTTGGTTTGATATAGATAGGTAGTTTATTTCAGAGTATGGGAAGTCTCTGGGACAGGAATCTATCCCTCCAGCATGTTTTGTTTATTGTGGTGACAAGGTTTAGGTCCCTAGAGCATGTAGCTCAGAGGGATTGGGATTTCTTTAAGTGGAGCATGTCCAACAGCTCTGGGTTTGACATAGTTTTGTATGTTAGGCAGAGATCGCCTCTGAGTAGGCGATATGCGACGGAGTAAAGCTGGAGTTTTTTGAGACAGTCTGCATAGAGCATCTGTTTGAGGCTGGTAATCCTCTTTGTGAGGTATTTCTGCAGCCTTTCCAGTTGTTGTAAATGTCTTGTAAGGTACATACCAAAAGGGGCACTGTATTCTATAATGAGTCTAATGAGTGACAAGTAGAGGAGAACAATTACCTCTTTTTTCCTGGATGAGAAACCTTTTTTTGATGAGGTGTGCCATGTAGAAGGATTTCCTGACTACTGTGGTGATGTGATTATCAAAGGAGAGACTACTGTCCACCTGTGTTCCAAGGTCTCTTATCACACTTTCAGTGTTAAGTAGACTACCGCCTATGTGGTAGTTCATGGGTACCGAGTTTTTACCAAAAGGGATGACAATGCACTTTTTGGCACTGAGCTTGAGGCCATGGCTTTGACACCAGACATCTGTCTCAGTGAGGCCCTTTTGTAGGATGTCCACATCGTTAGGAGTTTCAGTCATGGCTCCTAGTTTGCAGTCATCTGCAAACTTCATTAGCCAAAGACCTTCTGTGTTAGCCTGTACTTCAGAGAAGTACATTCCAAACAGGAGAGGCCCAGGACTGAACCCTGTGGTACTCCACTTGTCAGTGGTCTGAAGTCAGATTTGGAGTCTGCTACTTTCACGGTGTTGGTTCTGTCAGTGAGCCAGTAGGCAACCCATCTTGTGACAAAGGGATTTATACCTAGTTGTGAGTTTATCTATAATTCCAGAGTGGGGGACGATGTTGAAAGCCTTGGCAAGATCTAGATAGGCTGTGTGAACCACCTTACCCTCATCTACGGCTTTGGTGATTGCTTCAAAGAAGTCTATCAGGTTTAGGAGATATGATCTGTCTTTTACAAACCCAAACTGAGTGGGGTTCAGAGTTTGGAGATTACCAATGTCATTGTTTATAAGTTCCATGATGATACCTTCCATAGCCTTGCAGACCAGGCTCATCAGGCTAATGGGGCGGTAGTTCCTGGGGTCCGTGGTGGCTCCCCCTTTGTGGAGTGGGATAACTGTCACTGTGCACCAATCAGTGGACACAAAGCCTAAGGTGAGGCTATGATTCAACATGGTACTTAGATGGGGTGCCAGTTAATTCTGTAGTTCGTACAGAACACAGCCTGGGATGTTGTCAGGTCCCATGGAGCTATGTTCTTGGCTTTGGAGAGTGTGTTTTTTACCTGTGCAGCCATGATTACAGGAACTTTGCATTCTTCTAGTATAGAGATGGGCCCTTTAGGGGGTGAGAGGGGGGGTAAAGTTAGCACTGAACCTATCTGCCAGGATGTTGGCAATATCAGTTGGTTCTGTATATTTAGTGCCATTGTGCTGTAACTCAGAGCAGATCTGAGTGGTGCTATTGATATTCTTGACAAAGCTATAGAATGCTTTGTGGTTGTCTTTAGAATCAGTGGCAAGTTTTTTTTCATAACTAGCTTTGTATTATTTTATGAGGGATCTCAGCTTCTTACCGAGGCTGACTAGGGAGTTCCTCCAATCATGGGATTTTACTTTTTTTTGCAACAGTTTCTTTCTTCTCTTGTAGAGTTTGTTTATGGCAGTGGACCACCAGATTGGCTTCCTTTTTTTTGAGGATAACATCTTGGTTCTGTTCGGGATTGCACAATCCATGCACTCATGTAAGTGCTTATAAAGTGCATTTGTGTGGGATTCAGCAGTTGTACCTCTATTGTCTGGCTACATGGGTGTCGTTAGGTTTGCCACTTCTGTCTTAAGAAGCATAAAGTTGGCTTGGGAGAAATTTTTTACGGTGGTTTCCCTAATGGGGGGTGGGGGTGGGATGTGGATGTTTAGGGTGATTAGCTTGTGGTCAGATATGACCAACAAGGAATTGACTTTTGTTGTGGAACACCGGTTGCCCATGTTGATAATGACCAGGTCTAGGATATTGCTGCCCCTGGTGGGGGTGTGGATAAGTTGATCCAAGGCATTGGAATTTATGAATTCCAGAAAACGTTGATCAAAAGAGTTGGTACATGAGTAGTTTTCCCAATTAATGGTGGGGTAGTTGAAATCACCCATTATTAGGGTGTTAGGTTGTACCCTAATATTTTCCAGTGTATCAAGAAATGAGGAGTGAGAATCTTGGGGCAAGGTGGAGGATCTGTAGCAAGCTACAATTTGGATTGCAGTCTTGCCCGGAGTTAGTTGCACTTGGATAATCTCGGATGCATTATGCTGAGCATCTAGCCTGGAGGTGTGGATATCCTTAATTAATATGGGCACACCTCCACCTTTAGTGTTTTGGTCCAGGTTAAGTGGCCAAAAGGTGTGGTATGAATTATAGCCTGGTAATACAGGGGTGCTCTCTGGAGCCTTGAACCAGGTCTCTCTCACTGCACACATGTCGATGTTCTCAATTTTAAGGAGTGCCTCAGTGAGTGCATTTTGAGGTTTAGACTTCTAGCACTGAGTAGCATTACCGTCAGATTTTGCTTGCTTGTATCTGTTACGGTGGTGAATTTGTCATTTGAAACTTGCCTAAAATAGTCACTGTAGTGGTGGTAAGACCCTTAGCCAGTACCCGGAATCCCAAGGGCAACAGGTGCAGGCCATCTCTGGCAAAGCATTGCGGTCTGTCGATCATGTCATCCCAGGCAGACAGATTATTTTGAATGAATTATATATGCACAAAAATACACATTTATAAACTCATGTTTATCTAGGTTTTGTGTTTTAGTGTTTGTTTTTCATTAACTTTTATTTTATTGATTGTATAGTAAGGTTTTACGTTTTAATTGTCATACAATTGTTAATGGAAAATGGCGCTAGCTATGTCTGAAAGACAGTCTCCAGAACAGTTCATCTACATGGTTAATGCAGTTTATTAAATAAATAAATAATGACTCTCCTTACGCAGGTAGAGACTACTGATATTTGTTGTACTTTATTTACAAGTTTACCTTCGTAGGATGCTTAATCTTCTAAGATTCCTCTACTGAGAGGAATGCGCATGTTAGTTGTTGTTGTTGTTGTGTCTTTCAGCTTTTCCCGGTTAGGGGTCGCCACAGCAGAACTCCGGTCCACTAATGATTGGCAGTAGATTTTTGCCAGCCCTGATGCACAACCTTCAACGAAGATACGCCCATTCACGCATATCTCCACACAGAAGACGGTCTAGCTGAGAATCGAACAGGACAACGTCTTACTGTGAGGTGACAACGCTACAGCAGCACCACCACCGTAGTTTGGAATGCGCATGTTAGTAATTTTGAAAAAGGTGAACCTGGTTTTAATTTTTGAAATGGGGTAGCATTTGCAGGTTATATAGAGCCTGTTCTTCTCTATTATACAGTTTGTTAATCCTATAGGTCTATAGCAGGGGTAAATTGAATCTCCCCACAAATGTTTATCCTATTTTAAAAAGAACAAATTAATAAAAAGAGATCTACTGGAGCCACATCAGATTAAAAGAAATACATGTAAATACTTGGTTAAATCTAAACAATTGAAAAGTAGATTGCATTATACTGGCATTTTCATGGGAAACAAGATGTGCGAAATGACATACAGCATTCGCTTCTCTGGAAATGTGTCGCGGTTATGGAAAACATTACTTTTTGCATAGAATCATAGACAATACAAGGCAACTAGGCCCTGAGGCTATTTAAGCCTTCCACTACTCACTTAGATCTTACATCTTTTTTTCAGAGAGCAAGTGGGCAGTCATATCATGGGTCAGTTTTTGGACACTCATCCAGCTGTCTAAGTCATTTTTGAAGGAAGATTACAGATTGCTTAATTTGAAGTGTAAACTTGTTCCAGAGAAGGGCTAAGCATTGCATTACAGATCTGTTTCTCCTGTGTTTTTTGTTTATTTATTGAAGGAGGTTTAGTTCCCTGGTTCAAGTGCTAGTGGTACAGTTTGATTTGAGATATAGGAGACCTTGAACTATCGGATCTCCATTAGCCTCCTTATGACTGCAGTTTTTTAGTTAGGAACTTTTGGGGTCTTTCCAGTAGCCTGATATGTCAAGTAAGATACATCTCTAAAGGGTCACTGTATTTAGTAATGGTTCTGGTCTTCGCAGAATATAGAGGGACAAGAACTTCCTTGGATCTAGATGCTATACCTTTTTCAATCAGCTAAGCAGTGTAAAAAGACTTCCTAAGTACTGGTGCAATGTAATGGTCAAAGGCAAGGAGCCATGTTCCAAGGTCTGTCACCACACTTCCGTGGTGAAGTAGGGTGCTGCATAAACTATAATATAGATGAAGAGATTGTTTACAAAATTCAATTATAATGTCTTTTTAGTATTTAATTTTAACCTGTTTTCTGAGCACCAGATATTGATATGTGTAAGTTCAAGTAGGAGCTTCTATGTATCAGAGGGGGACTTGGAGATGACACCAAGTTTGTAGTTGTCTACAAACGTAGTTAGCAAATGATCCACATTTGTAATTTGGAGACCTGTGAAGTAGAGGAATAGAAGGGGTCCTAGCATGGAGCCCTAGGAACCACCAGTTTTCACCTTCATGTTTACTAATGATACAGCTGACACCCTCATTACATGGGTACAAGTCTTCAACCAATCTTTCTATGTAAAGGTCAGTTTGTTTATTGTGTTATCTTGTGGTATGGTGTCAAAAGCCTTAGCCAGGTTGAGGTATGCTATATGGACAGCATGTACACTGTCAACAGCTAGTTTTACTCTCTCATAGTAGGCATCACAACAGTTGTGCACTATACTTTAAGGACAAAAGCAGTAGTTAAGCTCAGGTGAAATAGTTCTAGGAATGGGTCCACTGGGGCATGTTTGTCAGGCAACTGGATTTATTATCAGGTGAAGTGGATGATGTATTATTCATTTTGGATAGTGCCTTTGGCAAGTGTTCTTTAGTTATGATGGGGGCTGAGATTTTGTGGACTACATAACTTTTGTAGAGTAGTTTAGGTGTGAAATTTGCACTGAATTTGTCTGTTGGCTAGCTCTGCTAGACACAAGCAATTAGTGCTGTTTTGGATAAGTTCTTATCAATATTAGGTGTTATTCCTTGCTTTCTTATCATAAACAAATAAGAATTTGTCATTGTCTTTAACTTCTGATGCTAGTCTAAATTCATGTGATGCATTTGTATTCATGATGGTTTATATGAATTCCTTCAATAGCTTTTTAATGTTAACCTTAATTTGAATGTTTTTTTTCCCACTATATAGTTTAAGAAGCTTTTCTACTTTTATTTTATTATTATATATACAGCTGGACCATCAAGCTGGTTTATATCAAAACATGCTCTTTTGTTCGAATCTGATAAGTACTGCCAGGTCAGTTCATTTTTCTAAGTACACACACACAGACAGACACACACACACACACACACACACACACACACACACACACACACACACACACACACACACAGACACACACACACACAGACACACACACACACACACACACACACACACACACACACACACACACACATACACACACACACACACACACACACACACACACACACACATACACACACACACACACACACACACACACACACACACACACACACACACACACACACACACACACACACACACACACACACACACATTTCTGTAACTATTTGCTGTCTCAGTATCTTGGATAATATAGTTAAACTGGAAATTTGAGACTTCATCATAGAATGTGTTGATGTCTGAGGTCTGGGAACTTTGCAATGTTTTCATCTAATTGTTTGGAGATTTTGAAGAAAAATGTTACCATTTTGTGATCATATTTAAGTGAAGAAGAAAAGACGGGGTGGGGTCAGTGTCAGTGCCACATTGATAAGGACCACATTAAAGAAAGCCTCTAGTGGGTAGCTTGACAATTTGATCCAGTAAGCTTTGATTTATGAAATCAAGAAATCATTGGGCATAACATACTGTTGAGGTATTGGTATCCCAGTTTATAGTAAGGGAGTTGAAGTCTACTAGAATAATGGAATCCCTGTTGCTTTAGAGTTCTTTTGGTGTGTTTATGAACCTAAGATTATTTTCTCTGAGCATAAGGGGATGAGGGTCCTATAACATGCAATGATCTGATAGTTGTTCCTATTTAATGTGATTTGGAAGTCAGACATTTCAGTTTCTGGGTCTCTAGGGATCTACCTAGAAGTGATCTGGTCCTAACAAATATGGATGCTACACCACAGTTACCACTGGGTGAAAGGTTGTGGTACATAACCTTGGAATGCAGGAAGTGTATTCTATACTTTTAACCCAGGTTTTTTAATGAAACCCATGCGTATGAGCTCCAAATTAAGCAGTGCCTCAAGATAAGACAATTTGTTATTTAAACTCCTATTGTTGAGCAGAGATGCCTTGATGTGGTTTGGTTCTTGATGTGTTTTTTTATTAAGCTTGGAGATGTATTAGCTTGAATATGGCTAAAAAAGACACTATGTGGGCAGCAAAAGGTTTAGCCAATATGCAGAAGTCCTGGAACAGGAGGTGCAAGCCATCTCAGACAAAGCAAGTCTGAATGTGTAGTATCTCATCTCATGCTGACACGTACTGGATACCCCATAGAATGATGCTAACTAGACAGGCAATTGTTGATGACAATAACCTTTTGCATGTACTTTGATGACATTTGAGGAGAAGAAGGAATTCTGTATACAACTATGGTCTTATTGCATTTGTAACATGTATAAATAACTTTGTCGTGTCACTCTGCATGCCCGTTAGGGTTAAATAGACTATGTTATTCATACTCGCATGGACCACTACCATGTCATAATAATATCTGTTAGGTTTAAGGATCTTTAGGGCACTTGACAGGTCAGAGATCCTGGTTCTTGAAAGGCATCTCACTGTCACCCTAGCTTTATTCAGCCTTGTGAGAGCTGAGTTGAGTTAGTGTGTCTAACAATGGTACATACCTCTCAACTGTGCAGATTTTGACAGAAAGTCCAGATTTTGGCCTCATATTTTTGGTCTGTTCTTCATAAAAGTTGTGATTTTCTGGATATATATGGCAAATCATTGAGGACTGAATTCACTAAATAATGACATGCATTTGAGTTTCAGACTTCATACCCTTCAGAAAAATAGATGGTAACATAAGAGTTGTTATTCAAACAACTTTCTAAGTTTATAAAAACAATATTTAAAATGTATCCCTATTTTGAAAGCCCCCTTCCTTTATTTTTGGCTTTGTCCAGATTTTTTGTGCTAAGAGGTTGAGAGCTATGTAATGGAGTCAGCAATCACTAGTATACTTTTGTTAGTAGCGTGCCTAATTTCACTAGTTTTGGCATAGTTAATTTCCTGGACTCCCTTTTTTGTTCTAGTGTAAATAGTAGTTGTGGTGTTTGGTATAAACTGAGTCCTAGATTTACAGGCTTAGGCCTGGAATTGTTAATGACATCAGCATATGATCATTTATTGTGTGTGTGGAATGCAGTGCTGGTGTGTATTTTGAGAAGATCAGTATATCATTTAAGGGAAGATAGCTGCATATTATTTCTTCAAACACCAAAAGTATTACATTAAGCATGTTGATACAGATATACCTCTTGTCGTAGTCTGAGTAATACAGTCATTGTAAGAATAGAACAGGTTCTACAATGTCTCAGGAATCCTCAGTTAGGAAGGTTAGACAAGGAGAACTCATGACATTTTTCCATTGCTTCTGCCAGATGGCTTGCTACTTTTGATGATTTTTGTGTAACAAGGCTACTAGCAGTTTGTAAACTGCTTTCTTTGTTGTGCACAGTAGACAACTGCATTTAGAGAGGAATATTAAAAGTAACTGATCTTAGGACTAAAAAATTGGGAGATAATTTAATAAAATTGCCAAAAAAACAGACCAATAAAGTTAGAGAGAAAAACAGTTATCCACAAACCATAAAGCTTTCAGGATAAACCTCAGTGTTATCCTGAAAGCTTTGTGGTCTGTGGACATTAAATAACTTTTTTTCTCTCTGACTTTGTTGGTCTGTTTTTTTGGCAATTTTACTATTGCATTCTTTACCGTTGACCACGTTTATATGGTTTCATATCCATATTGGTATTGGGATATTTTGATAACTCATTCAACCCACTGTAAACAAGGGCAAACAGATGTAGGTAGACATTTGCCTGGGAGCAGGAGATAAATACTCCTCCTTTCATAGGAAGAATAAACTCAGGCATTACACTGGAGTTTCTTCTTGTCAGCACAACTCTCCTGTTCCAGATGTATTCCATTCTTAAGTGAGACGTCTAGAATCTTGAAACTTTTTTCTTAAAAACATCAAAAGAAGCAGACTGGAACATGGTCTCACTGTGCAGGTTAAAATATTTAATCCAAACATAAAACACCATATAAAAAGAAATAAAAATCCATATAAAACAAAGTAAGTGCTTTCACATCTAAAAACAGATGCTTCATCTGGTCTGTTCAGTCTGATGAAGCATCTGTTTGTAGATGTGAAAGCACCTTATTTTGTATGCATTTTTCTTTCTGTTTTATATGGTGTTATACGTTTGGAATAAATATTGTTAACCTGCGCAGTGAGGCCATGTTTGGAATAGATATTGTTAACCTGTGCAGTGAGGCCATGTTTGGAATAGATATTGTTAACCTGCGCAGTGAGGCCATGTTTGGAATAGATATTGTTAACCTGCGCAGTGAGGCCATGTTTGGAATAGATATTATTAACCTGCGCAGTGAGGCCATGTTTGGAATAGATATTGTTAACCTGCACAGTGAGGCCGCGTTCCATTCTGCTTGTTTTGCTGCTGTTGTGATTTGTTTTGAAGTGTAGGACTGGTTAACTCGAAACAGAACCTTTTTTCTCTTTGGATTGCTACGCAGCTTTTTATTTCTTCCCAAATTCAGTCATTTTTGGACTACACAAACCAACATTGCTGTTTGCAGCATCTTTCTCCTCATAGGCAAGCCAAAGTCAGACTTTATCCCTCCAGGTCATATTTCTTATCGGCTGACTCATAGGTAGCTTTCCAAAGTCTAGTGTACTAAGTGCTTTCCTGGATCGTTTGAAGGTACTATGGTCTTCTTCCTGTTGTCTGTAAATTAAGAATTGGTAGTCAAGAGAAGAAGGGCTGAGTGGTGATGGCTTAGTATAACAGCATTTTTAGACTCCCAGTTCAGCTTAGAGCAGTAGCAGAACTGTCTGCAGTTACATATGGAAAATATACACAGAAATAAATAATTCCATTAACAATACGTTGCTACAGGTAATTTGCCATATTGAACTTCTGTATTCCTAATCTGAATACTAGGAATAACAGATTATTATTAACTTTTCTGTATGCCTGAAACCGAAGAAGAAGTGAAACATGTTGTTCTTTAATGATGCAGTAAGTGGCTGGCAGTTTTTCAAGAAAATTGTTTCTCACAATGATGTACATTTTTGAAATTATTTCAGGGTCAAAATTTAAGTTTATGTACATATTAATATGTTATAAAGAGTGTACTTCATTTGGAAAGATACACATGATTTCTGTACTTGTTAAATGATGCGTATAGACATAATTGTAAAATACATTTTCTCTCAGTTTGCTATTTAAATTGAAATATGAAGTAATATTGGAAAAAGAGTCAGACATTAACTAAGAAAGTCATGCTTTTTTCTAAGGCATAGAAATCAAAGATATGCCAGAAACAAATATCTTACACGTCTGGAATGCATTTACCAAGGTCACTGCTTTAAAGACTTAAAAAAAAAAGAAACATTCTTTTTCATTCTTTAAAATTACATGAATTGCAGTGAAGAATGAAAGTCTGTCATATAGAGGTTATTAAAATTCTGCTGCCTTTATTCCAGACGTTATAAGTAAATACAATAAAAGTTGATTTAATGCAAGGCAGACTAAATGAAGCAAAGTGAGAATAGCATAGGATGAAGTCAGAAAAAAAATGTAGATTTTGGACATTTACAGATTACAATGCCAATGTCAAATCACTTACTTTTACTTGCTTTCTATTTCAGAATGTTATTGAAGCTTCCACAATAAAAATGAAAAAGCTTCTGTGTTAGAACTGATTGGCAGCTGTGACAGACAACACCACTACTTCCTGCAACTACATTCAGGGTAGGTGTAATAAGTTATTGTTGATCTGCTCATGACAATGGGAGCACATAGGATGCAGTTAAGAGCTGTTAGGTGATTGGGATTTGATAAAAATGTACCAGATCATGAATGTCCTGCAGCTCATTATAGCTCTATACTATACTCATGCATATGAACATATGGAAGAAGTCATCAGAAGAACAACAAAGGTCCAGCAATCTTCCAGAGAGTTGGACTGAGTGCTTATGTAAGTGGGGCGATCACATTTGCATAACATGTGTCTGAGACTCTTTCAGATACCAAAGCTGACATGGATAGTCACAACCTGCATGGTAATGAACACCAGAATCCCACTGCCTCCTTTTCCAAAAAGTAATAGCTTTTCCAGTTTAACAGTATCCACCCACTGTAAGATAATATCTACACCCTGAGTAGACTTTGTGTTTTTGTTCTTCATTTTCATTTGTACCACTTGGGTATTGACCATGTAGTGTGTCCATTTCACATCTACTATTTCCATTCCTCAGTGATGGCGTCTTTAGTACCATTAGTTTTCCCTCATACTCTAAATCTGCAATATCTCTTAAAATGTTCTTGGACTCACACTGTTGCCTCTTGTCTGAAGTGATATCCTTTGTGAAGATAGATGAAGGCTGCCAGCCTAGCCAGATAGAATTTTGTTGATAATTCTGTCATTTGTAAATATTAATGTAAGCCAAATGCTTGTTCTCTTAAATGTGAAAAGACTACATTGGAAATTGAACTGCAAAAATGTAACAACAGTGCACTCTGCTGTAACCAAGCTGATAAGTCAGTTATATGATTTCGAAATTTGGAGCTGATATGTCTAGAGGGGAGGCATCCTGCCTTTTGTTTTGAGATCAGAGTTAATGGCTACAATTTGCATGTATAAATGTCCTTTATTGCTCAGGTTTCTGACCAGGTGTAAAGAATGCAAATGTAGTTTGTCAGCCTGGAAACACCAGAGAAGTGTGAAGAATGATGTCATGTGAAGCAGCTCTGTGTTATCAATTTAAAGAGAGAGAGAATCAGAGAGCTCAGAGCATTTTGTCTTGAGAATACCCAACATCACCAGCACTGCTTTGCTCTATATGTAAGTTATTTAGAACAGTGTTTTCTCTTAGTCTAATCTTCCTAATTCCTAGCTATTTCTAAGTGTTTTTCTGTGTTGATGTCAGAACTTTTCTATGATATTATTTTACGTATTTCTCTGTGATCTCTGAACTCTTGACTAGCACTGTGTAGTAAGAAGTGTTGCCTTGTGTTTTTATTTATTTATTATTAAATGTTTTTAAACCTTTCAACTGTGGCTGTTTTATGTAGAGTTAATTTAATGCTGTAGAGTACATTGCATGTATATAGTGATACTGTACCAAGTCACTCTAATAAGCCTTGACTGTTCAATCACACTTACCATTTGGATAATAATATTACACAGTAATAATTGGACACTGTTTTAAAAGGGCCTTTGAGTAGCTGATATTAGTGGGTGGTGGCAGCTGGTACTACCTTTTAGACTGAACAGAAAAGGGGCACAGCTGGAGAACCTGTGCCAGCCATTCTCAGGAGAGTTTGTGTAGTTGTATATAACTCTTATCTCAAAGTGTGTGTATGTCAGCTACTTGGGCAGGGACACAAAGCACTGGTTGGACAGAAAGAGCGCTGGAGGTTTTAGCTTGCCCACTAGGCTGAGATCTGGACCTATAGCCATGCCAGTGGAGAGTCTTATTGGGGACCTGAAGAGAAAGGGAGAAACCAAGCCCAGACAGACTGTGATCTCTTTGTGCTCTTAAGGGAAATTGTACATTACTGTGTGTGTATTTATTATCCTTTCCCAATATGGACATCCCTCACTGGTGTTAGTGGTGAGGATTGAGGCTCTTTGATTGCTGGCCCAACACACGGGCGTCACATCCTTCCATCTCTTCCTTCCACATGGCCTATAAAGCTTCTTGAACAGGCATTATCAGCAATGTATGCAGTGGGTTAATGAATTTTGGATCCCTTCTGTTTGCTCAACAGAAAACCCAACTTTCGCTTTTTTTTTTGTCTCAGTCTCAGATCTTCCACAATTCCTTGCACAATCACTTGTATGTTGTAATCACACTAAAATCCTTAACTATCATTGTTTTCTCATTCATGCCCATTTCATATTTATCTATGAGTACATTGATTGACAGTGTTTTATCATGTTTTTCAACAGTGCTCGATACAGTACTACTGTGCATTGAGTTTCAACTGCCAATGTCTTCTAGACATGTCCATTTCAGCATGGAATTCCTTGTAGCTAAGTAGACTGGACTACATAAAATAAGATTTCGTAATCCCTATTTGTTAAATCCTTTTGGTCACTGAAGATTGTTTGAGATGGGGACACTGTTAGACCATGAAACACCCAAGCAAATATAATCATCTCCAAGACATAGTATCACATGGATATTTTGTTGGGTTGGGTGCTTTGATTTTACCCAAGATTCAGCAAACAGTATTCAAAGACGCCATCTTCATCAACTTTTACTGAAGCCAATTCTCATCATTTTTTAATGTGGTAGGCTGGAGTTTAATCCTTTGTCTGTGGATAACTGCTCCAGTTTCGATATTATCAGTAAACGATAATCAGACGACTCCACACTTATATGCTCGGCCACTTCCTCATCAGAACTTCAGTCCCTAACCAGCATAGTTGAAAATTGGCTTCTACACCAAAGTCTTATCTTGAACCCTAAAAAAACAAAAATGCTACTATTCACCCCTACCCATAGAGCCTCCCCACTTAACTTTACTGTTACTTCTAGCAATGGAACAATAATATCTCCTGATCCTACTACAAAACTACTTGGGGTACTTATTGATAATAAAATAAAACAATATCCGCTGATCAGCACTATAAAGGTATATCCTCCAGTAACTTTCGAAAAACCACGCTCCAGTAGTAAAAAAATGTATATTGGTATATCTTTAATCGATGTCAAACAACATAAACCTCTTACAAAAAATAGATTTAGCTTGCTTTCGTCTCTACCCACGATACTTCATCAGAATCAATTAAAATCATTAATTGATGCATATAAATACTTTTCCAAAGTTCATTGTAACCAATTAAAAACCTTAGCGACAAATTAATTTAACTAAATAAATCAACTGAATCAATTAAAAAACTGTTGAATGCACTATAAGGGCTTAACATAAATTTTCCAAAATACTTATAATATATTCATAACAAAAAATTGTTATTGCGCAGTAGAAATTAGCAGATCACATTTACAAATTTAAAAACAATGAAATATATAAGTATAATTGTGAGATAAAAGTATAAATTATATAAAATAAGTATGTAAATAAATAGTAAAAACGACTGGGACCAAAATTTCATTATTATGTTACGTAACAAGTATCCTACCAACAACCTAAACGTAAATGTAAATAGGTGAATATTAAAAAATATAATAAATATAATAAATATTATAATATTTGCAAGTTGACAAAAGTATTTAAATGTACTGTGGGCTGCAAAAAATCTATATAGACTTAAATCAATAAACCAAGGAAGGTTTATTTAGGATTTAATGCCAACAATTTCAATGCAGGTTTAATGGAAATATGGTCATTCATGCCCATTTGGGAGCATGAATCTAATCTGCCAAATTAATTCTCT
The DNA here is from genome assembly GCF_019279795.1 of Protopterus annectens. Classification (NCBI taxonomy): domain Eukaryota; kingdom Metazoa; phylum Chordata; order Ceratodontiformes; family Protopteridae; genus Protopterus; species Protopterus annectens. Next base: position 575,780,528 of record NC_056743.1, read on the forward strand.
ATATTCTAAGAAAGTTTCCCAATCACCACCCCTCTCACCATGTTTCACCTCTTCTAATACCCAACATTTTATGTTGGTATTTTTACACTTTAATGTGTGTCTAAACAAGGCATTATTCTCATTCTTTTTATTGATGTCCCTCATATGTTCATATATCCGTGTTCTCAGATGCCTCTCTGTTTTCCCCACATAATAGGCCCAGCATGCCCTACAATATGCAAGGTATACTACTCATTTGGTGTAACAGCTGTAATAACCATTACTCTTTAATCTAAACCCAATACTTGGGATCAAAAGTTCTTTTCCCCCTGCTAAAAATGGACATTGTGCACATCTACCACACTTGTGGGTACCAATTCTGGTTTGTACCCCCCCCCCCCACTACCACTTACAACCTTCTTTCTTTCAAAAATATTTTTGAGGTTGATATTCTTCCTATAACCAAACCTAAGGGGTTGTTGAAAATGTTTTATTGGCCATTCTCCCAAATATATTCCAAACCCCATTAATACCTTTTTTCAACCAACCAATATCTGCATAATAAGTTAAAGTTAAACGTGGTAATTCCGGGGTAATCTTGGTATCCCTGTTTAGCACTAATGTGTTAACCTCGGATGGTATCCCACTACTAGAGGTTGATGTACTCATGTCACCATTAAATATTAAAAGTGGACAATATTTTAAATTACGATTCTTTACAACAGGGGTGTCCAACCTTTTGGCTTGCTGGAGCCACATTGAGTGAACAGAAATGGTCTTGGGGCCGCATATAAAATACATCATATAGTTAACTCTTTTGTTGCTGCGGAAGACCACAGTCGAACTCCTGGCTGTACTTTAAGTGCATTTGAACAATGAATAAATGTAATAAATGCCTAATATTTGCCTTAAAATGCTAATTCTCATTCTAATTCTCTAATCTAACAGTTAATTCTAGCATCTTAGTTAATATATCTATATATCTATATCTATATATATATATATATATATATATATATATATATATATTTTTTTTTTTTACAAATAAACAGACATTCACTTATTCACTACAGCACTAGCATTTCTCACTGGGAAAACCACTCCAGCAGTCCAACTACATAAAATGCCAACATCAGCAGTCCTGCAAAACTATAATCTACAAAAACAACCCAACAAATTTGCAATAAAGTAAAGAATTCACATTACTGACTTAATAAAACAATTCTGAATAAGCTACAAGAGGGTCTCACTCAAACAAATAACTGGTACCAGAAATATGGCCTCAAGCTAAATGCCAGAAAATGCATCATCTTCCCTTTTGTGGAGAGTGATGTCCCCACAAATTATCACATTAATAACAATGTTGTAGCCACGCAATCAGTCATATGGAACTTGGGCACCCAGGTTGATAGAAACCTGACTTTAGACCACCACGTTGTCTCCGTTGTATGGAAAGCTTTTTACATGGCCCGCTTCATTAGTAAGGGCATCTCATCCAGTGACAAGGAGGTCATAACATCCCTGTATTCTTCCTTTACAAGAGCCATTATTGAGTGAAATGCCCCTTTTGGCATGTGCCTCAGCAAAACACCCTGCCAAAAGAAAGACTACAACCATTTCTGACAAAAATAGGTCAAAGGACTAAGTTCACTTAGTTATCCAAACAGACTAAAAAGCTTCTTGCTTTCCTCTGTCTCTCACTGGCCTCTATAAATTTCATCACTGGCTTGCTTTCCAGGCTAAGAAAGATCCTGCCTTAAGAGACTTCCTCTACCTCAGAAATACTGGTTATATTTAAAACGCTCACTACAGAGACCACAGCCTTCACTGCAACATAAACAAGCCACTTTGTAAGGACAGGTTCTTGACACAAAAACCTTCAACTTCTGTAAAAAGCTCCTCTCATTATCAAACAATGTTGTTCAGCAACATGACAACTGGATGGCTGGATGGAGAGCCATAAATGTAGTCCTTGGGTAAGTAGCATAGCCTTCATCAAACCAGATGGAAAATCCACATACTAACCTTTCCCAGCTGGATGGTTAAGATCTAATACTGGTTACTCAAGTCTACTTGCCCAAGAAGAGGGGCCTGTTTAACTAAGAATTCCATTTGCAAAAATATATTCAGTATACATATTAAATCTGTCTTTCTTACACACACACACACACACACACACACACACACAAAAAGAAGCCCCTACTTGTAAAATAGGCAACCTCAGTGATCACATGACACCCCGCAAACTGAAATTGTCTGGAAGTCAAAATATCTGAAAATAAATCATAATAGAGATGGATTCATCCATGCAATATCCCACCACTAAAAGGACCAGCAATAAATCAACAAACAGCTTCTCGGCAAAAAGTAAATCAATACGAAAACCAATGCTACATACTGGTATAAACATATAACTTGTGTCAAACCCAGGTTAATCCATACCAAAAGATTGTTTCAGAGCTTCAGCTATGTACAAACAACTTTCTACTGAAAAGCTGTAAACTCATTGATGTTTGCCTTGCTGTAATTGTAACTGTAAAAAAATAATATATATATTTTTGTTTATTCTGTACCTCAATGATTCTCACTGTTACAAGATATAATCGCTGCCATATCGTATGAGTACTACATCCATGATTTGCTGTCTCTCTCTCTCGTGTATTGTATTATATTGTTTTGTGTTATTTTTGGAGATTTTCTCCCCAGGCCTCCGCTGAAAATGGACCTGTGTCCAGTCTGACTTTCCCGGTAAACAAATGTAAAATAAAATAAATAAAAATTAACTTACCTCCAATCTAAAGCCATTTGACATTCAGACATTTTAATTTGTGCAGAAGTAATTCACAGACTGACAGTTTACTGAGCTGTAATGTTGACCTTCGCTTTTGAAAAAACTAATTCCCAGACTTTATCAGTAGCTCAAAGTGTAGAGAGGATTATTTGTTATTTATTATGTATTTATTTATTTTTGGAAAACATCTTTAAAACTGCTAAATTGAATACACACCCAGAAACAAAGAAAAGTTATTGTGATATGTAAACCACAGACTGCTGCAAGAAATCAAAGTCACAATTGCACTCTATGCATACTTCCGAACCGATGAATCATACCTGTCAATTCCAAAAGAAGTAAAGTAGCTTAAGAAGGTTATTTGCAAAGTTACATGGCAGTTTATATTGGAAATAAGCAGAGATATTAAAAAGACTCTGTTTCTCACAATTATGCCGAAAAGACTTCCAAGGTAAATACAACTTTCTGATTTAGTATGGAACCATACCTCTCAACCTCAGAGCAAGAAATCTGAACAAAGCGAAAAATAAAAGTGGGACACAGGCCCAAAAATAGTTATGCATTACAGACACCATTGAAACAACTGTAGCTGCAAACATTATACATCTTTCTATCCCATCATTGTCAGTTAAACATTATATGGCTCATTCAGTCCTGCCTTCTTTTGCAACAAAGAAAACCATGCTTTGAAATGACAAATGTATTAAAAATAATAAATAAAACACTTTGCATCAACATCCTGCAACTTCCTACCTGCAAGCAACCACAGAACTTTCACTGAAACTAGGGCTGCTTATTTCCTTAGAATGACAGCTCTCTCTAATTAAGTCTAATGGTATACAATCTACCAGGATCTGGACTACCTGAAATAAATTAAATTATGGCCTGTAAATTGAAAGTACACTTTGTTTAATTAAACTATATTTCTAAGCCCACTTATTATATTTTTTCAGTAACATCCCAATATCCATTTCCAGGTCACTTTACAAGACATTGGCAATGGTAGACTTGGCATCCTTCAGAACCCCAGAGGCCCACGCTAATACTGCTAGCATTGTCCATTAAATGTAAATATCCATCCACTGTAAATGGCAAGAAGCTATGTCTTAAAAAATCTACTTTTGGCATGGATACCCAAGTATCAGGTTTTGAAACAAAGAAACATTCTCCACAGTCCGTAAGTCTCTGTCTTTAATAATCATCTACTGTTGCAGCACTCCCAACACATAAGCACACACATACACACTAAAACCCCCAACATTTAAAAATTGATATTGTGCCCACTTTATTTGCCAGTATTGATGATCCACCAAAGCTATGCTTACTGTTGTACCACATGTACCACTGCTTAGAACTCACCAATGAAAAAACAGTACTTGGTGATTTTTTGTTTGCCTGTAAAAACAATACAACTTTATATGCTACAGTCCCACAGAGTCAATCCACTACTGACCTATATGCTACAGTCCCACAGTCAATCCACTACTGCCCCATTAACCCTAGGCTGCTGTCTCATTCTTACTCCCTGGAATTGCATTACCTTGGATGACTACTTTTATTTCCTAAGCAAAAGACACAAATTGGAAGATGAGGCAATATTCCAGACATTCTTTGAAAATCCATACAGTTAAGAGGTATGAGTTCATGTTCAATACAACACTCTCCCTGTGTGGAAAGTTGCAATTTAATGTAAGTTTACTTTTAATGTACGATATATTTGTGAGCTAAATTGTTTGTGTTCAGTTGGTAGACTGATCATTGTTAGACTCTTTGTGCATGTGTCTCTCTCTACCACACATACACACACACACACACACACACACACACACACACACTCTTCTTCTACCTTCACGCACACAATTCTGCTTTCATGCATGCACTCACTCCGTACTTACCGGTTAACACAGGTAAGTGCTGTCCCTTTCAAAGGCAATGGTGACAAATCCATACACGAGTTCCTCTTCAGCAAAAAGACACACACTGATTGTTAAGTGCAAAATAATGGCGTAAACACACTGACCCTTTTTTGGCACAAGAACAAAACTAGATGGGTGCTTTGGCGCATGTGCACATCGACATTAGTGTTACAGGTCACAGGAGCGAAAAACACAAAGCAAAAAAATGTTTTGGGGCATGCATACATCAGTGTTGCAGTTAGAGGTTGAGGGCCGCATGGAAGAACTCTGAGGGCCGCAGGTTGGACACATTTGCTTTACAATATCCTTTTTAATGGTCTGACTTAACCTGTTAGGATATCCTTTCTCTTTAAACAATTTTTGAACTACTTCCATTTCTTCCATAAATTCCCTAAAACCACTGGTCATTCTTGAAACCCTAATCATTTGACCTTTAACAACAATCTTTTTCAAAAATAATGGATGGTCACTCTGATAATGAACATAAGAATTCGAAAAACAGCTCTTCCTATAAATTCTAGATTTATAACCCCTGTTTAATTTATCCTTATTTATCTTAACATCCAAATCGTTGACTTCATCCTTAGTATGTTGAAAGGTAAATTTAAGGAACTGAGTTGTACCATTCAAATAATCAATAAATTCTCCAATTTCTATGTCTGTTCTATCCTATATAATAAAAATATCATCCAAAAAGCGGAAGTATTTTATAATATGTTGTTTAAAAGATGATTTGAACACATGGGTAAGCTCCCAATAAAGCAGAATTATATTAGCGTAGATTGGGGCACAGGCCAACCCCATTGCCACCCCATCAAGCTGGTGGTAAATGTCCCCCTGAAAATATATAAAATTATTTTTCAAAACCAGTTCCATACTTTCAAGAACAACCCTGTATTCATCACCATTAAGTATATTAAATTCTGCCAACATGTATTCAAACCATTCAAGGCCTAGTGTGTGGGGTATAACAGAAAAAAGATCCTTGACATCTATCGTTAAAAATTAATAATCATCATGATAGGGTACAGCATTAAACTTTTCTAAAAAATCCCAGGAATCTATTAAAATATGTGGATAACCCAAATAAAAATGTTTTAACTTAATATCCACATAGATAGTTAAGGTTTGAGTTTTAGAACCCTGGGATGTAACAATAGGCCTCAAAGGGGGGGGGGGGTCATCAACTTGTTTATGTATTTTTGGGATCCCAAAAATCTCGGGGATTATCGGTTTAGAGACCCTCACATAATTGTATAGGTCCATATCAATTAGTCCCTGCATGAGGTTATCTTCCAGTATGAGATCTATTCTCCTATAAAATATATTTATTTAATTCCTGGAAATAATACGATATCTATCCCCGGTATTTAGAATCTTAAGCATCCTATTGGTATAATCCCACTTGTCCATAAGGACTACCCCTCCCCCCTTATCAGGCTTCATAATTCTAAGCTTCTCATTACTTTGCAACTGATTAAGAATATAAACTTCATCAGTGGACAAATTATTATAAAACTGTTTAGTTTTTCTTTTGCTACAACCTTCCCTAACCGTGTTAAGAACACACATCTCAAAGTTGGAAATATCGTGCTGGAGGGGTGGGTTGAATAAACTTCTCCTCTTTAGTACCCTTTTTTCCTCTTGGCATTGATCTTGAAATAAAACCCCCAAGTTAAGTTTTCTAACAAATAATTTAATGTCAAGTATAATTTCGTCAACCTTAGGCTTTCTTATAGGTATAAAAGTAAATCCTTTTGTAAAAAGATCAAAAAATTCTGGAGTAATCTCTACATCAGTATAATTGTAGATATTACAATTATTATGGGAATATATTGAACACTTGTCCGTACCAAAATTGTTCAAAACCGCACCAATACTGCCGTTGTTAATATCATCACAATCCTCAGGCGATATACTCTGAGGAAAATCAAAAAATTGGGGACTACTTGGAATAGTACAATCATCGTGTGTACCTAAATTGTAAACATCCATATTGGTATCTATGATAATATCAGAACAAGTCAAATTACTCATCAATATCTCCCCCGAGCCGGCAGTCTCTGGTGTTGGTTGCCCATCATCTCTGCATAAGAGTGCTGACGGTTCTGATTCCTGATCCTTTTGGACCTCCGGGGGCCCTGCCCTTCACCTAAAGGGTCAGTAATATCCCTCATACCAACACCTCTAGCCTCATTGTAATTATTATTGTTACTATTATAAGAAAAATTAGTATCCCGATACCTCGGTTCTTGATCGTAGTCGACATAATAACCTCTCCTATTTTGCTGTTCATATGGGGCATGTGAGTTATATTTCTCGTACTTCCTTTTGTTAATATTCACATAGGCTCTCCCTTCCCTGTAATATAAAAGGTCACGTTCAATTTTACCCATTTTCCTTTTGTAGTTTTTTGAAATATCAAAATCAACATCCTGCAACACCTTGCAATAGATATTCTTATATTCTGTAACTGTGAACAGTAAATCATTGCTAATTTCACCATATAATCGATCAATATCGACTTTACAATTTCCCATAACTTTAATATTTCTTTCTATATGGCCCTCAAAATAGCAAGACCACAATCATTTAACAAATCAGAAACAGTTTTAAAAAGTTCATCATTCCCATAAACATTATTAGGGAACTTATTAAGTCTAAGCCCCTTTGGCACAATTTTCCGTTCTATACATTGTGTTAGATACCAATTGTCTAAAGACAAATTCCGTTACCTGTTAAGCTCTTGTTTAAAAGCTTTACACTTGTCCTTAAAGCACGCATTCCCAGGTGCTATTCTTTCCGTCTCAACTGAAGTCGAAGAAAAAGATTTGTCCAACCAATCAGTAAAGTTAATATTATTGTATCCTTCCAAGGGTCATCGCAAGCTATCGGATGCAATTCTAGCCCTTCTATTGTCAGTAAAACTCCATACCACATGTTCTCCATTGCCGGGTGGGTTGGAGGTTCCTGTTCCTCGTTCTCTTTCACTTGATGTCATAACTGGTCTGTCCGTACCCACGGGGCTACCCTGAGCACAAGGAATAGAAGCGCTCAGGTCAGACGATCCAATCAGCCTGTTTGAATCTTGTGAATGGGATTGTATGACCCATATAAGCTGACTTAGTAATGAACTATCCTCTTCCATCTCCGGGGATTCCTCGTAGCCGACCAGCAGAACACCAATAAACAACCACTCCATGTAGCTCACCAAAAACAAAAATAAAATAAAACAATATCCGCTGATCAGCACTATAAAGGTATATCCTCCAGTAACTTTCGAAAAACCACGCTCCAGTAGTAAAAAAATATATATTGGTATATTTTTAATCGATGTCAAACAACATAAACCTCTTACAAAAAATAGATTTAGCGCGCTTTCGTCTCTACCCACAAGACTTCATCAGAATCAATTAAAATCATTAATTGATGCATATAAATACTTTTCCAAAGTTCATATAGCGGATATTGTTTTATTTTATTTTTGTTTTTGGTGAGCTACGTGGAGTGGTTACTTATTGATAATAACCTCACCTTTGAGCCTCACATCAATAACACTATAAAAACAGTGAACAAAAAATTAGGTTCCCTCTACAGAATCAAAACCTTTCTGACTCCACTAGCCAAGACAACTATAGCCCGTACCCACCTTATCTCCACCCTACTATATGCCTCACCTATCTATACTAAATTATATAAAAGCAACCTGAATAAACTGTCTACCTTCTACAACAATATTGCCAGATTTGCAGCTGGGTCCTCCTATAGGACCCATCATTGTATCAATCTGAATCAACTAGGCTGGTTAGAATTGCCAAATCTAATACTTTTCAACCAACTAACAATAGTCATAAGATCCTGTATCAACCTACAAATACACCAATACTCAATACCCTAATCACCCCCTATAATAATCTCAAAACCCTACGCTCATCTAACAAATTACTAGTACAAATGGCTAAATCCAATAATTCAGCTGGTGACACATTGTTCCCTAATACAGTGGGTAAAACCTGGAACAGCCTCCCTAATCACCTAACCTTCCTAGCCTCAGCTACCCTATTTAAAAGCAAACTAAAACCCTACCTTAAAATCACACTGGTTATGCCCCTGTGTCAACCCAGACTAGCTACCAAACCCTTCCCTCGACACCTATCTTCTCATGAGTATAATCTTAATGATAAAGTCAATGTGACTATACAGCGGACTAATGCCCTGTACATATTTTGAATGATTATCCATAGCCATCTTACACTAGGACTTCTGGTGAGACTTTACATAATAAGAGCGTCCTTGTACATACTTTGTATGAATATCCATTGCTGTTAGACACTAGCATTTTTGTGTGACATTTGTATGTGTGACCTTATAATTAATAGTGTCTTTTATCATATTTTATCAGGAATATCCAAAACTGTTTGCACTTGGATTTTTCGTATTCAAATGCTAAATCCTATGAAATGTAATGTATGCCTAAGCTTTGTAATGTACCAATGCCTTTGTATATACCATTGTGTTTATAAACATGTTGATGTAAGTGGAGCTTTTCTCCCCGGGCCTCCACTGAAAATGGACATATATCCAGTTGGACTAGCCCGGTCAACAAATGTAAAATAAATAAATAAATGAAATAGTAAACAAACTCACCATGCTGTCAAGTCTTGTAATATTTCAGCCATAAATATTTAAACAGCACCAGGCCAGCCACGAAGCCCAGTGTGACTTAACTTTTTGCAGATTATGAATGAGCAGATTTGCCCTTTGTCATTATTCAGTACTTTCTCTGTTTCAACCAGTGAACAACCAACCAACAATGATAGATCTAAACTCTTCTTACACAGTTTAGTTGTCCAATAAGCCTTTTATGAGGCAGTCTAAAACTTCTAAAGTTTAAACACATCTCAGATGCTAGGTACCCCTTATGTGTTCCTGTTGTCATCCATTTGCAGAGCTATATTAAGCTGGGTGACAGCAGAAAGAAATATGCTATGCTATCAGAATCTTTTTCATGACTTTTCATGTAATGGACAAAAGACGTGTCAGTGTCTTGTTGACAAATTGTTATTCTAACCACCCTTGTGCAATGACACCACTGAGCCCTATCTGTATATTTTTAATATTTTTATATTTTTCCAGCATACTTCCATAACTCATGAAGGGCCTGTACCACTGTACTAATGGTTGTCTCTGCTCCCTTCCAACCCTTCATATTTCATTTGCTGTCTCCTTTCTGGACACTTCCTTCATTATCTACCTGGCTCCATCCCGTCAGATATTAGATGCCTGTTCCTGCTGCTGTTTACCTTAGTAAGGACTGATGCGAAACATTTCCTTGACAGTTTCACCTTCTATTTTGCCTTCTTCTAGGTGCTCTGTTTCTCTGCAGCAGCGGAGTTTCACATTTTATGTACTTCTGCACTTCCTAGTGTAACAGAAACACACTTCATACCACCCCATGGATCTGTACATTCATGGATCTGTACACTTATGGTTCTGCACATTCATGGATTTGTACACTCATGGATCTGTACACTTATGGAACTGTATATTCATGGATCTGTACATTCATGGTTCTGTACATTCATTCATCTGTACATTCATGGATCTATACATTCATGGATCCGTACATTCATGGTTCTGTACATTCTTGGTTCTGTACATTTATGGATCTGTACACTCATGGATCTGTACACTTATGGTTCTGCACATTCATGGATTTGTACACTCATGGATCCGTACATTCATGGATCCGTACATTCATGGTTCTGTACATTCATGGTTCTGTACATTCATGGATCTGTACATTCATGGATCCGTACATTCATGGTTCTGTACATTCATTCATCTGTACATTCATTGATCTGTACATTCATGGATCCGTACATTCTTGGTTCTGTACATTCATGGATCTGTACATTCATGGATCCGTACATTCATGGATCCGTACATTCATGGTTCTGTACATTCATGGATCTGTACATTCATGGTTCTGTACATTCTTGGTTCTGTACATTCATGGTTCTGTACATTCATGGTTCTGTACATTCTTGGTTCTGTACATTCATGGTTCTGTACATTCATGGATCTGTACATTCTTGGTTCTGTACATTCATGGTTCTATACATTCATGTTTCTGTACATTCATGGATCTGTACATTCATGGATCCATACATTCATGGTTCTGTACACTCATGGATCTGTATATTCATGGATCTGTACATTCATGGCTCTGTACATTCATGGATCTGTACATTCATTCATCTGTACATTCATGGATCTGTACATTCATGGTTCTGTACATTCATGGATCTGTACATTCATGGATCTGTACATTCATGGTTCTGTACATTCATTCATCTGTACATTCATGGATCCATACATTCATGGATCCATACATTCATGGATCCATACATTCATGGTTCTGTACAGTCTTGGTTCTGTACAGTCTTGGTTCTGTACAGTCTTGGTTCTGTACATTCATGGTTCTGTACATTCATGGTTCTGTACATTCATGGCTCTGTACATTCATGGATCTGTACATTCATGGTTCTGTACATTCATGGTTCTGTACATTTTTGGTTCTGTACATTCATGGTTCTGTACATTCATGGTTCTGTACATTTTTGGTTCTGTACATTCATGGTTCTGTACATTTTTGGTTCTGTACATTCATGGCTCTGTGCATTCATGGATCTGTACATTCATGGTTCTGTACATTCATGGCTCTGTACATTCATGGTTCTGTGCATTCATGGATCTGTACATTCATGGCTCTGTACATTCATGGTTCTGTACATTCTTGGTTCTGTACATTCATGGCTCTGTACATTCATGGTTCTGTACATTCATGGTTCTGTACATTCATGGCTCTGTACATTCATGGATCCGTACATTCATGGTTCTGTACATTTTTGGTTCTGTACATTCATGGTTCTGTACATTTTTGGTTCTGTACATTTTTGGTTCTGTACATTCATGGCTCTGTACATTCATGGCTCTGTACATTCATGGATCTGTACATTCATGGTTCTGTACATTCATGGATCTGTACATTCATGGCTCTGTGTACATTCATGGATCTGTACATTGATGGATCTGTACATTCATGGTTCTGTACATTCATGGATCTGTACATTCATGGCTCTGTACATTCATGGTTCTGTACATTCATGGCTCTGTACATTCATGGTTCTGTACATTCATGGATCTGTACATTGATGGATCTGTACATTCATGGTTCTGTACATTCATGGATCTGTACATTCATGGCTCTGTACATTCATGGCTCTGTACATTCATGGATCTGTACATTCATGGCTCTGTACATTCATGGATCTGTACATTCATGGTTCTGTACATTCATGGATCTGTACATTGATGGCTCTGTACATTCATGGCTCTGTACATTCATGGTTCTGTACATTCATGGTTCTGTACATTTTTGGTTCTGTACATTCATGGATCTGTACATTCATGGCTCTGTACATTCATGGCTCTGTACATTCATGGATCTGTACATTCATGGATCTGTACATTGATGGCTCTGTACTTTCATGGATGTGTACATTCCTCACTTTCCCATATACCTTTCTCTTTCCCTCATTGCTTTCTTCATCTACATTCTTACCATACATGCAGTCTTACATCCTTTCTGAACTCTGCTGACATTCTCATCTTCTTCCATTTCTGAATTCACCTCTCACTAAGATACTATACCATTTTGTTTCTTTCTCATCCTTTGTGGATGCTTCCATTTCCTTTCCAGCAGATTGAAATATACCCTGTCATAATACCATATGTATTTGTTTTCAGACGTCTCCCCTTGCCTTCAGATGAAAGCTGAAATCATACTGTAATACAGGGCAGTAGGAAGGCTGTGGCTGACAGGACTCCCTGGTACCATATAACTTGTGGGTCACCAACACCAACTAATAATTCTGTTTTAAGCCTATAGGAGGACAAAATAAGTAGGTTATCCTGAGTGCCAGATTCCTTTGCTTTAGCTTCACTATGGTATTGCAATAGTTATCCATTTCTCCACCCCGTCACAAAAATCAGTACCATATTAAGTAGATGATATATCCACCAGCTTGTTCCCTTTCTGTCCACATTTGTACCTTAGAGTTTGGCACTTTCAGCTAACTCCTACAAGACTGAGGACACCTGTTATTGTTGTTGTCCTTTGTTAACATGAGCTGTTCTGTAGCTCACCTCTCCGATGTCAAAGCAGACTACTTTGATCCATTAATTAGGGGAGGTAAAAACATGACACTAACCAACATGAATAGCCACTGTAGTGCCCCTACAGTGTCATCCTCCTTGGTAAGCTCCGACCATAAAATGGCCACTTTCAAAGTCACCATCCCCGCCGTCAGGGTCAAACAAAAACACTTTTCCAAAGCTGACTACAACATCCTGAGAGCAGGTATAAGAGGCTTCACAGCCACTGTCCCTTCAGTTGGAACTAGCATTAATGTCTAAGCCTATTAAAAAAAACTACATGAGCACCTACATAGCTGCATGGACTCAGCAATACCTGACAGGACCAAATCATCTTCCTCAAGGGAGAATAAAACTGTCTGGTGGACATCGGCAATAAAAAAAACCTCTATAATAAAAGGAAAAAAATTGCTGTGCAGGACCAAGAAGGAGCAGGTGCCAAGTTGGAAGTAATTTCTCCTTTGTCTGAATAAGCAAATAAGGTCACTGTTGAAATCCTCTAAGGCTAACTTCGAGTCCAAATTGGCCATATCCATTAAGAACAATCACAAGGTCTACTTCAACATCTGCAATCTCAAAGATAGCACCCAAATCTGCTTTGAACTGGTGGACAAGAACTCCACATACACAAATGCAGTAGATACAGCCACCCTGCTGGCAGACACGTTCATTGAAAACTTCACCCCCTGTCTCCACTGTCAGTAAACCAGGACTTCTCCAGCTCCTGCAAACCTCCCCTCATCCCCAGGGAGCAGGTCTTTAATGCTCTCTTAAAGGCAAAAAATGCAGCCTCCATGTGGCTTGAAGACATCGCTAGCTGCATCCTACATGAACTCAAGCATGAGTTCTCAGCACCATTAGGCACCCTATTCAACCAAAGCCTGTGCACTTGCTTCATCCCAGCTGTATGGTGGACAGCCACTGTCATCTCTCTACACAAAGGTGGAGCGTCCACCAACCCAGGCAGTTATAGGACCATCAGCCTAACTAGCCTGATCTGCAAGGCCATGGAATGCATGATCATGGACCTTATAAACAAGGCATTGGCAACCTCCAAACACTTGACCCTACACAGTTTGGTTTTGCCAAAGAAGATCATGCCTGTTAAACTTGGTCGACTTCTTTGAAACAGTCACCAAAGTCATGGATGAGGGGAAGACAGTGCATACTGTCTACCTTGACCTAGCCAAAGCCTTCAGCACTATTCCCCACTCAGGCATGATAGATAAACTCTCCCAACTAGGTATCAACCCATATGTTACCAGATAGGTAGCTAAGTGGCACACTGATAGAATCCACTCAGTTAAAATGGGGAAGCCACCTCTAGTAGTAGTAGTAGACCTTTAATGAACTGCATACACCAAGGATCAGTCTTGGGGTCTCTACTTGTTGGGATATACTTTTCTGAGGTGTAAGCCAAAACCAGTGGTCTGTGGCTGACCAGGTTTGCAGATGGCTGCAGGTTGGGTGTTGTCTTAAATTCCCCTAGTGATGTGAACATCCTCCAAGAGGGCCTTACCCAAACTCATGACTGGTGCCAGAAGCATGGCCTCAAACTGAATGCCAAGAAATGCACCATTTTCTCCTTTGAGGAAAATGACACCCCCACTAATTAGCACATTAATAACAACGTGCTAAGCACACAATCAGTCATGATGGACTGGGGCACCCAGGTTGATAGCAAACTTACTTTTTACCATCACATTACCTCCATTGTATGGAAGGCTTCCTACATGGCCCACCTCATAAGTAAGGATATTTCATCCAGAACCAAGGAATTCATAACATCCCTGTACCCTTATCAGACCCAGAAAAAAATGCCCCTTCAGCATGTACCTTGCCAAGCACATGCAGCAGCTAGAGAAACCACTGAGGTGCTGAAGTTCCTGACCAGAAAAATCCAAGGTCTCAAACACCTATCCTATACAGATAGGCTAAAAGCCCTGTCCCTCTACTCAGTCTCATACAGACTGCTCAGAGGTGACCTGTGTCTGGCATATAGGGCCATCTCAGACCCAGTCTTGATGGAGTTGCTGCTAATCCATAAGTCAAACTGCTCACGCAACCCACAAGCAAGGCCTCAACTTGGTCTGTGACATTAATAGAACTTGTTGGTGGGATAGATTTGTGTCCGAAAGACTCCTCTATTTGTGGAATAGACTCCCGTTCCATGTCAAGCAGAGTACCTCACTAGCCCTCTTTAAGATGAACCTGGATGACTGGATGGGAAACAGAAAATACACCCCTGGGATTCCACCTGTGCACCTGCTGGGCAGGGGAAACAGGTGCTGACTTTGTGGGAACATGGGCACAATTCTTGGCTAGGCTTATAAGGGCCTCTGGGCCAATATCCTAGTATCATCCTATGAATCTATGAACCTATATATACAGGCAGGGAATTCCATATCCTTCTGAGTTTGTGATGGGAAAAAAAAGAATTTTTTAAGAAATAGTTAACAGAACATAGCCTAACAGTTAAGTTGTTTTTTGTTGAACAATCTGTTTAATGACAACAATGCCCAAACTGGCAGTCATACCTTTATCATATAAACCTTTATGAATTATTATTAGATTCCTCTTAATAATCTAGACCCTGTGGAATACAGTGAAAGATGTTTAAGTCTTGCATTGTATGGCATCTGTCTAATTCCTGCTGTCTTTCAATAAAAGGTTTTCTGGATATGCACAAGTACGTTCAAATGTGAAATTCTAAGCACACAAAAAAACGCAGAATTCAATTACTGGGAAAATGCAAGCTGTGTATAACTTAATCAGGACTTCTTTGACCTAAAAGTAAAGGACCCAAACCAACTTAAATTGTGAATAGCAGTTTCTAATTTTTACCATGCACTTTCTGGACAGCAACCAATTTGCCAATAATTAACCATGTGTGAATTCAGTAGTGTTGACTATTGTGTTAATAAAGACATTGAAGGGGACAGAATCAAACAGAGGGCATCAACAGCCAACCTATTATCAAGAAGAGTTATATTAAAATGTATTCAATTGATAAGCAAGTATATATCAGAACTAAAATTAGTTGTCAATCAATGGACACTTTGGATCCTAACTAATTTAGAGATTTTAATACAGCCTGCACTTTGTGAAGGTGTGCAATCTTCAGAATGTATGATTATATTATCTGAATATACAGTATATCAGGTCTCTTATGAAACAGTTTGCTTCTAACCTCTGGCTTTCCTGTGCTTGATGCAGCACCAGGCCCTGACTGCCATGCTTGACCACAGTGATGTCTCCATGCCCATGCCATCTTTTTTTGGCCTGAAGCAATATAATCAGAATGATTTTTCTTAAGTGCTATCATATTCATGCTGAACTGATATAGTTCTACACATACCTGATTGCATGATTTAAATATGACATTTCCTCAAATAAATGCATGGTCTGACTTTGTAGCGCAGAGTCTCCAGATCACCTCAGTTTGAATAGTGTGAGCTCTATCTCCAGATCACCTCAGTTTGAATAGTGTGTCTGGGCAATGGGAGGGCCTGCCAGGGTAGGACTAGGGTGATGTTTCAGATTTAGACTACCTGGAATGGTGGAAGTCCTCCAACCTTGTTATAGGGATGGGTGGTGGTGGTATCAGTGTAAGGGACGGGAAGGTGTAACTCACTGGGCATGCCTAAAGTCTAGCTGTAGAAGTAGATATTTAATGATGGTTGTGTGCATCAACCATTGCAATGCAGGTGGAAAGTACATCTACTGACACCTAGAGAAAGAAGAAGAATAATATTCATCCAGCAGTTGCTAAAGATCGTATGCTGCTGCTGCCTCTTATCCTCCCATGTTAGGCGGCTGAAGTATGGTCTCCACAACTGGCTTGTTTATGCACAACAATCACCCCATTCTACTAGGACAAGGGCTGGAGGACAAGGCCTTGTAGTAAACAAATGATCAGACTGTAGATAGCTGAAAGTGAGAAGAATGCGTGTTGGTAAACCAGTTCCCTATTAGAAGACCGAAGACGCAGTCTTTCAAATGCGTCTTGGTCGAACTCAAAAGCCTGAAACGGCAAAATATCAAAGCAGCTTTTAAGCAAATTCTTTCCCTGGGAAAGAATTCACTTGGCTGCTTCATTACTTTGCTGTTTTCGGCACTGTAGTGCGGTCTCGGAGTTGGTGTATTTAAGTAGGGGGGTGTGGGGGGCAACCCCCCCCCACACTTAATGTAATGTTTAAAGTTTTTTTATTTATTTATTTTTTTTGCTGTTGGAACAGCGACGACAGTTATAAATTGTAAGCTTTCGTTTACATAGGGTCGATTAATCACCGTTCGCTTTTTTAAGCATTTGGTGATCTAATATAGACCTGGTAAATCATGGTTCACCAGCAGAAAATGGATAAAATGTATCATTTAAAATAAATGAATAAACAGGCTCACAGATGTTACACCAAGTTAAGATCTAATGGGGATCTATGCCATGTGATAAGGTTTGTGGTAGTAATAGACATCTGACTGAAAAAAGGTCACATGTCCATTCAAGGCGATCTCTTCTTATACAGTTGACTATGCGCTGTCCCTCCTTATTTAATATAATCAACATTGAGGTCAAACAGGCCAGCTCAAAATGACCTCAATTGAATGTTAAGTACTTTTGACCGGTAACTAAACCCAGCCTTTATCAGACAAATTACATACATTTTCACCAGCTTTCATAAACAATTACAATCGGTTGATCAGTCAACAATCAAACAATAATTGTTAATGCAAATTTAAACCAACAAACCCCCACAACCAAATAATAAACCAATACATGCATAACCAAAGTATTAAAACTTCATCTATTAAAAGCTTTCATCTTTCAAATGCTTGTTATAGATATAGTCTCATTTAAACCCAGTCTCATTGAGGCATTAAGATAAATTTGCCACCAATATTCTCTATTTTCTAAATGGATCTTCCAAAGAACCCCCTAGTACCCACCTTTACTTGCTCTAAAACTGTGAAACTAAAAGAGTGATTGTTATATTGTTCAATATACCTAAATAGGGCATTAGTATTTTTTCTTTTATTTCATAATTGTGTTCATACTTTTTGTTTTGCCTATATAATAAGCAGAACAGTCTAAACACTTAGCAGTGTATGTCATCCCTTTTGTAACACAAATAAAAAAAGGGAATCACTGAATCTGCATCTCTTTACTTTGTTGTTTGTATAAGTACTTAGGGTTTATGCACTATAACAAAGCCAAAATTAGGTTGGGAGGGTGGTCTAATGGTTAAGGTGTTTGCCTTACAAACACAAGGTGCAGGGTTTGAGTCTCACAAGGGATAATTGGCTAGGCTTAAAATGGCTCTCACGGGCAGTTAGCTTAGTACTAATCTATGAACCTATGAACATTACCGATAATGTGCTTTAATATGTAGAAAGCCATGGTGTTACAAATCTGTCAAGTAATTTGGATGTGTCTGAGTAAAATGCCTGGCACATGCTTGGGAAGGAATCTCTAAATAGAAGCTGTTTCTGTCTACCTTGAATTTTGTTTTTTTTTGTAAAGAATACTTACCCAATTAATGGCATTTTGGCATTACTGTTTATCATTATCATTCCAGAGATCATCAGATTGGGCTCTGTTTGAGCTTGAGGAGTTTGTTTTTTTATGGAGGAGCTTCCCCTCAGTGGATGACAAATGCCCGGGAGCAGTGATTCTAAGATGTCAATTCCCGTGAATGATGTTGTGGCTGATATCTGCTGCATAAATCAGCCATTAGAATCCTTAACAATTCTATTGAAAGAGACTGTTGTGAACGTCTCTGTAATTAAGGCAGAAATCATCATGCATGGCCAGTATTTGGACAGTTTGGCTGGAGCTATTGCTGAACAGCAGTTGGAATTAAAGAAGTAGGCTGAAGATATAGGCAGCAATGTAAAGGCGTTTGCAGAGTTAATTAAGTGCACATAAAATCATTCTAGACAGAATCATTTATAAGTATTAGCCTTTTCAGAAGCCGCGATGGTGCACTGGTAGCATTGTCGCCTCACAGCAAAAGGTTCTCTCATTCGATTCTCAGCTGAAGCATCTTCTGTGTGGAGTTTGCATGTCCTCCCCATGATCGAGTGGCATTCGAAACACATGCGTGAATGGGCGTTCCTTCGTTGAAGTTTGGGCATCGGGCTGGCACCTCTGCACCATAAAAATCGACTGCCAATCATTAGCGGACCGGAATTCCGCTGTGGCGACCCCTAACTGGGAAAAGCCGAAAGAACAACAACAAGGCCTTTCAAAAAAGGTTGACTGTATGGATTCCTTATAGTTTATCAAGATAGAACAGCCAACTTGATAAAGACTGCCCCCCCTCCCATTATAGAATAGAGGCAGAGAGTGATTTCCAGCCATTTGCACAGCACCCATATAAGACATTTTATTTTCTGATGTCGGGATTTTAATGACAGAGGAAAAATACTGAGAGTGGGGAGAGCTCAGGACTCAAATGTGTAATTTGGGGAGGGTCTTGTGTGAATAGTGCAAGGCTACAGCACAGCCCTTTTTGTTTAAAGCAAGGCTATGGTGCCCTTTATGCTGGCACAGGGACTTTGGTTTTAGAGTTTCCTTGAGTTATCCAGTGACCTTATTACCACTGAGAGGAACTCAACAAATGGAGTTATTTCTAATTCTATAGAGCTGATGAGGAGAACTTGGGAAGACAGTCCTCTGTTGTCACTTTTATTTGTGCTTAAAATGTTATCCCTGGATGTATTTCGGCTAGACATGCTAAGGATGTGATTAGGTACCTTCACTTGCACAGTTTACTTCCTACTTGGTTCACAGATGATTGTGTGGTAAGGTTTGCACAGACATGGTGCAGTCTAGATAGGTTTCCTAATACATTTCAGGAATTTATCAAAAACTAAAATATTCCCTATAACTAAGAGGGTACAGGATTGTTAGAGCATTAGGGAGAGGTCCCCTATGAGGTAGTGACTACAGTGGTATATGTAGGTATTTGGATGGCACTGGATGTGTCTCAAATCCCTCCCCTGTATACTTAAACCACTTACTATCCTTATTAAAGAGAAATCTTGCAGATGGAAGAAGATGAGCCTTCTCTTTTTGAGCCAGGTCCAAGTTATTAAGACAAAGTTCCTTCTTAAAAATCTCGTTTTTAATAAGGCATCTCCCACAAGTTGCTCTTTCTCCATTGATCAGGGACTAACAAAGACTTCTTATGAACTTTGTTTGAAAGGGTGGTAAACCAAGAGCAAGTTGAACTAAGTTATATGTCTCTCCACATTAGGGTGAATTTGGATTTCCAGACCTACAAATGTAAGGTAAAACAAGTGTAGGTTGGCAGCATAAATGGATTAGATGGTCACAGAAGCCTGTAGGGTCTGGGGTTGAACTTGTGAATATGGTTACTTCAGAATGTGTCTAATTTGCCTCTCCTTCCCAAAAAGTGTGGGACCCAGTGGGGCTAGAAAGGTGGCTTGCGAAAGGCTTTTGTTATAAGTAAGGTGGTTTTTCCGTCCTCTAGAATATGGGCTAATTCAGTTGTGTGGTTAATCACTAGAGATTTTTATTATTGGGAATGGATTGTAAGGGGGTGTGCATATGTCTTGGATATTGTGGAAATCACTTATTCAAAAGGCTTCTTATTTGGCAAAGGCAAACAAGTTGGGGACTTTTTGGTGGCAGGTCATTTGACTGTGATCATGCCTCTCTGTGCTGACTACATTTCTGCTGTATTGCTGGAAAGGGCCCATAGGTCATCAGACTGCAGTTGCCATTAGCAGAGACTGTCGCTAAGACTAAAACACTGTTATCATTTAGATTCCTCCTCCTTAAATGTAGTTGGGACAGTAAGGAAAAAATGGCAGGGCTTATTGCATTGTGTAATTGACGGTAAGGATTGGGAATTATTTTTTTTCATACTTTAACAAGCAGATATTTATTGCTAATGGTTAGATTTGTGTATTTTAAATGTATACATTTATGAAACATATCCCAAAAGTTTTATCACAAAGGTTAGGGAAAGGGGATGGGGCACTCTGATGATGTGGGGTCAACATGTGCTGTTGTTTTGCATATGATTTTTGTTTTGCATACAAGTCCAGAGGATTTGGGCAAAGGATACTGATGCCATCAGATGAGCCTTGAGGGTTCCCCTTCCACTTTCTCAAGGAGATTCTTGGAAGAGAGCCCAGTAACACAGATGTGTACTATATTTCAACAATTCAGTCACTGGTGTCACAAGGACTTAAACATGACAGCAAAGACTAAGAGAGATAGAGAAAGGAAAGGAAGTAGTTGAGTTAGTAGGGGGTAAGTTACAAATGAAGAGAGAAGACTGATCCAGAGTTTGTAAGTTTAACACTTAAGTAAAAGAAGGTAACAGACTTGAAGTACATATCTGGGAAAACAGAGGCAAAACAGGGTAAAAACATTTTTACTGGTCAGGTCTATACCTCTCACCTGCTCAGATTTTAGCAAAATTGCCAGATTTTTGCCTCATATTTTGGGTCTGTTCCTCATAAAATGTGCGGTTTTCTGGATTTTTCTGACAAATCAGTAAAGATTGAATTCACTAAATAATTACAGGCATTTGAGTTTCAGACTTCATATGCTTCAGAAAAGGCATGGTAACATAAGGCCTTTTATTCTAAGAACTTTCAATTTTATAAGAGCAATATTTAAAATTTGTCCCTATTTTTGGTGCTTTGTCCTCTCATTATTTTTGTCTTTGTCCAGATTTTTTATACTGAGAGGTTAAGAGCTATGGTGAGGTTACTGGTAAAAGAGAGAAAATAACAAAGGCAAAGCAAATAACAATTAACAGAATAAGGAAAAGAAACTATCATGTCATAAGGAAAGTTCTGATGAGCTGTAAATTACAAGAGAATATTCAGGTTTTAATTTAGGAATGGAGAGAAATATTGAACTTTTTTATAATTAAAGGTAGAAGGGCCAAGAGGGCACTATAAAGAAGCAACTAGAGTGTTAAAATATGTACTGTAAATGAAAAACAAAGAATGAACAAAACGTTAAAGCTCCCAGGTTATATGGTAGTGAGCCTTGGATGGATAAATGTACCTTCAAAGCTTCAAAAAGTATTAGTTTATTGTGTATAATTCAGTCACATGTAACCTTGAGGAATGTAGGTCTGCACTGTAATGTGATGTTCTTTTAATATGATGTTACTAATTCAAATGTTAGAAAGCAAAGGTGTGCCAAGTGTACTACGTGTCACTATAAAAAATAATTGTTAGAACTATAACAATTTTGTAATATATTCACAAATATCTAACACGTCATTTAGCACTATTTATAGTGTTATTCACCTACATGCTTCTTTACATAATATGCATATCGTTTTGCAACCTTAGTAACCATCATTTTTCCAGTAAGTTAAAACAACCTCTCTCTCTAAATATTAAATATACATTTCTAACTGCTCAGAATCCAACAGAATAATAAGGTAATATATCATCATAAGGCAATGACTTAACATTGTTGATCTTTTTACTAAAGATCATTTGAAACTTTTCAGATTTAATACGATCAGTAAGCAATTGTAGTATAATGCAGCACTGTGTCACAGTACGGGGTTAAAACAGACTCTTACATAAATGTAGTGGCACATGACCACATGCATAAGTAACTGCCATAAAAGTTAAACATATAGTGCCATGCATTTAACATATATCCTTTCAGAAATGGTTAGAGCAACAGTATTCTTAAAGATTTACTGATGATACTAGAGTCACAGATTGTTTACTGAGCTTGTAGGTTTGTAAAGACTGTCCCTAACAAAACTAATAACAGTATTATTTCCATTTAGATGTATTTTATGGCCATTAATCCAGAAAAATAATTTATGCAAATAACTATGTAATATAATAGCATCATTCTGCATAGCAACAATCTGACCACTTTTCAATAATCAATAAATGTCATTACCAAAATGGAAGCCTAAAGATGGTATTCCTGAGAAAACATCAAATAAGTGTGCCATAACAAACCCTGATGAATATCAGTGATATCAGTGGTAACTAGACGATACACATACTTTTTTAAACAGGCGTAGTGAAATCTGTTAAGGTACCAACAATACATCCAGTATATTAGACTGAGATATTAATAATAGAATGTAAAATGATTTATTCAAGCACAATTTCAAGAACTACTACTTACTGAAACAAACTCCCTGAATCACCACTAAAACACAGTGCTTACTGAAATAAACTCAATAAATTAGCATTTCAATAAATCATACATATAGCAGTACTTTTAAAATGTAATGCTTATTTTTTCCAAAAGAGCAAACAACCTTGTACTACCCATACTGGAGCTGAACCCCATAGTCCTCAATTATATATTACCCCTTGGATGTCATACAGCCTCAGGAAAAGACAACAGCTTTTATACTATTCCTTACCCTAAGCTATATAATTACAGAGATCGAATACTTAAGTAGGATATGCATTGGGCCAACTTAAATGTGAAGGAGGTTCTCCACCGAAATAGAAAACGTGTATTAACTTTAAGCAGTTCTGCCTAAATGAAGTTCATACTGCCTGCATACAAGTTGATAAAGTACTGATATGAGGCATATGCCACAGTGCACTATGATTTGTTAAAAGGTATGTGAATGAATCACTGTAATCCCTCACTAAGGAGATTCAAAGTAACTACTAGGCTGTGTAGAATTACAGCACATAATATTTCATAATTAAAGTAAGTTCCAAGTAATGTCATCTTTTACAATTGCCATGGAAAAAGCAATATCTCCAAGTCAGGCCCATTGACATTTACATATAATAAATCTTAGATCACACAGTTGTAGTGTAAAGAGAAACCTTCCTTGCCTTCAAGGTTTCATGAGCTTGAAACATTCAACCTTATTATGTGGATAAATTGAATTAAACTACATAATTTCTTCAAATTCCATTCCTAACATAGTATGTTTGATAAAAATAACAATCCCCTTCATAAAGCTTTCAACAATGCTGTTATGAGAATTCATATCAAATGCTTTAACCATGCTCATGAAAACCAAGGTAGCATCCAAACTGTTATAAATGGAAACCATGTAACCGTAAACCATAAACTTCTCCCTTGCAAAACCAGACTGTTTACTCTCAATAAAGGGAATCCTATACAATCTATTATCAAAGTGGGTAACAAGGTTTCTGTTGTCTAAGAACAAAGATGTTAAATTAAATGGTCTGTAATGTTAGGATAACTTCTGCTTTTTCACTTTTCTATCATAGCTACAGATATTAGCTTCCATATAGCTGGAACATAGTTACAGTTAAGAAATTGTCTACAAAGAAATATAAAGGCTGTATGATGTGTGCCTTTGCACTAGTCAAATAAGTTACAACAAATCCTTTGGGATCTGTTGTGGTAGTCAAATGTGTCTTGGGTTGGAAGACAATGACTGAAATTTGAATTAATTTAAGGTGCCTTTTCTGAAATCAAGAAATAAATTGAGAACTCATAAAACCATCAAAGGTATCTTGATGTATATGTGATATGGTCCCCACAACCCCCAGACTTCTGTAAACCAACCTCAAAATTGCCATATCTCAGACAAAAGAGAATACTCCGAGAAAGTGAAATCACAGATTTGTAAATAACAAGTCCATGTTTTTGCTTATTTACTCTGGATATTTGGAGGCCTGGAGTGACAAGTCTTGGAAAATCAAATGGTTACTGCAATTTCTGTTGAAGAAGAAATAACATATATTAGTGTTTAGCCTACAAATGGAATTGTAAAATATTTTTATTTCAACTTTATTTAATTGTAAAAGTGTAGTCTAAATTGCTCTTAATTAGTTAAAAGGGTAATTAAATGCTTACCCTGTATTCAAGACAGTTCACTTGAGAATAACCACTGTTTTGCAGCTCTGTCCCTTTTATATTTTTAAAAGTATATTAACTGAACACTTGGAAATACAGGCCCATGCTGAGCCTTACTTCCCTATGATAATTTATTAGTTATTTATGGTACTATAATATTCTAGAACTAAAATGTAGTTGGCAGTGCACACTTTTCTCATAATCTGCAGTGTATTGACTGTCAGATTCTCTGAATAGTTATCAAAGTTCAGTCTACCACTGATGAATGCACCAAACTAACTGGAATATCCATGAATAATAGCTCCAGTAAACCTTCCCCTCTAATGAGTAGGTTGAACAATACATAAAGCAGTTGACATTAATGCCGTTCAATCCGCAGTGGTGCAGCAGTAGCATTGTTGCCTCACAGCAACAGGTTATCCTGTTCGATTCTTAGCTAGCGTGCAGGGAATTCCTTCTGTGTGGAGTCTGCATGTCCTCCCCACAGGTGGAGTGGCATTCCGAAAGACATGCGTGAATGGGCGTGCCTTCGTTGAAGGTTGGGCATCGAGCTGGAAACTTGGAACCGTGAAAATCTACTGCCAATCATTAGCGGACCGGAGTTCCGCTGTGGCGACCCCTAACCTAGAAAATCCGAAAGACAACAACAACATTAACGCCATTCAAAAAGAAAAAAAAAGAGAGAGAGGTAGCGAGAGTGACTATTATCCTGTAATTTTATTCAATGAAAATGTATCTAAATGAATATACTCATACCAATAACAAATACCATCTTGATGTCAATTATACCCTAATCTCATGAGACTCAAAAACTTCTTTAATATAAGTTTAATCTTGGATTGTCTTTAAAAATATATTCCATGTGCAGTTGAGCCATCATCTAAGCAAGTTTTAATTCTGAATTCAGCTAAATAACATATTAAAGGCTCCAAGCATACTATAGTTTTCTATTTAGCCATCTTTTGGTTCTAGATTTTGAAATAAGTGATTTTTCTGACATACTATTTGACAATATCATCTGATGCAATTAAGGCCTACAACAGTCTGACTCTTTGTACACCCTCAAATAACATACATACATAAATAATTATATGTCCCTAAAACTGCACTATGATTGACAGCATTGTATGGAATCAAAGCCAGGCTGAGACATATTTCTGCCCAAAGTTGTTTGCATTATATTTTTTTGTTTAAGCCAGGAATAATACACTGCCACCATGCATGAAGAGGGGAAGAAAAAAGAAAAAAAAAATTATAAAAACATATATATATATATATATATATATATATATATATATATATATGGTTCCCTATTAGAAGCCTGAAACACTATAAGCCTGAAAGTCAAAATCCTGAAAACTATAGACTGAAAATGCAAAATCTCGAAAGTGCAAAATCCTGAAAGTCAAAATCCTGAAAACACAAATAATGCTAATATGTCACTATAAAGACACTAATATCTACCAACTGACCCTGACCCTAACCCTAAGGTCCGTCACTATCGCACACTCACCTGACCCGCGCCCTAACCCTAACTCACTTAAACTGCCCCAACCCTAATATTTGTCACTATTGCATACATGCCTAACCTGCGCCCTAACCCTAACTCACTTAAACCGCCCCTAACCCTAACATGAAACCAACCGCACACTTACCTGGACCCAACGCATGACCTAACACCACAGGGCTAACAATAGCAAAGCCACAATGACGTCAGTATGTCCATTTTGTGTTTTCAGGATTTTGACTTTCAGGATTTTGCACTTTCAAGATTTTGCATTTTCAGTCTATAGTTTTCAGGATTTTGACTTTCAGGCTTATAGTGTTTCAGGCTTCTAATAGGGAACCATATATATATATATATATATATATATATATATATATATATATATATAAAAACAGAAAAAATACTTGAAAATATATTATCATGGGCCCCAGCAGATATGATATGTTTCAATGGTTTAAATAATTATACTTTGAGAATATACAAGGGAAATGACACAACCTGCACATTTTTTTTTCATATGTGGAGCACGTTTCCTACAGTTTTCATCTATGTAGCATCAGCCTATGCACCTCATTAATTGATGTTATCAAATCTGAGTTTGCACACCCTCATAGTATATTAAAAAATGTTTAGTTGCAAGCTTGTTTGAGGTTTGTTGAAAAATGTGTCAACCAACTTTATGATCTTTTGTTTCAATTTTGTTGCTACAGAATAAATTGTTGATACCTGTATGTATAATCAGTCATTTATATTTCTCACGTTACTTAGTAATCTCATTAAGATCTTAAAGTTTAGTTCCAGACAAATCTGATACTGTGATTCATCATCCAATCAATGGAATTAAAATTTTTCTGATAGTTTACAGCCAAAACTTTAACACCTAAATGTGACCCAGGAGCATAATTGAATTATTCTCATCTATATCATCTTTGCTTAAATTCTTTTGATGTTTACAGTTTACATCTAAGTTTGGGAGGGTACAATTTTTTTTAGTTGTGCATTTTCTAGAACTTATTTTTATTACTCATGAGATGAGGTTTCTGTTTTCAGAACTTCTTCAATGTAGGAATATCTTCTTCTTCTTATACCAAACTGATATCTGACATATTTTTATACTATACAGTAAATTCATTATTTGCTAATAATCTGGATGAAGGATCTGCTGTGCTTGCTATTATATCCACTTCTGTAAATCCTTAAATCTTAGAATTGTATGCTTATGGGTTATTTCCTTGATGAGGTGAAAAAACGACATGCAAGCAAACTATAGTTTGCCCCCCTGCTTATAGTTGTAGAAGAGTAACATGTTTCTGTATGTATTTGTGCTGCAATATAGTAAGTGTTGGAGTCCTGTATGCTTTTCAATATTATGAGATTCAGTACTACGAGTTTTCACTATTCTGAGCTTTTGAGATTTTGAGTTTAGTATTTTGAGATTCGAGATTTAGAAGTAAACCGATGCATATATAAAGAAAGAAAGTGATGTTGTAGATAAAAGTCACTGAAGGTAAATTTCACAAGCTTTGTGAACTTCATTTACAGTGACAATCAAGTACTCAAAATCAAAAACATTACTCAATATATATAATGTAAATGAAAGAAATCGTTATAGTAGTTCAGGTCCCCATCTCTAGAAGGTCTTTCCAACATTTAATAATATAACTCAAATCTTTCTTCGCTTGGCTGTTTCTTTATTTTGCCTATTACTTACTGGTCTTCAGTCATGAAGTAAAATCACCAACTGGCAACTACCAAGAACCATTACTCCTGGTAATGTTCTCCATCAGCCATGAGAGGCAGTTATTTATTTTTTCTACTGGGATAAAGCTCACCCTTGTAAGATCATTACAACAAGAATTTCTACTTGCTGCTGAGTGCTCTGCTAGGCCATAATGCCTATTATAATTCTTCGTGCTCAACGGGTATTTTATGCTTTTAGTCACATTTCATGAAGTATGAACTCCTCCTTCAATAGTGTACAATATTATTAAACAGTATGTTTATACCAAAACCCATACTTTTACAAAAATATAGCATATTTCTCAGTCTCTTAGCATGCAGTATGGCACTACTCATGCATACATACACTCTTTTACTTGTACTGCATGTAGACTTAAAATGATATCATCCATTAAACCATTAAGTTTATAATTCTACAAGAAAAGCCAAGTGCTGAGCTTAATATTAACAAGGTTTAACAATAAGGAATTATCTTCAGAAATTATGCGTAACTGATTATGTTCTAATACATTTATCAGCATACTAGGGATTCCAGACTCATTGCATATGCCAAACCTTAAGGCTATAATCATAAACACCAATCAAGTGCTGAGCTTAATATCAGTAAGCTTTAGCAATACAATATATCACGTTCCAAAATTAGTTGTATTAGTGTTGTTAGATGTGAAAGCATGTGACAGGATTTATGAATGCCTACACTAAGTGTATACTAGATGTACACAATCTGTATTTAAGAACATCGCTACCATATTTTTTTGTGCTGTCTATTCAGACAGATTATACTAAGTGTACATGTAGTCTACACTTTGGTAACCTTTATGAATCTCCCTCAATATTTAAGGCTGCAAGACAATCAGTAGGAAAACTAAAATTAGGATGAAGAAGGTTGGAGTTATGCTTGTGCTGCTCGGTCACTCAGAATGGTGTACATTTAGTTTACACTTTGTGTAGGTATTAATGAATCTGGACCGTTCTTATATATCAAAATACTAGGAAAACCAGATTCACTGGTGATGGCAAAGCTTAGTTTTCCTAAAGTAATTAAAACTTCATTAAAATGGCATGTAATAGTAGTAGTAATAATCTTGCTTCACCTGCAGTAGTATTGAGTGAATGCACCAATACTTCAGTTCGAATCTATTAAAAGAAAATCCTAAAAAATATGAGTTGTCTACTTAATTTTTTTCAGGCAGCAAATAAAAGTATAAACTAAGTTGGTAATTGTTACCACAATAACAGTGGTCTTGATGGTACCACAGTTTACACTCAGGTTAAATCAGTGAACCAGTCACTGATGGTTGTAAGTGGCTTGGTGTAGCAAAATAGAGACTATGGTTGCCATACCTAAATGAAGAAGTGAGCAGGCAGTTGCAGTGATTAAAACCTTAATCAATATTTCTTAAGTGTGCAGAGGGCTGCTAAGATTTTTTTAAAAGTAGAACTAAAATCTGACAGAGAATGCTGGGTATTTCTGTTTTCCTATTGCAGACAAAAGCTGGGTGCGCATAGTTTAACAGCAGTGACCTACTGCAGGTTTGTGACATCTATTTGTCCCGGTCCCCTTCAATAAACACAACACGCCAAATGACATTTGATGATGTTTACTAAAACTTCCATAACATCATTTTGATTACCCAAATTTGTTAAATACAACTGGACATTAGTGTAGTCAGTTCTAAACACAGCATAAACATCTTTGCATTGTTAATCAGGGCAGCATACCTGCGTCCATACCTTTGCTCACTTACTTTACTTATAAACCTCCTTATAATATCAATCAGGACAGCGTACCTGCTCATCCAGCCCAGTAAGCAGCATCCTTACCTTTGCTCAATGATTAAACCATTCACTGAACTAACTTCAAACCAAAAAAGCAGCGTCCTTACCTTCGCTTGCTTATCTATTCAACAAAAACTTGAAATGCACCACCAGACACTAGAGGGAGAACAGAAGAGGCCAAGCCTGTCCCTCTTCTCCGCCTACTGGAATAAAAGAACCACAATCTCACCAATCTGCCAACAAAAAAGGGAGGGTGGGAGGGAAGCAGGTTCATGCCAAAATGTGATTACGTGCTCAGCTACACTCACCTAAATCCATTAAGCACCTCCCACCCTTATCTCATTTCCTTCCAATCAAACCTCCCACCAATTAACACTTTCACCTCCCCAACCCATTGACCTCCCATTAATATCAACCTAACACCCCCTTGAAGATGTCCCAGGACAACTTGGCTTGTGCCAAGCCTCATTTAGTGCATAGTGCATTGGCACAGTAAATCTGAAGTACATTGTAGATGAGCAGTCAGTTTTTGGTTAGTTAGGCAATGGAAAC
This sequence comes from Protopterus annectens, assembly GCF_019279795.1. Taxonomy (NCBI): domain Eukaryota; kingdom Metazoa; phylum Chordata; order Ceratodontiformes; family Protopteridae; genus Protopterus; species Protopterus annectens. The sequence goes on from NC_056743.1 coordinate 575,810,833, forward strand.
CCAAAACTACACTATTTGTTCATAGTATGGTCTTATCTAAGCACTGGTGTCTGTCCAGGCTATTGGATATCTAACACCACAGCCCCAAACAACTGTGAAAGAAATTCAGTGATATGATGATTGATCATTGGGGAAGTAGCTGAGAAGGCACAATGGTAATATGCAGTACAGCATTCTGATCATTATAATCAGGCATTAAGTAGACTCCAGAGAATTTTTCCTCAAGTAGACAGCAAATGTTGGAGTTGTGATGGGGAAGAAAGAGGTACTTAGGAGCATATTTTCTGGGATTGCATTGGATTGGTGGACTTTAAGGATTCCCTGTGGGCTGCACTGTCAGAGATGCTGGGTGAGCAGATTGATATGACGAGGGAGATGATTTTTCTGAGCGATGATACAGAATCAGAATTGCCTAGACATGGTAAGGCCTTGCTGTATCTAATTATGGTGGCTGCCAAAAAAGAAATTACTAGAAAATGGAAATCAAAATCTAAACCAGCTATATTAGGAGTCATGACTATAGTAACAATAAAACAACTGGAATTTAAATCTTTAGAAAAGGGTAGGAGCAAACTACATAGGAAAAATGGGAATTGTGAAAACATGACATACAGGAGAGGAATGAGGTTTAAAAGAACACTCGTAACTAAAAAGGCGAAATAACCCTCACCAAAACACTTTAACATCCAACAGGGTAACACAGTGAGTTCAAACCAACCAGACCAGGAAGTCAGGAATACGAAAATAAGTTGCTTAAACACCAAAGCTGTAGAAAAGCAATCAAATTTATTAAGAAGGAAGTTTTGCTGTTATCCAAAATGTTTTTTGATAGTGGCTACCCTAGAGATCTCATCCTAAGAACAGTAAAAGAGATTAGTTCAACATGGGGGGTTAAATTTAAACCCATTTTGGGAGTTGGGGATGACCAAATAAAATTAAAAAAGGACCTTGTGAAGAACAACTGCAATGACAATATGGTGACAGAATATGGAGACGGAACTAAGGAGGTCAAAACATTTTGAAAAAGATATTGGATACTATTCAATTCTAATTCAGATTTAATTAAAATTCTAGGTGAAAGCCCAAAGTTTGTGTTAGAAATGGGTAAAAATTTAAAATTTCTCTTTGAACATGAACTGTTAGACTATGGGATAAGTGAAAAAGGTACTACCAAGTGTGGGCATTGTCAACAATGCAAATTTATTTTAGAAGGGAAAAGTATCAAACTGGGTATTAAAACAAATATTATGTTTAGGCAAGGTAACTGTTCTACTAAAGGTCTGATTTATTTAGCTGTTTGTGACAATCGTTCTTTTTATTACGTAGGCAAAACTGAAAGGGTGTTCAGAAGACGAACTTATGAACACATCTACACTGTTTCACAATATAACGAGAACAATACATTGTATAAACATTCATTAGTATGTGAGGGCTTTACTAAATTTAAATTTGGAATATTGGAGATAGTACAGCAGAGTATAGGATGTGGGTGGTAGGAAGTTAAAATAGAAAGAAGTGAGCTTAAGTGGCAACTACGTTTAAATGTTATGAATGAACCTGGCATTAATGATATGATCTCTGCTTTATCCATTTTAAAAAGCAGAGCATTGACAAGATAAAAAAAATATTGTGAATTAATTCTGGGATATATATGTGTTATAAAATAATGCAATGCGTTTTTAAGAAATGTTTATGGTCAATTGTTTAACTAATTATCAGGGGTATTTAAAAAGAAATGAATGATGGGTCATTATTCTGATGAAGTCTCAATATTCTACTGAGACGAAAGTGCTTAATAAATTCAACTGCTTTTCTACAGCTTTGGTGTTTAAATCCTGGTCTGATTGGTTTGAACTCACTCTGTTACCCTGTTGGATGTTAAAGAGGTTTAAGAGAAGGCAGACTAAAATGAGCTATGTGATGTGCGACTAAAAATGATTGGGTTGATTATAAGTGATGTGTAATGTTTGCAACTGGGGATGTGTCAGTATGGTTTGTGATTTAAAATGCTTGCAAGTAGGATTCTGTCGGTGTGGTTTGTTTTCATTTATATAAATGTATAATTGCCTATGTTATAAGTGATGGTTTTATAAAGATGTTTGTTGTTTAAAAAAAAGGGGGCAAGAATTGAATAATTTATGTAATGTTTAATTACTTTTGAATAAGTCTAAATTTGCCTATGGCACAAGTGATAATTCAATAAAGGTGTTTTAACAAAAAAAAAAAAAAAAAAAGAAATCTATATTACATGCACACAGCACACAAATAAACGTATCATCTACAAAGTCATTGTTGCCATGAAACTACCTCTGCAAGACATGCTAAAATATGTATGTTCTAAATATCCGTGACATCTGACATAGCCATTTTTTTTCAACATATATTAGTGGTCACTTATTTCATAACTAGGATGTAATCACCTTCACCAGGTAGTTGGGTTACTTTTCCCAGTAACCACATCTGTCCAAGGCACTTAGAACAGCATATCCAGGAATAAAAATGCCTTTAATATCCAACAACACAATAGTAACAAGGTTCACAGTAGTACAACTGATTTGTACCACTGTGAACCTTGTTACTATTGTGCTGTTGGATATTTTATTCCTGGATCTGCTGTCCTGAGTGCCTTGGAGAGACGTGGTTACTGGTTGTGTGATTTTCATGTTTTTTTAATTTTTCCATTACTGACAATGTAGTGCATCATAATGTGCCTGCTATACACCTGAGTGTGCTATCCTTTGAAAGACATATTATACCAAGGCTCCATCTCCTTACCCGACTAGGTGGTACCGCTGGATGTAACCATTCAATGATAATTATCGAAAAGAGTAGGGCTCTTTAATTTACACTTCTTTGCACATTCATACACGGACTCACAATACATGATTTAAATATATAGTTATATAACTTGTATATGTAACAAAACTATATTCTTACTGACATATTGAAAAAATTATACAGATCTGTCATTATGTCCATAACCAAAACTTCATTTTTAATATTCAAAACATGACCGATTATATAATACTTTTACATATCTGTGTCTCCATAGATTCCACACGCACGTGCGCGCGCGCACACACACACAAAAATTCTCTTATCTGTCATATCCACTTTTTCATATATTTTTCATAATCTAATATTCATTTGTACCACATATGTTTTCTTTGCCATATCTCCTCATTTTTTTCTCAAAACAATTGCACTCAGTCTTATTTAGTAAAGATGCCGGACATTGTTTCTTCTTTTTGACAATAGTGAAATAGTCTTTCAATTTCAACTTTATGTTTCATCAGATCCTTAACTGATAGTATGTTCACACTTACCCTCCATATAAAATCTTTACATCCATATAAGCTCCTAAATGTTTGCATTCTTCCCTGAACTCTGTTGTATCCTTGTTGTCAATGATCTATTATGTAATATTGGTTCAAGAAATTGCCTTGCAAAACATTTCTGTTTTGTGCAGTCTGTATCTCTGGTCATTTCCTAACTTGAATTACAAACATATATTCTTTCTTTTCATCAAAGAAGACCTCTTTTTTCCTCTTTTTTATTTTTTTTGTTTTACTGAAGTATCTAAAATGGTACATTACTTACTTAAAACATATAACATGCCGCTGTAGATTGGTCTATTATTTTATATTTTAATGCAAGTTTAAAGATACAAGAAGCACCACATGGTACAACAAATTATTTCCGCCTTTGTTTCTAGAGTTAAACATAATTCCCTGTAATGTAGGGTTTAATCTATTTCTAAAAAAAAGCAAATAAGGCCATATGTAGTAATTATTTGTTAAAAGATTTAAGTAACATAAATAGTCCTACTACATAACTGAACTTAACCAGTAGTAATGTATATATAATGTAAACTTATTTTATCAAAATACAATAACCTTTCCACATTCAAACCATTACCCACAAAAAAAATAATTGTTTCTGCTCACTGTTGCAATATTACTTGTTCAGATCCAAACCAAATTCCTAAATTCCTAGCTATTAAAAGAGAAATTCCAGGAGTGTTTTTTTTATCATCATTAACTTTTCTTTTCTGTGTACTCATAGATTAACCTGCCCATCCCAGTATCTGTTTTATCATTTGTAACACCATAGTAACCCATCCATTATCTTCAACAAGAGACACAAAATTACCAGAAAAATTGATGACTAACAGAAATGGTTTTTGTTCATTATATATTATCCTTAACCTTCTGATAGCAAATAAAATGGGACTTAAATCTTTGGCAGCATCTTTTTTTATACCTTCCTATATTTATATGTATTTTTTCCCAGCCATCCATTTACTGGAGGCCAAACGAAGATTTCATATACAGATTTTTTTAATCTAATAATCTGCATTAGTATTCTAAATACACTTAACATATCCTACACTGTACTATGTTTAATATAGTTAAATACGTTCCAAATATCACAGACGATGATTTTGCCATCAGATTTGTACTCTACGTTACATAAATCTCTTTGATTAGAATCCACATTTCCTTCAGTTCTCTAGTTTTAACTTAATAAATTCCTTCTTTTGCAATGTTTTGAAACCTATACCCTAAGATATTCATGATAATTTCATAAGCAATATTCCTTACATTTAAGAACATCCAGTTTTATACATATTTTTTTAAGAATTTGTCTGACAAACAAATTTTACTATACCTTTTGTTATATGTCAGTTTGCACATTCTCCTGTAAAGCATTCATTTACAACTCGTAAAAAGCATTTCTTCTGCATCTCCCATTTATCATTATAGAACTGTTATTCCTTTCTACCTATCCCTGGAACAGCATCCACCCTCCTTTTTAATACATCTATTTAACTATTACCATGCATGATTCTTAACTAAGTTCATTCTTAACTTAGTGAAATACATTTGACAACCCATTTATCATTTTCCAGAAATCTTGTCTCTCTATAATATTCCTGTAAACAGGCCTCATTTCATTTCAAAATGAAGAACTTGTCTGTCAAAACATTTCCAGAAACAGTGTGATATTCTATTGACATTTTATCTCACATTCATACACGTCTCTCTTAATTTAAAGCTGCCTGTCATTTTCAAATTCCAGCCCATTTTCAACTTCTTTTAATATTTCTTAATATATCTATTCTAAAAGCATACGCTTTCTAGTTTGAATATGAACTTTTTCTTTTATATATCTATTCTTATTTCATGACCACCATTCAGTCCAGTTAAAATGGCACATTTGCATACCTAATTGATCTTGAAATAAAGTCTGTCCATTTCAGCATAACCTGTAAAGCATAACAGTTCCCAGTCATTTTTATTCCTTTTCCTATTTTATAGAAGTACTTTTTCACAATACTGATATGATAGCTGTGAAGAAATTAGACACTGTTTTCTGTGCTAGGATGTCTGGCTGATGTTTTGTGCATTTATTTTATTTATTTATTTCCAGTTTGATAACTGGGGTGGTCCACTGGGCTCAATGAGCCCGTTTTCAGTGGAGGCCCGGGGAGAAAAGCTCCAAAATTACAAAGATACAATAAAAATACAATAAAAATATGATAAAAATACAATAAAATGCAGTTATGAATAATCCTAGTATTATATAATATTTTAAACAAAATTGTAAGATGATACAGTGAGATGTGGCAAAAAGATGTAGTGCAATAAGTGGAGTATAGGAGACTTGAGGATAGTTCATACAGAACATGCTTGGTAATGAAGATGGGTAGCGTAAAGTATGCAGAGTAGTAGGAATAAACACCTAAAGTGGAGGAAGGAGAGAGAGGCAGTTGAGTAGTGAAGCAAGAGGCAATTGTTTATTAGAAAGAAGAACAAATGTGAGAAAAAAGCAATAGGGGGTAATACGAGGGGGATGGAGGGTAAAGTTAGTAGAAGAGTGTTGATCACAATTTGTAGAATGTTAGAGTCATTAGTTAGTCAAATGTAATATAGGTTTAGATGGAAGAAGTATATGGGGGGAGAGAAGTACAGAAAGAAGGGTATGTATAATATTTACACTATGAAAGAAATATCAATGGGAAGCTGTTGGGCAGAATAGCAAGGTGAAGAAGTATTTAATGAAGAAAGTAGAAATTAGTTTAATAGGATTAGGGGGGCAGAGAGCAATTACATTTCCAATTTTGGGAGAGATGAGAATGGAGCTGGGATTTAAAGAGTTCAAGGATATTGGTGATTCTTAGTGAGGGGGGAAGAGAGTTCCATTTTTTTGCTAGGGAATAGGATAACAGACACTGGCCAGCAGGACATTTTGGTTTGTGAATAGCAAGTTGATTTTGTCGTGCAGATCTTTGGGGTTTGTGGGGAGTATAAGAAGGAAGGATGTATGCTAGAGCAGGGTATGCAGTAGGTTTAAAGATTCATTTGTGGGCTGTAGTGAGTTGGAGGTAGTCGAGGTAGTTGGGAAGCTCTAGCCATTTTAGCATGTGTAAGGAAGAGCAATGGTGGGAGTAGTGTTTAGATTTAGTAGCGAATTCAGAGATTTTGTTGTAGCAGATTTCTAGTTTTGAGGAGATGGAGGATGTAAGGTTGGTTAGAAGAGGGGCACCGTATAATAGTGATGGTAGTAAGTAGGTAGTGGCAAGAGTTTGCCTGGTAGAGGGAGAAAGGAAGTGAGAGTTTCTGTATAGTAGCACAAGTTTTTGATGTTTTTTTTTTATATTTAATTGGACATGAGTATCGAATTTTTGGTGTTCGTCGATAGTAACACCGAGATGTTTAGCGAAGGGGACAACTTCTATTAGGGAGTTGGCATTACTGGTAATATTGAAATATTGTTTGTTAAGGTGCAGGTTTTTAGAGGGAGAGAAAAGTAGGATTTTGGATTTATTAGCATTAAGGGAGAGGTGGTTTTGAAACATCCAGTTCTCAGTGGCTGTAAAGGCAGATTGGGTAATTGCTTGGAGAGCAGGAAGATTAGGAGCAGAGCAGATTAAAGTAGAGTCATCTGCATACTGTACTATTTTAGTGTTGGGAATGGCTGCATGGAAATCATTAATGAATATATTGAAGAGCATTGGACCAAGTATTGAACCCTGGGGAACCCCGGTTGGGGTTGGAAGGAAGATTGACGTACTAGTTTTCCATTTCACAGCCTGGGATCTGTCAGAAAGATACTCTTGAACCAGGTAAGCGAATGCTGATCAAGATTGAGGTTAGACGGGTGAGTTAGAAGGTGGGAGTGAGAGACAGTGTCAAAAGCCTTGGAAAGATCTAGAAGGACAGTGGATACAATTTCTCCTGAGTCCCCAGCATGGTTTACTATGTCTAAAAATGAGAGGAGAGTGGTTATTGTACTATGGCTGGGGCGGAAGCCATGTTGAGTAGGGGTAAGGAGGTGGTTACTGATGAGAGGAAGGGCATAAGTTGGTGGTGGATGCATTTTTCTAGAATTTTTGATATTGGGGAGAGAATGGATATTGGATGGAAATTAGAGATATTATTGTTTTTGCCTCCTTTGTGAAGAGAAAGGATATAGGCAGCAAGCCACAATTTGGGGACGTAAGATTCATGAATGGATCGGTTAATGAGAATGCTAATTGGGATGGCAATGGCATCTGCAGCAAGCTTTAGAAAGTGTGAGGGGATATTGTCAGGGGCATTGGAGCAAGGCTTGAGTTTAGTGAGAAGCTTTAGAAAGTGTGAGGGGATATTGTCAGGGGCATTGGAGCAAGGCTTGAGTTTGGTGCAAGCTTTAGAAAGTGTGAGTGGATATTGTCAGGGGCATTGGAGCAAGGCTTGAGTTTGGTGCAAGCTTTAGAAAGTGTGAGGGAATATTGTCAGGGGCGTTGGAGCAAGGCTTGACTTTAGTGAGAAGCTTTAGAAAGTGTGAGGGGATATTGTCATGGGCATTGGAGCAAGGCTTGAGTTTGGTGCAAGCTTTAGAAAGAGTGAGGGGATATTGTCAGGGGCATTGGAGCATAGCTTGAGTTTGGTGCAAGCTTTAGAAAGTGTGAGAGGATATTGTCAGGGGCATTGGAGCAAGGCTTGGGTTTGGTGAGAAGCTTTAGAAAGTGTGAGGGGATATTGTCAGGGGCATTGGAGCAAGGCTAGAGTTTGGTGAGAAGCTTTAGAAAGTGTGAGGGGATATTGTCAGGGCCATTGGAACAAGGCTTGAGTTTAGTGCAAGCTTTAGAAAGTGTGAGGAGATAATGTCAGGGGCATTAGAGCAAGGCTTGAGTTTGGTGCAAGCTTTAGAAAGTGTGACGGTATATTGTCAGGGGCATTGGAGCAAGGCTTGAGTGTGGTGAGAAGCTTTAGAAAGTGTGAGGGGATATTGTCAGGGGCATTGGAGCAAGGCTTGAGTTTGGTGAGAAGCTTTAGAAAGTGTGAGTGGATATTGTCAGGGGCATTGGAGCAAGGCTTGAGTTTAGTGAGAAGCTTTAGAAAGTGTGAGGGGATATTGTCAGGGGCATTGGAGCAAGGCTTGAGTTGGTGAGAAGCTTTAGAAAGAGTGAGGGGATATTGCCAGGGGCATTGGAGCATGGCTGGAGTTTGGTGCAAGCTTTAGAAAGTGTGAGGGGATATTGTCAGGGGCATTGGAGCAAGGCTTGAGTTTGGTGCAAGCTTTAGAAAGAGTGAGGGGATATTGTCAGGGGCATTGGAGCAAGGCTTGAGTTTGGTGCAAGCTTTCGAAAGAGTGAGGGGATATTGTCAGGGGCATTGGAGCAAGGCTTGAGTTTGGTGAGAAGCTTTAGAAAGAGTGAGGGGATATTGTCAGGGGCATTGGAGCAAGGCTTGAGTTTGGTGCAAGCTTTAGAAAGAGTGAGGGGATATTGTCAGGGGCATTGAAGCAAGGCTTGAGTTTGGTGCAAGCTTTAGAAAGAGTGAGGGGATATTGTCAGTGGCATTAGCGCAAGGCTTGATTTTGGTGAGAAGCTTTAGAAAGAGTGAGGGGATATTGTCAGGGGCATTCGAGCAAGGCTTGAGTTTGGTGCAAGCTTTAGAAAGTGTGAGGGGATATTGTCAGGGGCATTGGAGCAAGGCTTGAGTTTGGTGCAAACTTTAGAAAGTGTGAGGGGATATTGTCATGGGCATTGGAGCAAGGCTTGAGTTTGGTGAGAAGCTTTAGAAAGTGTGAGGGGATATTGTCAGGGGCATTGGGGCAAGGCTTGAGTTTAGTGAGAAGCTTTAGAAAGTGTGAGGGAATATTGTCAGGGGCATTGGAGCAAGGCTTGAGTTTGGTGAGAAGCTTTAGGAAGAGTGAGGGGATATTGTCAGGGGCATTGGAGCAAGGCTTGAGTTTAGTGAGAAGCTTTTTGATGTGAGAGATAGAGATGGGTTTTAGATGGAAAATAGGGGGAGGGGTGGAAGAGGGAGATCGAGTGGGGGAAGGGAATGTAGGGTTGAGTGGAGGGGAGGAGATATTATTGGGGATGGTCTTAGTGAGTTCAGCTATGGAGTTGGTAAAGAAAGAGTTGATTGGGTGGCAATTTCTATGTCTGTTAAATTATTATCAGGACAGGGATTGCTTTTTGTACCTGGGTGCAGAAGAGAGTTTATGGAGTTCAGAACTGTTTTTTTTTTTTAATGTGTAGATTGTAGTTTAATGTAGTAGGATTTTTTGTCTTTTGTAATAAGCTTTTTGGTTAGGTTACGGAGTTGCTTGTATTTGCGGAGGGTGTCAGGGATTTTTTTCTGATTGTAAAGTTTCCAAGTCTTGTCTCTTTGTTGCATAAGTGATTTAGTATCTTTAGTTAGCCATGGGGCAGAGTAATGTTTTATACGCTTAGTTCTAGGAGGTGCTTGGGCATTTAGAATGTCTAGGAAGGTTGTATTAAAGAAATGTACGGCTTCATCTAGGGGAAGAGATTTTAGATTGTTCCAGTTGGTTTAAGTGGTTCTGAGAATATAGAAGGGTTGAAGGTTTTAAGATTACGAGTATAGGTAAATTGGTGTTGATGAGGGGAGGAGTGGGTAGCTGGGAGAATGGAAGCTGGGAGATGGTCACTCATGGTGTCTGGTAGGATAGCAGAGTGAGATATCTTATTTGGGTGGGAGGCTAAGATCCAGTCCAAGGTGGACCCTGGGGGGGTGATTTTATTAGGTCTGGTAATGCCGTTTATTAGTTGAGTGAAGTTGAGTAGATTAATAGATAAAGAGGGATTATTGCTATTAATTTTGTTCCAGTCTATATTCACATCTCCTAATATGTATGTCTCTAGTTTAATATTAGTTGAGGACCATAGTAGAATGTTTTCAAGAGTAGAGATATTATTTCCAGGGGTAATGTAGATGCTCATAATGCAAATACTTTTATAGTTATTCAATTTGAGTATTCCTATGACTATTTCAGCATTGCAAAATTGAGGAATGGGGTTTTGGTAAGGAGTGAGGTTAAGCTGGCTGTTATAAATTAATGCTACTCTTCCTCCTTTTTTGATTTGGCGGTCACATCTGAGTGCTTGAAAGCCATGGGGAAGGATCTCAGAGTCAGTGATGTGGGACTTTAGCCATGTCTCAGAGAGTGATACTATGTCTGGAAGAGTATGGTTAAGCCAGGCATGGAAGATAGTTATTTTATTTTTTTAAACTCTGGGTATTGATTGTAACTAGCTTAAGGAATTTGTGGTTGGAGGTATTGGGTGAGGTAGGGGAAGAAAAGATAGTAGTAGTCTGAGGACCAGGGTTGGGGTGTATGTCTCCTGCTAGGAAAAGCAGGATAGAGGAAGAAGAGAACAGGATATTTGCATTACTTATAGTAGTTTGTGGAAAGAACAGTTTTCCTTTGGGAGTATGGAGTTTAATAGAGTAGGGTAGCAGTTTGAGTTTGAAATAGTGAAATGGGTTTGGTTGAATTAGGCAGGGGATATAGTGTGAAAGTGGGATGAGAAGGGGTGGAGTTGGTGGAGGATATTGGAGGTGGGGGAATAAGAGGGGGGAGGAAGTTTGTAAGAGGAATAAGAAGTGGCAGAGAAAGCAGTTAGTAGGAGAAGAGCAGTAATAGAGTGGATGAAGAGAGTTTGTGGAAGTGGTGATATTTTCATTGTTAGATTTAGGTATAAAGGGAAGTGTCAGGATGTTGTAGGGGCATTTTAGGGTAAGATGGAGGAGTGAGACAGAGAACAGGAAGATATAAGACAAAGTGGGAATGAATATTTAATTGAAAGGGATTAGGTGAGGAGAAGAGATGGGATTGGTTGGAGGTGGGGGGTGGAGTAGAGATGGAATTTGTTGGAGGTAAGGGGGAGGAGAGATGTAAGTTGCATAGTTTCAGATAACCTGTGTATTATATGCCAGCATGACTAGCTGTGATATTATAAATAAGTTCTTACATGTTGATTAATACTTTGTTTGTACAGGATGTTTAAAGAGTTGAATAGTATTCTTTTACATTTCTAACTTGCCACATTAATGCAGGAGATTCTAAATGCAAACTGTCTCAGAGTCAGCTGATCTACAGCTGATGTCATCAGAATGCATTCAGATGTTCTGTGTTTACTGTCAGAAACTTAAAGACAGAAAGCAACTTTAATAAACAGCCATTTGTTGATTTTCAAAGAGTAAATGAAAATAAGAACTGGAACAGATAAGACAGTTAACCTAGCTTGTACAAGAGCCTGCTCAAGACATTTTAAACAGTTGAGTTCAGTTGAGTTTGTAGTTCAGTTGAGTTGAGTTTGTTGAGTACACAGTTCACAGTTCTACTGAGCAGTGGATACCCAAAAGACTCACCAAGAACTGTATGCCTATGTTTGCTCTGTTGTAATAAATAGTTTAGATCAGAGACAGTATTGTTTAGTTAGATAGGAAAGTATAGATAATTTGTCAGAGTTTTTCTAAATGTTGGATTTCTGTCTTTCAGGATTAATTTCATTTTCCTGGTGATTGAATTCTGTTTGTTTATTGAAATTACTTATTTACATTTTTAATCATTTTGCTCATTATTAAATCTTTTTATTATCTTACATTGTCGCTGGTCAATCAGTGTATTCTTTAGTGATTTCAGAGTGCTTATACATGCTTTGATAATTCCCAGGCCACTCCAAAAGCATGGTTGCTTTACGTCATATGCAACTACTTGTTTTGATATCTAATTTTAATCATTAAATGCCCTTTGAAAGGGCATGTAGGCACTCTGGTGACAACATTTTTCCATAACATTTGAGGGAAGGGACACAGCTGGAAGTCTGTGTCAGGCTTTCCCAGAAGTGTTTGGATGTGTGAAATTCAGTTTATTTAAGTGTAAGTATACCAGAGGTCTTAAACTGGACAAATTACTCTGGAGTGTGTAATAAAGAGTTACATTAGGGGTGGACAGAAGTATACAGTCCAGTCTCAGGTTATAGAGTATGTTCCTTTTGTGCTCTTAGGAGAAATTGTGAAATATTACTCCTTTTTAAGTGACAGTCTCACATTAGAATCAGTTGTGAGGATTGAAGTTCCTTAGTTACTGACCCAAGATAGTACGGAACATCACATATTGGTGGGATATTAACTGGACATCACATATTGGTGGCATTTTGGTGGGATATTAACTGGGACATCACATACTGGTGGCAGTTGTGCTATTTTATTTGAATTTCAATAGCCTGTGGGTAGTTGTCATTAAGGTCTTCACTCTCGAAAGCCACAAGATAAACATACAAAATCTCATCCCACCACAGCTTTATTTATTTTTAATTAGTTAGTCAGGGACAGCAGACAAAGATGTAAGCAGAAAACTATAGTAAGCTGTGAAAGAACCAGTTGGCCAAGGAGTGTGAATCCAGAGGACTGGTGCATGCCAACCTGACTAAGGAAGCTATGATCTCAGCCTTAGGTGCAGCCACAGCTCAGACCAGCGGTTGGGAGGATATCCAGTTTGATGTTGGGGATATGCCACCTGCTGAAAGAGGACAGGATAGTCTGCCTTTTGTCCAGAGGACCAAAACATCCATCTGGAGTTAGAGAGACTGTGCCTGGAGGCCAAACAACTGGAGGTTGAAGATAGGGAGAAACAGTGTCAGTATAAACTGAAAGCCAACTGTCTGGAGACTGAAGAAAGACTGAGACATTTAGAACCTGAGGAAAATGAGAGACAGCACTGGCATGAAGTGTATCTTCTTACCCTTTGAGAGGGTCATGGAGATAATGGGGAAGGGAATAACAAGATCCCAGGAGCTGTAAATGTCAGTAAACTTTTTGCTCAATACAGGGATGGGGATGACTTTGATAGTTTTATTCAGCTCCTGACTCCATTACTCAATGGAAAAGCTGCTCAAGGCATGTCAAAATTGTCTGATGTAGATTTTTTTAATTATGATAATGTAAAAAAATGTCATCTGGATTCTTATAAAATAACACCTGAAGCTTATAGAAAAATGTTTGTGAACATATACACAAGGCAGATGAAAGTGTACATGATTATATTGCTAATTTAAGTACTTACTTTCACCACTTTTGAAGGACTGGCAGACATTTTGGTGAGGGGAAATAGCCCTCAGTACTTTGCCTGATGACATGAGAATCTGGTTAGCAGACCAAGAGTGTAACTCTGTGGAGGAGTTGGGGAGGAAAGGGACTCTCTACTTAGCAAGCAAAGTACCAATGCATAAGAAAGGGATACCCAGTGCTGCACATGGACCTAAGGGTACCCATGGGGGTTAGTCTAAACTACTCCAACAGTACATCAGTAACAGGGGAAACTACTAGTCCAAGTACATGGTTAAGGATTAGATGTTTCAAATGTAACCAGAGAGAGAACATAACCAATTGTCCATTGAGGCAATGTGAGAAACAGAAGGTGAGGGAGCCAGCAAGTTATTTGGTAAGTTATTTGTAAACAACAGGGGTGCCAAACTATCACCAACATTTATATCCTAGCTTAGTAGATGGTAAACAGGTTACTGCTAAGAGAGAAACAGCTTCGGATATAGCCATTGTGAGGTCTGCAGTGATTAAAGAAGAGCAGTACCTGTCAGGGCAGTCCACTCCAGTCAGAGCTTTGGGAGGGGCCCCATTCCAAATACCTTTGGCTAGGGTTCCTCTTGACTGGTAGGGTTGAAGAGGAAGCAAGTAGGTTGGTGTGTTTGAGGATATTCCTGCAGATGTCCAGATAAGGAATGATTTTCATGATGCTGTAACTTGTGTACATGTAGTGATGTGTAGTCAGGCTTGGAAACAGGCATGTAGGTCTGGTATCCTGGGGGAGACCCAGACAGATTTCATACCTGAAGCTGGGACTGGTGTTGTGGCTGTTTCAGAGAAGGAGCTATCCTGTAGCAGTAAGTCTGAAAGTAAGCCACAGCTGCTGATAGGTTCTAATGTTCCCTTAAACATGATAACTGAAATAACAGAAGTGAGTAGTAGTACTAAGATTGACAGTGAGGCACAGCTGTTGGAAGGTACTAGGCTTCCTTTGGAAGGGGAGCTGGGGGAGGGCCACAAAAGTAGAGTTGAGGCAGGCTCAACTTATGGACCCTACATTACAACACTTGAAGGAGGTGGCTAAGGAGGCACTTGAGGGTCAAGGAAGAGGGGAGCCTGTATACTGGAACAAAGGTTTGCTGTATAGAGAGTGGACTCCTGAAGATGGGCTAGAATGTGAGGTAATACAGCAGTTAGTAGTGCCTTGAGCTTTTCATCTGACACTTTTAGTTATAGCACGTGACATTCCTTTTTCAGGTCATATGGGTATAAAACTTATTAAGAGATGTATTATGCAAACTTTTTATTGATCTGGGATTGCAAATGATGTGGCAGGATATTGTGGGACTCATGAACAGTGCCAAAAAATTGGCAAGGCAGGGGACAAGGTTAAGGCTCCGTTATTGCCTTGGCCTGTAATTGAAGAGCCATTTCAGAGGGTGGCCATGGATAATGTGGGACCCCTGAATACTGCAAGTTCCACAGGGAATAAATATATCCTGGTGGTAGTGGATGATGCTACCAGATACCCTAAGGTGGCAGCTTTGTCATCTGTTGAGGAAGAGAAGGTGGCAAATGCTTTGCTAGAAATTTTTAGCAAAGTAGGGTGATACTGACTGACTGAAGAACCAACTTCATGTCATGCCAGAGCTACTAACATGTTTGTGGAAGCGCTGTGGGGTGAAACAGCTAAAGATTTCCCCCTCCCTACCATCCCCAGACTAATGGTCTTGTGGAGAGGTTAAACTCTACATTAAAGACTATGCTACAGACATTTGTAGACCAGTTTAAAAGGAAGTGGCACAAGTATTTGCCCCATCTATTATTTGCATACAAGGAAGTGCCACAGCAATCTTACAGGGTTTTCACCCTTTGAGTTGTTATATGGGCATAGAGTGAGGTTGGCCTTTTGATTTGATTTCATATGAGGGGAAGGTGAGAGTGAATGCCACAAAGAGTCTGTTGTGGTATACATCTGTAACTTCAGGACAAGACTTAAGGAGCTCATGGGTTTGGCCCAAGAGAAATTAGCATTAGCCCAACAGCAGAAAAAGATTTGGTATGATAGGAATGCTCAAGCCTGTGTAATCTATGCCAGCAAGACTAGCTATGATATTGTAAATACGTTATTACATGTTAATACTTTGTACAGGATGATTAAAAAGTTGAACAGTGTACTTTAACATTTGTAACTGTGCATGTTTATGCAGGAGCTTCTAAATGCAAACTGTCTCAGAGTCAGCTGATCTATAGATGATGTCATCAGAATGTGTTCAGATGCTCTGTGTTTACTGTCAGAGACTGGAAAACAGGAAGAAACTTTAATAAACAGCTGTTTGTTGATTTTCAAAGAGTGAAATGAAAATAAAAAGTGGAACAGTTAAGACAGTTAACCTACCTTATAAGAGAGTCTGCTAAAGACAGTTTAAACAGTTGAGCTCAGTTGAGTTGAGTTTGTAGTTTTGAGTATACAGTTCACAGTTGTACTGAGCAGTGGATACCCAAAGGACTCACCAAAAACTGTAACCCTGCTTTTGCTCTGTTGTAATATTTAGTTTAGATCAGGAACAGTGTTCTTCAGTTTGATATTAAATTATAGCTAATTAGTCAGAGTTTTTCTAAATGTTGGATTTCTATCTTTCAGTATTAATTTCATTTTCCTGATGAATTAATTCTGTTTTATTTAAATTACTGTTTTACATTTGTAATCATTTTGCTTGTTATGAAATCTTTTTATTATCATACACTGTGGCTGGTCAATCGATGTATTCTTTAGTGCTTTGAGACTGTTTATACCTGCTTTGATAATTCCTGGGCCACTCTGACTCTGGCTGCTCTAGGTCATATGCTACCATTTGTTTTGATATCTAATTTTAATAATTGGACATATATATATATATATATATATATATATATATTTTTTTTTTATCGTAGAATGTTGGTTTTTGTTGTTTGTGTCTTTGCTTTCATGGTGAAAGTTAGCTATAAACTCATGTTTTATATTGTACTTAATGTGTGCTTAAAGTAGAACCCAATGCTTTTTATCATGTGATTTTCATCATGCAGTTTGATTGACCAGGTTGTTGTACTTAAACTTGGTTATGGGATGTGCAATATTTTGGTCTGATGAAGCTAAACTGTGAAAGTGCTTACCTGTCCCTGTGCACTGGGTTCATTTTAATAAACATGCTTGAAGTTTACTTTTATGGTCCTTCTATGTATTTGCTTCATTGTATAAGATGTTGGAATAATTTTCATAATCAGTTTCAGGCCTGTCCAACAAATTAACCAATTTCTAATTTTGTAATCCACGAGAATGCAGTACTACAGTTAGAACTTATTGTACTATAGGTTTTGTCAGCTCCATTGTACCAAAATATTTATTACAACTTAGTCCACTCTCTGACTCCTGTAGCAAAGCTTTTCTCTCCTTCACATCAGCTCAAGCACTTCCCCTTAAGTAAGAATAGAAGAAATTCCATGGTGGTCTGGCCAAATTTTCTCTAGTCAGTATGAATACCACACCTGAAAGAGGCCATTAGCCTAGAGGGACTAACCCCATCAACACAGTTTAAATAAATGCTTTTATATAGTTACCAAAAATATGCATAGGAGAGGCACACACACAATAGAAGAAGAGGCTTGACCTGTATTCATCTGAGGGTCATCTACATCGTGGTCACCAAAATCACGTACCCTGATTTATCCCGTACGTAGGTCTATTTCTAGCATGTTCCTTATTGTGAACAGAAGTAATATATTTACTTCTAGTCATCTATTATTAAACAAGATTGGACAGATTTGGACTTTATGTATGGAGGGCTTTTAAAGTTCATCATCTAGAACCAGATTTGGAGAAAGTGGCCATGCCATGAAGAGCAAAAGATTGCTAGGAACCAAAATATATTAAAAACTGAACTGACCTTCTTTACAATGTCAAAATACAGCAGCAGACCAGGACATTCAGTGGCCGTGACCACACATCTAAATACCATCTGTTATATGGGCAGTGCCTGAATGAACCACATCAAAGCAAGTAAAAAGGTTGATGACTGGTGTTCTGGAGACAACATGGTCTGAGTATATTCAAACAACACCATCATGTATTACTGTGTTAGCTGTTATACCAGATCATACATGGCCTTTAAATGTTCAGTATGTTGCCTTCCTGCATCACCGTGTATAGTTATAAGCACTCACAATATTCTCTGCAATGTTTGAGAACAACCAGTCTGTGAACCCACAACCTGCCCTAAATGCTTTTGCAGAACTATTCCAATATGCGTATACAGAAAGACAGTTCACAATCCCAAGGTAAAACCTAGCCAGTGTATATGGACTGCCTTCAACTTGTTATGTACTGGCAGCTGGCATAATGTGCTTGTGAAGCAGTGCTAGATGCCATGTTAACATGCTAACCTCAGTTTGAGTAACTAGATACAGAGTCATGCTATAACAAACCATCTAGGCTCATCAGAAATAGTAGCAAATATGGAATGGTGGAGTTAACAGATGTGCCTACCAACAATGAGTCCTCTGTTTCATTCATTGTATCATGTTTGCTCATGACATCATCCCAGGATGGCACCACTTAAATGTCTCTGCCTGACCATATGCTGCTGGATATGTGAATGACAAGGACATTTTTATCAGCACCACTGTAAACAGCTTTTGGCCATCAGCCCACAGCATTGGCAGCCACAGCTATAATAAGAGCTACTAAAATGGAGTTAAGGTGTAAATCCTATTTAAAAGTACAGAATATAATATAATGTGAAACATAAAGCCTTGACTGCTGCCCAGGTGACCCAAGTTCAGTTAGCATCCTGGACATCTGATGAAGCTGACAGCAATATGGGCATAGCATCCTGTCCTACATTGACCTACTCACTCAGAGGGAGTTGGCTCCATACTCATGTGCCTCATATGTACATCTTCTAAAAATTACTTAGGAAGCTTTAACAGCTACTGAAACATGGCTTTGTAACTCACATCTCATACTCAAAAAAAAAAATACTATTACTATTTTTCCCAAAATCCCTCTCTCATAAAAAAATGGTTCTCTAAATAATACAACCACTGAAGTCAGTTCTCATAGCAAATTATTAGCAATGATTGGTGATGATAATTGTTAATTTGACCTGTAGTTGCAAAGTTGCATTAAAAAAAATCAACAAAAATAAGGATGCTTTATAGAGCAAGACACTTTCTCACCAACACAAATAAAATTGCACAAGTCACAGCTAACCACCTCTCTTCACTACTTTATGGCACTTCCACCCTTACTAAACTCCAGATATCATAAAATGCAAAACTAAAGCAATACTATAAAAAAGTTACCAAATTTTCAACAGATACCCCTTTTCAGAACCCACCACTGCATAGCACTAAAAAGCCTAAATTGGTTAAAACTACCCCATCAATTAACATATGCACAAATTCTTATCACCTATAAAATTATCCAGTATACATTTGCTTGTCCAGCACTAAATACCACTCTATACAACTATGTTGCCACTTGGTCAATATGATCCAATGACCAAAAACTCCTCTCTATCCAAACACATCAAATTTACTGAGCATGGTCTGTACAGGATAAATTAAGTTTAATCAGTTTAAGGAGAGAATTTTTTATAATAAATATAAAAAATGTTCTCCCCTTAAACTTGTTAAACTTCATATCTGAAGTAGGGAGTTCATTTGTCAGCAACCTGTGGGTCTTGGATCCGATATCGGATCCGAGCCGGCAACTTGTTTCAAGCTAATGGATCTGAGCTCCTAGCTCCTCCCCTCACCCATAATCCCCTGCTAACCCTCCATGACCTCAGATCTAGTTTGCCGCACTTGTGGATAGCTGGATTCCTGTGAGCTCGTCTAGTACTTAGCAGTTAAGTTTATATTTTTCTGTCAACTTTCTTATTTTTTCACAAAAATATTAAGTGTGTAAGAGTCAAAAATAATTTCTTTTAAGTAGTTTTCCCTCCCTTCGCTGGTCGTTAGAGAGTGCATGTTGTGTGTTGTGTTTTGGGGCCTGTGTGTGTGTGTTACATTACCTTTTCTTTAAGTATGGATGAGGCCCCAAAAGCCATTTTTTTCTAAATGTACCGAGTGTGGCCATAAGCTCTCCCCGGCTGATGGCCACACTCAGTGCATTCGGTGCCTTGGGGTTGAACACCTCACCTCAGGCTGTACCATTTGTGCAGCGTTCAACCCCAGGGCACTGAAAGAGCGGAGGTCGAAGCTGGCCTTGGTGGGACTTTTACCCCCCGGACTCGGCTCCGGCCACCGCTGCTCCCGTGGCTCCACCACAGGCTGTGGTTGCTGCCATTCCTGCCCCCCTTCCTCCGTCTGGGAATCAAACTCCCGCTAAAGTGTCGGAGGACAGAGAGGCCAGGAGGGAGAAACGGAGGGAGAAGCACCACAGGCGGCCGGCCGAGACCTCTGTTTTGGCCCCGCCAGCTAAGTGGGCTTCTCCCTCCACTGCTTCTAGGTCTCCTCCTCCTCGGCTCTGATCCCCTTGTTTCTCCCCAGGGCCCGAGGAGGAGGAGGCCCGATCTCCATCGAGGTCATCGAGCCAGCATTCCAGGCCTACCTCGGTGACCTCTTTGAGATCGACCTTTAGTATGTCCGATGCAGACTTGGACCGGATGATGCGAAGGTTCATCCAGGCCCAGCTGCAGATGGGAGTGCTCTTGCCTCCCCCCTTCTTCAGGGAGGAGCTCGACACCTTTTTTCCATCCTATTGCTCCTTCTCTGACCCGCTATCCGGGTTCGGAGCATTCAGAGCCGAGCAGCGTTGGAGCCGGGGGTGGGTCGGCACCGACAGTACTTGATGCTTTGGATCCGACCCTGCCCTCGAGCCTGTCAGATCCGACCTCTCGGAGCCGTGGCCCGAGCTTTGGATCCGAGGGATTCAGTGTGCCTTCAGCTCTGTCCAGGTTGGAGCGCACTGGTCCTTCGGATCCAATGGTCTCAGCGCCGGTTCCGATCCCTTCATCGGATCCGAGTGGGAGCCGACTTTCGGATCCAAGAGAGAGTGGTTCCCCCTCGGCTTTCGATGTTGTGGAGATGGCTCTGTTGAGAGCATCCGGACCCCCTGTCCTTGTCTCGGCTCCTCCCTGCACTCCCTCTCTGCTGGACCAGGCTTCCATCACCCGGCCAAAGGGACAGCCTGCTTCAATGTCCCAGATGGTTCCATTGGAACAGGATGTTGCTGGTGAGGCCTCCTCGGACAGCCCCCCTGAGGAAGTGCCCCGCAAGCATAAGTGCAAGAGGAGGCACGTGGACTCCCCTGAGTCCTTAACTAAGGACACGGGTTTGGAGGAAGGGGAAGGCTCCCCAAGATCACCCCCTGAGGATGTCTCCTTTGGAGACATCATGGAGATGCTGAGGATCAGAGGTGGGTGGTCTGCCCCCAAGTCTTCCTCCGATGAGTCTGTGTTTCTGGAGACATTCGAAGCAGGCCCATCTACCTCTTGGGTGTCCTCTCCGGCCGAACCCTTGGTGGACCTCATTACCACCAGGGCGTGGAAGGTTCCGGACACCGTGGAGCCAATACTAAAATGCCCGGACAGAATACTTAGCCCCCCCTCAGACCGATCGCACTGGAGTAAGGGCCCCCCGTAGATGCTATGTTGATGGCGGCAGCCATGAAGAGGGAACTGGCTCAGGAGAGCCCCTCAGTCCATCCACCGAGCAAGGAGTCCTGCTCGATGGACCGCTTAGGGAAGCGAGTTTTTAGTTCAGCGACCTTCTCGGTAAGGTCTCTGAACTATATGGCACATGTCATCAGGATGCAGCGGGATCTTATCAAAGAATACGCTGCCTCCCCTCCTGAGTCCATGTCGGCGGATGACAAGCAATTGTACTCCACCCGAATGGCCACTCTAAGATCAATTTCAAATACCTCTATGCGGCTATTGTCCCATGCCACAGAGGGAGCCGCTAGGGCTAGTGGAGCAGGCCTAGTCATGAGACGTCAGGCCTGGCTCCGTCATTGTGACTTTGCGGAGCCTTTTAAAGCGTCTTTTGTGAACGCCCCTTTCGATGGTTCTGCCCTATTTTGCAAAACTGTTTGCGAGACACTTGTCCAGAGCGAGAAATATGGGAAGACGTTGTCTGCCATCAGAGTCCACTTCTCTGCTCCCCAGCAGTCCTTTTCGAAGAACCAAAAGGGTCAGAAGAAGATGTGGTTCCGGAAATCGCAACATTCCCAACCCGCTCCGGACAACCAGTCCTTCCGTGGCAGAGGAGGACAGGGAGGACGCCGCCCCAGGGGCAGAGGGGCTCCGAGAAACTTTGGGTCCAGAGAACCTTTCTCTGAATGGCCCACGCAGCAGCCCTGAAGGGTTGCCCGGCTGCTCCACTCTGGAGGCAGTCGGGGGGTGCTTCTCAGAGCACCTAGTGGCATGGGAGTCCATCATGACAGACCGCTGGGTGCTTCGCATTATATCCAGAGGGTACAAAATACCATTACTCCATGTCCCCAAATTCAAGAACCTCCCCGATGTAACACCCGATCAGAGGGAGGCCGCAGCCGCAGAAATTCAGCAGCTGCTAAGAAAAAGAGCCATCCAGCCCATCCCCCAAGACCAGCTTGGATTAGGGTTCTACTCCAGGTTCTTCTTGGTGCCAAAAAAGACGGGGGACTTGAGACCGATTCTAGACCTTTCCTGCTTGAACCTGTCAGTAACCAAGGAAAAATTCCGAATGGTCACTCTTCAATCTATTCTCCCCCTTCTAAGGGAGAACAATTGGATGTGCTCTGTAGACCTCAAGGATGCGTACTACCACATTCTAATGGATCGACGATCCAGGAGGTTCCTCCGCTTCCGGCTGGGAGCCAGTCACTACCAGTTCAGGGTTCTTCCCTTTGGCCTCACCACAGCCCCCAGAGTGTTCACCAAGGTATTAGCAGTGATTGCGGCCCACCTGAGACTCCAGGGAATACAGGTCTTTCTGTACCTGGACGACTGGCTCCTGACCGCCCCAACAAGGCATCTACTTTGCTCAGCCAGGGATTTCTTTCTCTGCCTAGCCCCACAGTTAGGCATCACCATAAATGCCGACAAATCCCTTCTGGCCCCGACACAAGTCATAGAATTCATAGGAGCCAGAATAGACACCAGAGAGCTACGAGCCTTTCTAACTTCCGAGAGAATCCGGAATTTGCAACTCCATGTGCGGGCTATCCTCCAATCAGAGACTTCATCAGCGGAATTGGTCCTGAGGGCACTAGGCTCCATGGCGGCAGCGATTACGCTCCTTCCATGTGCCCATCTGAATATGCGGGTACTGCAATGGACACTTCTAGTGCAATGGTCCTATCTATCCCTTCCTCTTCACCACCCCATTGCTATCAGCAAGGCTTGCAGGAGGGCTCTTTTATGGTGGCTCCAAGCTCCAGACCTCCATACGGGCCGTCCCTTCTGCACCTCTCCCCCTCTTGCCACGGTGACCACGGACACCTCCCGCCTCGGGTGGGGGGGCATTATTCAGGCAGGACGGTCCAAGGCACGTGGAACGACACAGAGGCCTCCCTGCATATCAACGTTCTGGAGATGAGAGCGGTGCTGCTCGCGTTGCAAGCACTTCAGAATTTCCTCCCCATAGGAATGATTGCAGTTCAGTCTGACAACATGTTGGTTGTCTGGTACATCAACAAACAGGGGGGAACCAGATCTTACTCTCTATGCCGCGAAGCCATGAGAGTGTGGGAATGAGCGATCTCCACCAACCGCTTTCTGATTGCAACTCACATTCCGGGACGGACCAGCATCCTAGCAGACAAACTCAGTCGCACCCTTCTTACCCCGTACGAGTGGTCTCTCAATCCACTAGTAGTGAAGTAGATATTCGCAATATGGGGGCAACCCTGCTGCGATCATTTTGCATCTCCCTCAAACACCAAATGCGGCAATTTCTTCACTTTGATT
Organism: Protopterus annectens; assembly: GCF_019279795.1. Taxonomy (NCBI): domain Eukaryota; kingdom Metazoa; phylum Chordata; order Ceratodontiformes; family Protopteridae; genus Protopterus; species Protopterus annectens. The sequence continues at coordinate 575,834,117 of NC_056743.1, forward strand.
CCCCCTCCAGGGGAAACTCCAAGAGACGCTCTGGTGCATGCTTGGCCACCCGGTCTACTTTATGCCTATCCTCCTCTACCCCTGATGCTGCAACTCTTACAGAAAGCCTTGTGGTTGGAGAGCAGGATGATCCTCATTGCCCCATTCTGGCCTCGGCAAATTTGGTTCCCTTACCTGTGGTCTCACCTAGTGAATCCTCCTTGGATTCTGGATCCCAGTCAGGATCTAATCTCCCATCCGTCGAATTTACCGACCCCAAACCTGGACAATCTGAAACTGACAGCTTGGTTGCTCCAGTTCCACTCCTAGTTAGGACTCCCGGTATCTCTTCACCAGTCAAAGCCATCCTTGTGGCAGCGCATAAGCCTTCCACCAGGAAAGTGTACCACAGTAAATGTAAACGTTTCTCCATCTGGGTTGAGCATCATGATCTAGATCCCTTTACGGCTCCTCTTCCGTCCATATTAGACTTCCTAACCGAACTTTTTCAGGAAGGCGCTAGTTGTTTAACTGTCAAAGTGCAATTGGCAGCCATCTCACATTACCATGTGGGACATGATACAGGGCCTTTGATGTCGGCCAAGTTGTGTAAAACCTTTCTCAAGGGCACCTTCTTGCTTAGACCCCCTATAAAAGAAGCCGTACCACCATGGGATCATTCACTAGTTATTCAAGCCTTGACTGCTCCACCTTTTGAACCCACTGCTTCAGTAGATCTCAAATTCTTGTCCTGGAAAACAGCATTCCTTGTAGCCATCACTTCAGCAAAAAGAGTTTCGGAGCTTCAAGCTCTTTCTGTGAAGCCTCCTTATTTGATCTTTCACCCAGACAGAGTGTACCTCAGGATCAATCCCTCTTTTCTTCCCAAGATAGCATCAGAAACCAACATAAATCAATCCATAAATTTACCAGTTTTCTTCCCTAAATATCAGAATAAAGGAGAGTACAAGCTGCACTCATTAGATGTTCATAGGCAGCTTCACTTTTATACTCATAGAACAGCTGGTCATAGACAATCTGACCAGCTGTTTGTTTCCTTTGCCAAATTTAATTTGGGGAAAGCAATATCAAAAGTATCTCTATCACACTGGATTTCTCAATGTATCCTATTGGCGTACCAAGCCTCTGGCAGACCCGCACCGGAAGGAGTTCGTGCACATTCCACTCGTTCCATCTCTACTTCTGCGGCCTTCAAGTCTAGAGTTCCATTGGATGATATTTGTTTGGCAGCCACTTGGGCTTCATCTCATACCTTTATTAACCACTACAAACTGGACGTGATTTCTAGAGGGAGAGCATCCTTTGGCTCTGCGGTGCTTCGCAATATCCTTCCATGATGGCCACCCAAGGTTCAGGTAGCTGGGGACTCTGTCCCACAGGTTGCTGAGAAATGAACTCCCTACTTCAGATTAAGAAGTTATGTACTCACCATAATGTTCCATCTGAGTAGGTAGCTTCATTTGTCTGCAACCATCCCCCCCTCCTTCCCCCTGGCCTTCTTCGGATCTATTTTAGTTGGATACCCGTTTCTGGGTATATATTGAGGGGCAAACTCGATCTGAGGTCATGGAGGGTTAGCAGGGGATTATGGGTGAGGGGAGGAGCTAGGAGCTTGGATCCATTAGCTTGAAACAAGTTGCCGGCTCGGATCCGATATCGGATCCAAGACCCACAGGTTGCAGACAAATGAAGCTACCTACTCAGATGGAACGTTACGGTGAGTACATAACTTCTTATTATCCTCTACCAAGCTGCTAAGGCCAGGAACTTCTTACTTGTATCCATCAGGTCAGTGTCGTCTCTCCATTCTTTTAAAACCATTTCAACAGTCTACTTAGCCAAAATCTGTCTCTGCTCTAGCTCAACCCAGGATGAACTGCATCCCTAAATATGAACAATACCTATTTATACCTTAAACTTCCTTACTCCCTAGCTTTAATTAATTTCTCACCATTGACTCTATCAACTTATGCCATAACTCTGTTTTTCCCTCTCATTTCAGATTGCAGTTCCTGTTCACATTATACTAACTTACCCTCAATTTCTCTAAACTGGCTAAAATAGCTGTGAATATAAATTGCTGTCCTAAAAGCTGTATCTATTTTTAGCCAGTGTTTTCACATTATGTCTAAGGTGGTAGAATTAAAAACTGTATATGTTTTATATTATTTTTGAAGCTTGTAAAATGTTTGTTTTTAAAATGTTTTTGTAATAATTTGCAGCTTTTTTCACTTAGGGTTCCCACCTGTCCCAATTTGCGAGGGACAGTCCCTTTTTGGGCAGTTGTGTCCTGCAAAAAAATTGAAAAAATGGCAAATGTCCTGAGATTTTAGGACAAAAATATTTCCTATATTTTATGTAATAGTTGCATAAAACAGTTATTCTGTATCTAAAGCACTTGAATGTTATAAGAAACAGAATAAGCAACTAAAATGCTACAATAATAAGCCTTTATTTAAGCAAAAAAAATGAAGTTCTGTCCTTTGTACTGGCCATGGGTAAGTTTTGCCCTGCAAAATCTGATGTTTGTACCAAAAATGTCCCACTTTGGGCATTTGAAAAGGTGGCAACCCTATTTTCACTGGGCCTCTGCTAAAAATGGGCTACTAGCAAAGGTTAAAACTGACTTCCTTTCTTTTATCAAATGGCTTAATAATAAAAACCTAATGCTGAATACTTCCAAAGCTAAAGTAATGCTGTTTGGTACCTCTCCTAAATGATAGAAAAAAAACTTTCAAATACTTCTTATGCATGACCATCTTGATAATCCCATAACAAAGTCTTCTCCTTTAAAGACTTTGGTATGTACCTTGATCCCACACTGAGCTTTCACCTTCACCTACACCAAAATGGCAAATGAATTCCCCCTTCTCTCTAGGCCAACCAGGAGTGCCACAAGCAAAGGCAGACAAATAGCATAGCTTGAATAAGGACTTCCACTGGTTGTGCAAAAACTCCACAGACAAAACTATAGGCAACTTTATCTGCCATTTCATTACCCTCTCCCCTAGAAATTAACATTATTGTATCACATGGTTTACTATCAAAATGTGGAACAGCAATTACTCAAAACTGGGCTGGATGAATGCGTGTTTCCCAGTTTCCATGATGTCAATCTGGAAATGTTTGGCTCAACATTAGTGAATGTTAGTGTGCAGTCACTAATATGAGATTGACATTCTGATTGAAGATCACACTACAGTGGGGATTTGGAAATTTACTCTCTTCCTCACTGCAGTGCAATCTCAAGAGTGAAATATATAATATGCAGGGGCTGTGGGGGTGCAGTAGGGCTTGCCCCCTGCAAAACCATAAAAACATATGCTTTATACTTATAATTTTCATGGCAGCTTCACCACAACAGCCTGAAGGTTTATCCTCACATTTCAAATAATTTCAAATGCGGACATCAAGGTGATGATTGGCAACATTCTGCTAAAGCAATATTGCCAAACTTGAGAAGGATATTCGACAAAATAATTAGAATTTGTTGTTCATTTCAACATTTTGATAGCAAACCCTGTCATACTTAATAAAGTCAGTTGGCTACTTGCCCAACAACATGCCATCCTGTTCCTTGGATCCCAACTCTAAAAGCTCCTCAAAGAACACTCCTATCCTTCCCTTGCATTCAACATCTTTAGATACAACCCCCCCCCCCTCCCCATTGCACTCTAAGAAGTCTTAACTATTCTGGAATACTTCTTCAGTGTCCCAGTACCAGACTTCATTTCACTAATCATGCCTTCTCCATCCTAGCCCCCCATACTCTGGGAATACCTTCCTATTAATCTTAATGACCTTTATGTCATACCCATTATTTCTTACTTGGCTTGAAGGCCATCTGAAGTCCAAGCAAATTTGCAAATGCTTTCCCACTGGATATATCACCTAATTCTCCACTCTCCCCTTCACAAGTCTTTCTCACATTATTTGCCTAAACTAACGTGACATTTCTTCCACATTGTGTATATTGGTGACAGTTGATTTCTGCGTACCCTTAGCTTCCTTTTGTTGTCATCTACATGTTGTGCTCAATCCCTTCACTATTTAACTCTCTTTTGCTTCTTCTTCTTCCATCTGTCCTCTAACCACCCCTTCCTGTTGTCCTCTGTGTATGCCAGTATTATCACTTTTATTGATTCATTGCTATCTGCACACAACATTTTTGTTCGTATTCATTCTTGTTTACTTACCTGTCAGTTGTCATTTATATTTGTCTAGGCTTTGATTAAAATAGGTCGAGTTGGATCAGTGCTCTACCATGGCTACCAAACTGAATTCATGAATGAATGAATAAATAAAATGTAACAGTTATGTATATCGATACCTGCATGCTTCGAAAAATGAATAGTGGTAGATTTTCCAAAATGCTAGTTATGTTGAAATATATACTACTGCCTTTATTTATTTTTTTGTTTGTTTTTTTATTGTAGTCTAAACAATTTTAGTTTTGGACCAGGAAGTAAAGAATTATGTGTCATTCTGTGAGCCCAAAGGGTTTAGCAGTTTATGAACTGTTCTAGAATCTGAGAAATTCTTATTTAAGGTAGGGAACATTGGTCAAGGTTTAATTGTGAAAAATGACAGGAAAAACATTCTGCATTTTTGATTGCTTTGTTTTATAGTTGGAATACTTGCATTGCTTTCTTATTTTTATTTTTGTTTAACTGCACTATCACTCTGCTTGCCTTTGTTGTGTTTTCATGCCCAGTAGCTCTTCAGCTGTCATGCATATTTGACATCAGAAGCCCCTCCTACTCTTTCACCATCTGTTTGTTCTAATGAGTATATAAGAAATATAAAAAAGCTTCTCCCCTTAAACTGATTAAACTTAATTTAGCCTCCCTTTTATATCTTTCCACCCACTAGTTATAGACTGTGATACCTTCAGCTTTAACTATACTTTCCAGCTTACTTTAAAAATACATTTTTTCATTATATAGTCCTACAGGATAAGTAGAATGGGCTGGCTGGGTACAAAAGAGGGGTGAAAGCAATTATTAAAAGGAGGACTGTACAAAGAAGACTGGGGAGAGGCCTCTGAGATGCTCCAGATGTTGAGAAGATGCCTTCTCTGCACTACTGCTTTGGGTTGGAAGATAATGTGGGGTCTGCAGTAGAATATGGAAGCTAAAGACATTAGGTTGCTAACTGACTAAACAGGCATTAATGGACAATACGAGTTTGAACAACAGAAGGCAGCAACTGATCTGAAGTCAAGATGTGGTGGGAAAAATTAAGGAGGAGAAAGTGAAAGTATGAGAGAATGTAGGTATTTTTGTCAGAAGAATACAAAGTGTACAGTGCTGACTAAATGAGATAATGTAGGTATTTTTGCCAAAAGAATACAGACAAGGTGTATAGTGCTGACTAAATGAGAGAATATAAGTATTTTTGTCAGAAGAATAAAGACAAAGTGTATAGTGCTGACTAAATGAGAGAATGTAGGTATTTTTGTCAGAAGAATATAGACAAAGTGTATAGTGCTAACTAAATGAGAGAATATAAGTATTTTTGTCAGAAGAATACACAGTGTATAGTGCTGACTAAATGAGAGAATGTAGGTATTTTTGTCAGAAGAATACAGACAAAGTGTATAGTGCTAACTAAATGAGAGAATGTAAGTATTTTTGTCAGAAGAATACAAAGTGTATAGTGCTGACTAAATGAGAGAATGTAAGTATTTTTGTCAGAAGAATACAGACAAGGTATATAGTGCTGACTAAATGAGAGAATGTAAGTATTTTTGTCAGAAGAATACAAAGTGTATAGTGCTGACTAAATGAGATAATGTAAGTATTTTTGTCAGAAGAATACAAAGTGTATAGTGCTGACTAAATGAGAGAATGTAAGTATTTTTGTCAGAAGAATACAGACAAGGTATTTAGTGCTGACTAAATGAGAGAATGTTAAGTATTTTTGTCAGAAGAATACAGACAAAGTATATAGTGCTGACTAAATGAGATAATGTAGGTGTTTTTGTCAGAAGAATACAAAGTGTATAGTGCTGACTAAATGAGAGAATGTAAGTATTTTTGTCAGAAGAATACAGACAAAGTGTATAGTGCTGACTAAATGAGATAATGTAGGTGTTTTTGTCAGAAGAATACAAAGTGTATAGTGCTGACTAAATGAGAGAATGTAAGTATTTTTGTCAGAAGAATACAGACAAAGTGTATAGTGCTGACTAAATGAGAGAATGTAGGTGTTTTTGTCAGAAGAATACAGACAAAGTGTATAGTACTGACTAAATGAGAGAATGTAAGTATTTTTGTCAGAAGAATACAAAGTGTATAGTGCTGACTAAATGAGAGAATGTAAGTATTTTTGTCAGAAGAATACAAAGTGTATAGTGCTGACTAAATGAGAGAATGTAAGTATTTTTGTCAGAAGAATACAGACAAAGTGCATAGTGCTGACTAAATGAGATAATGTAGGTGTTTTTGTCAGAAGAATACAGACAAAGTTTATAGTGCTGACTAAATGAGAGAATGTAAGTATTTCTGTCAGAAGAATACAAAGTGTATAGTGCTGACTAAATGAGATAATGTAAGTATTTTTGTCAGAAGAATACAAAGTGTATAGTGCTGACTAAATGAGAGAATGTAAATATTTTTGTCAGAAGAATACAAAGTGTATAGTGCTGACTAAATGAGAGAATGTAAGTATTTTTGTCAGAAGAATACAAAGTGTATAGTGCTGACTAAATGAGAGAATGTAAGTATTTTTGTCAGAAGAATACAAAGTGTATAGTGCTGACTAAATGAGAGAATGTAAGTATTTTTGTCAGAAGAATACAAAGTGTATAGTGCTGACTAAATGAGAGAATGTAAGTATTTTTGTCAGAAGAATACAAAATGTATAGTGCTGACTAAATGAGAGAATGTAAGTATTTTTGTCAGAAGAATAAAGACAAAGTGTATAGTGCTGACTAAATGAGATAATGTAGGTGTTTTTGTCAGAAGAATACAGACAAAGTTTATAGTGCTGACTAAATGAGAGAATGTAAGTATTTTTGTCAGAAGAATACAAAGTGTATAGTGCTGACTAAATGAGAGAATGTAAATATTTTTGTCAGAAGAATACAAAGTGTATAGTGCTGACTAAATGAGAGAATGTAAGTATTTTTGTCAGAAGAATACAAAGTGTATAGTGCTGACTAAATGAGAGAATGTAAGTATTTTTGTCAGAAGAATACAAAGTATATAGTGCTGACTAAATGAGAGAATGTAAGTGTTTTTGTCAGAAGAATACAAAGTGTATAGTGCTGACTAAATGAGAGAATGTAAGTATTTTTGTCAGAAGAATACAAAGTGTATAGTGCTGACTAAATGAGAGAATGTAAGTATTTTTGTCAGAAGAATACAAAGTGTATAGTGCTGACTAAATGAGAGAATGTAAGTATTTTTGTCAGAAGAATACAAAGTGTATAGTGCTGACTAAATGAGATAATGTAAGTATTTTTGTCAAAAGAATACAAAGTGTATAGTGCTGACTAAATGAGAGAATGTAAGTATTTTTGTCAGAAGAATACAAAGTGTATAGTGCTGACTAAATGAGAGAATGTAAGTATTTTTGTCAGAAGAATACAAAGTGTATAGTGCTGACTAAATGAGAGAATGTAAGTATTTTTGTCAGAAGAATACAAAGTGTATAGTGCTGACTAAATGAGAGAATGTAAGTATTTTTGTCAGAAGAATACAAAGTGTATAGTGCTGACTAAATGAGAGAATGTAAGTATTTTTGTCAGAAGAATACAAAGTGTATAGTGCTGACTAAATGAGATAATGTAAGTATTTTTGTCAAAAGAATACAAAGTGTATAGTGCTGACTAAATGAGAGAATGTAAGTATTTTTGTCAGAAGAATACAAAGTGTATAGTGCTGACTAAATGAGAGAATGTAAGTATTTTTGTCAGAAGAATACAAAGTGTATAGTGCTGACTAAGGGGATGGGAAAGGTAGGATATGCACCCATGAAAGGAAGTGGAAGGAGAAGGGAGGAATGAAAATAGGATGAAAGGAGAGATGTACAGATTGGTGGGAAATGATACGATGGAGACAGACCTCAACATTATCAAAGAGGAACCAACTCCACATTGTAAACAGAAGAAAGTGAGCATGAAGTGAAATGCAGCCAGATAGAAGACAGATAAAAAGAAATTCACCTTATTTCCTGCTGTTTCTATTAGTTGCCCGCTTCCTTGTGGAATATGCAGCTCTTGCTTATCCTTCCTGTGTTCTTCTTTCAGGATTTTATAGTCTCCTTTATGTATGTATTCCTCCTCTGTCTTTCCTAAACAGATCAAAATCAGAGTCATGGTGCAGATAGGAGTATCTTCCCACTGCACCTCATTTTGCAGAACATCCCTGATTTTGTCTCATTTTCATTGTATCTATCATATTTTCTTTTTTTGATTTTCTGATTAGCTATCAGGAATTGTAGTCATTAATGGCAGACATTAGAGTTTTGCACCTGTTATTGTCGAAAACTTCTGGTAGTCTTATCTGAATCAGAGTAATAATTAATAATTGTTCATAATTTGGGGATTTTGTCTTCACATTATTTTTGGCTTTGCCAGAATTCATGAGCAAAAAAAGATGAGAGGTATGTAGGAAGGTTATTTTCATGTGGCTAGACATAAAAAGCACAGCTTTGCAGAGAAAGAGAAAGTGTTTTTTTTTTTTTAGTCAGATACTCAAGCACATGATGAAGGATTAGTTTAACCAAATGAGGTAGGAAAATTCAGATTTCAGTGATAGTCTTAGGGATTTGACTGAGTGAAAATGTGTGGAAGTGAGTAAAGTAGTTGCTGAGGGAGAGAAGTGGAAACTTATTGTGCATGTAAGTACTGATGATCTGTTAGAATAAATAGATGGGGTGGTAGTAAACATGGCCAGGAAGGTGGGAGAGAGATGACATGAGTAGGAGGTAGAGGTTACATTCTTACAAATGTTACATGGACCAGCAGTCACCAAACAGATAACATAGAGGATTAGGAAGGATAATGACTCACTATAGCAGTAGATAATGGAGAAATGCTTAGCGCTAATGGATGGTGGGGACAGATAAACCAGCTCTGGGCATGGTACACTCTCCATATTAACCCAGAAGGAACAGTGATACTTAGTGATGGGTGGGAAAGGTGCAACTCAACAACTGATCCTTAATCTTAAGATAAAAGGGCATGGAGACTGACATCAGTACAAGAGAAGGCATGTGTTTAATCAGGAAATAAAAGTTAAAATGATATAAAGCACCATAGAGAAACAGAAAATCATGGTTTCAACCATGTTAGGTTAATTTTACACTGCAGTGTAAAGAGTCTAGACAGAAAGATGATTGAGCTCCAGGAAGTGATTTAGGAGGGGAGTGGGTGTGGTCATTGCTGGTATCAAAGTAACATAGGGAAATAAGAATGGGAGATGCGTGAGTGTTGGCTGTTCAGGAATGACAGAAATGGGATAGATGGAGTGGAGTAATAGTCTACATAAAGGAGAACATGAGATTTGTGATCCTGAAAGACCACCACACCAGGAATGTGGAAAGGATGTGGCCAAAATTGGAATCTAGGTTAAGAACCCAGGAAGACTGGAATAGAGAATGAAGAAGTAGTGTAGAAGGAAGATGGTAAAGCTCATGGGGAGATCTAGGTCTGCGAGGATCAGGCTAAGAAATTTCAAGATTAAAATTATAGAGGGATTGACCAAGGTATTGGACCATGACAGTTTCAGCCAGCAGGTGTAGGACTGTACTGGAAGGGATATAATTCCAGGTTGTCCTGATCAGGGAAGTTTGAATAATGAATGTCCTAATTAAGACATCGCCAGTGGTGATCATACCAGCATGTGGTTTAATGACTGAGGGAAGGTAAGAATAGAAACACAAAGATAATTGTGCTGGATTGTAGAATAGATGATTATGCCATGTTAGTAAAGTAGTCCAGGATGAGGTAAGATATTGGGAGAAAGTCAAGAGAAAAGAATGCATAGAAGTATGTCAGGAATGTAGTATCCAGGGCGCTGGACAAGGTTGTGTGGAAGAGGTATAAGGCAAAAGAGTGAGACCATGGCCAGTGGAGCTACCTAAAAGTGTGAAGTGATCAATTAGGGCAAAATGTGGCTTATAACAAGCAGAAGGTGATGGTGTAGATTCAGTACAAGGAGGTAAGGGAAAAAAAAGAACAGAGAGATGCTAAGGGATCCAATTACACAAGCTGACATGGAGTTAGAAGAAAGGATGAAGAAGAAAACTGAGATATATTGTAGGTATACAGCAAAAAAAAAAAATGAGGGACAGAACTGGCGAAGCTGAGTAAAGATGGCAAAAACATCACAGAGGACAGGGAAAAGCAAACATACTAAATGGTTCAGTTTTCAGGAATGAAATCAAGGGGGGACACCATGTTAGAGTGAGGATAGGGCAGAATGGAGGAAATCGGGCCAGTGCTGTTTAGTACAGAAGTGCCGGAATACTGGGAGATGGCAAACATGGCAACCTTGAACAAGGATGAGGAGAAAAAATAGCTTAGGCACTTCAGGCCTGTGAGTTTAATGTCACTTTAAGGGTTAGTCATAAAATTAATCCTGAGGTGAAAGTTGGTAGCATTTGTAGAGGATAACAGTATATAAAACAGCAAACGATATGGGTTCTACACCAGATGGAGCTGTCAAGCACACCGGATTCAGTTTTATGACAGGGTTACAGGTGGTGATGAGAGGGGGAGCACTGGTACACATAATCTGTTTTGTCTACAGGAATCTATCAAAGGTCAATATTATTCTTTCTGTTTGTCACTGACATAGCCAAGGGAATAGAAAACAGGATAATCGTCTTTCTAATGATTCATACGTGGAGGTTCAGGGGAAACATCTATGAAGAGATTTAGATTTAGAGTACTTCTGAATGGGTATAGTTTAATGAAAACTAATGGAACTTAGGCCATGACAACTCTTGTGAGAATTATCAGCTTGCAGAAATGGAACTGACTGTACTACGAAAAAGATCTGGGGGTGTTAATCACATCTGAAAACTGAAGTTATTATGAAAGACTAAAATATCTGAACATGTACAGCGTCTCTTACAGATATCTAAAAGGAGATCTTATTCAGGTATATAGGGCATTTAGGGACTACCATCTCTGGGAATGTTTGGGGTTAACAAAAGGTACTAGAGAATCATCAGTCAACCTATGTAGAAGATTCTGTAGGAATGAGAAGTGTACTAATTGGTTCTCTGAGAGAGTAGCTGATGCATGGAACAGACTTCCAAATTACATTAAAGCAAGTACTAGTTTAGATATTTTTAAGAACAGCCTGGATACTTAAGGGAACAAGTGTTTTGGTATATTGGCACGCTAGAAGGGCATTAATGCCCGCGCTTGAAATATCTGTATGTATGTATCTAGAGTGGACCACTGGTAGCAGTTTTAGAGACAGTGGTAATGGGAAGTAGAATTATAGTGAGTGGTCTGTCCTCAGGAGAATATTTTCCAGAATCAAGTAAGTAATATTTCAGTCTACAAGTAGTTGGTCGCACCACACTTTCATTCTGTTTCTGATTCTGGAGGGCATATAAGGAAATACAAACCAGGCTGCTGAAAAAAATCTAGAGAGCAGCTAAAAGAGATGTGTTCTTGTACACAAAATCATGTTTGTAGATAGGAAAGGGCCACTCATTTAAATTTGAGTGATATGCATAATAACCTTGTTCCAATAATATTGTTAAAAGGAGGGTCTTGTTTAGGAACCATACGTACAATCACCATGGAACTGTGTAGAAAGCGATCTAATTGTAATTCACCATGCCTTGCTATACAAATAACAACCCTGATCACTAGTGTAAACAAATAAATAAATACTGCTCAAGGATCTCAGATTTTCACATCTGAACCTGACTGTGATTCACATTTTTACTCTTTCACTCCAAAAAGTTTGGAATTTCTGTGTAAGACAACAAATCATACTAGCCACAACCACTGACATGCAAACCCACAATCTAATGAGGGTGAGTAAATTAAGAGGTTTTTTTTATTCCTTTTTACTTATGATTTGTTAAACCAAACCCGTGTACACTTGTACTTTGTGAGCTGGCAGTGAACTGCAGTAGCTTTTTCACTTTTCCTCACTGTTATGCAACTATACAGTTCATATATGCAAATTAAGGCAGTAATGGTGGTCAAGGTCTCATATGTGGTGGTGAAAGGGATTTTTTTCTTTCTACTATTACACAATTTTTTATTTATCTTTCTTGAAACAGGAAAATTAGGGAAGTATAATTCATTTTGATAAGTCTTGACAGAACATAAAGTCCAGTAAACATCTCTCAGTCTCTAAAAAAAATACATTTTAAGGCAGATCGAATTATCGTATTAGTGTCAATATTAAATATATATATATATATATATATATATATATATATATATATATATATATTCATTTGAGGTCTTAATCCCTGATTATTGTTGGCTTTATTATTGATTCCTGACTGCCACCAGCATCTTTAAATGCTGCCAGACACACTGTGCTTCCACACGTTTTTTTTTAACTGGCATTAAATTATGGCAGCTAAAACTGCTTATGTTTTGTGAAGGATTATCATTGGATGTCCAATCAAAACTATCAAGCTATGTGCTCTTAAATGATTTCTCAAACTTTGCCTCACAAGCATTGCTCTCAAGGTGAAATGTCTTGAATTCATCTCTTGAACTCAAAACAACTTAGCTATGTTTGGAGATCTGATCGAATCATCTTTGTTATTGATGAGTGGTTATTTATAATCCTTAGCATAAATTTATTTCATTGTCAGTTTTGGAATATAAGCAGTGCACACTTATCTGTTCCATAACTCTATCAGATCCCAATAACAACTTAAACATAGGCTGTGTTATGCACATAGTTAAAGCAATTTGGCATATAATTTATTAAAACAAAGAAGAACAAAAAAAAAAAAAACAAATGGCATCCTCACTTTTACAATTTAATATTCATTGCTGGTAGCACATCTTCATAATAACTTAAATGGAATGCCACAAAAATAAAGAAATGACAAGCAAAGAGTCTATGGTCTTAATTAGCCAGTATTATGGAATTTGTTTTTCAAATATTGGCATTAATTAGTAAGGAACATAGATTAAAAAAAAAAAAACAACAAATAACAAAAAGTACACAAACATTAAAAATGATTACAACAAATCATAATCAAATGCTTAGGCTTTAACTTAATATAGGAGCATTTTTTTTATATTCTGGCCAACATTCTAAATGTGCACTCTTTACTCTATGCTAGATGCCAGTTACAAAGATCTTTGCACTCTCATTCAAAGCTACACGCCTCTCACTTACTGTTTAGTCACAGGACATACTGCTCATCCTAACTGGCAAATGGCACAATGACCAGGGGTAACTAAGGATATCCAAAATAAATAAATAGATAAAAGTTAAAGGGCAGCAACTTAAAATATTATTATTTTGGAGAAATACTCCATATGTCTTCTGCTTCATTTCTTAGAGTCAACAAAAATGCGGAGTCTCTGTAGAGCAGAAACATTAAAGAGCCAAGTTTGCAGCCTACATGGCAGATGACTTTTTTTGTGTCTTTCGGCTTTTCTCGGTTAGGGGTCGCCACAGCGGAACTCTGGTCCGCTAATGATTGGCAGTAGATTTTTATGTACTGGCTTGCCGGGCCTAATGCACAACCTTCAACGAAGGAACGCCCATTCACGCATGTTGCTACACAGAGGACGCTCTAACTGAGAATCGAATGGGCAACGTCTAACTGTGAGGCAACAACACTACCACAGCACCACCACTGCAGTATATGGTATCAAATTAATTAAAGGCAGCAGAAAAAGATACAATAACTAGCAGATAACTCCAACTTACTACTTGTTACGGTCTCTTATCTGCAGAAATCCACAACACAGAATGTAATTAATTTCTTAGCATTACAAAAGCTATAGATTAATAAAAAGGAAAACCGAGTTTCCTCTCAGTTAATTCCCAGTATAATCATGAGCAATTCAGAAGTATATTATATTGACTGCATTGCATATCACGGCTATTTACCAAAAAGGATGTGAAATCCTCCCTTAACATACTCCTGTTCAAGCATATTTTTCGGTCTATCTAGATTTTTAGTATAGTTAAATCTTATGCACTTTTTTGCTGAATATGTTTGTAGAAAATGACTGTTGCTGTGGAAATAAGAGCAAACTTTGAATTCACACGTTCTATGGTATCCACTCAGTGATTAATATTACTTCACTCCTCTTGAGTTCATCACTTAATAATCAGGGCCAAATTTGAAGACAGTCAGTGTTAAAGCCTGCAAATCAAGGACATGTTTTATACTAATTCTATCTACATTATCCTAATAGGATAAGATGATTTGTGTTGTTATGTATTTTGTGAAGAACATGAAGTCTGTAGCAGCAATGTCTGGGGTTATGTAGTGGATGAGGGTGCTTCTATTTTTGCTCAGTACCACACACCTTATGCAATAATTCAAGATTTTGAAAGAAGAGGCATCCCAGAACATCAGAATTTACTGTAATTTATTTGTTAACCACATAAACTGACTGTGGAACAGACATTTTCAGGAGTTAAAAGTGAGCACTATCTATGCAAACTCACCAAGCAAGCAGAAAAGAATTATTTGAATTATATGATTTCCATGCTTTGAAAGTATGCAAAGCAGTCATCAGTAAATTAAACATAAGCATTTGGCAATAGCAAGTGGAGTATCATATTGGAGGAGGAGATATATAATAATGATGGCTAATCAGGGTGACTGTCAAAGTAAGGAATGTTACTTTTAAATGAGTCATAAAAGTTGGGGAGATTTCTGGTAGGTTAAGGAGGGAGATATAATACCCCTTCAGAAAGTACAGTGGCTGAAATACTAGCTCACTAAACCTTTTGTGCTGTCAGGCTTTGTCTACCTTTCATCACCAGTGTGTTATACTTCCCTGAGAATGCAGTGACAGGAACTGTCATGATAATTATAGATTCATTTTCTTCTCTGTCACTTGGACTACATGCTTGAGACACAGCTGGAAACCATCTTTGCTCAAGAATCAGAGACAATGGAAGCAGCCTCTTGGTGCGGTGGGATATAACTTTTACTGCAACCCAGACAACCATGATGTCACATCACACATCCTGAAGGGAGAGAGGGAGGAAACCTAAACTCGCTGCAATATGGTTGTGTTATGAGCTTTGAGCGATCTGTGCTGCAAACAGATATACCATTTTGCCAGAGTATGTGCATACCTAGAAGAGTGCATGCACTAACCAAGGCAGCATATACAGCCTTGGAAGTGTTGCAATGGGGGAGGTAGTGGGTGCTAAGATGCACTCCCCCACAGCAATATGATGGTGCAGCTGCATCCTAGATGTCTTCACTGTCCCTGGACATGGAGTCAAATTTAGCTTGACAGAGTCTAAGGCAGGTCTGGTAGACCAGGTGAATGAGGAGAGAAGCTGGAGGCAGCTGATGGTCTGCTGCGTGGAGATGGAGAAAAAACTAGAAACAGGGACAAAACTAAAAATATAGGAGCATTAAAAGCCAAATGTTAGGGACTGTTTTTTTTAAATATTACCTTAAGTCACTTAAAATTAATTGAACTGTATGCATTACATCATAATCCAAAATATTATAGAGCTCAGACCTTTCTATATAATTGTTTTTGATGATGCCACCTCTACCTCTGTTAAAAAATCAGCAATTAAATTATCCAAGTTTATTAAATCAGTCAGTGAACACGGTAACACTAACAAATTTATAAGTTACCTAGAGATTTTGTGATCTCAGAGATATTTGTAACAATTAGGGTTATAAAATGTACAGCCATCTACATCAGGAGTTGTAAGGCTTTCATCTTATGTAATCGGTTTGTTGAAGTGATGACTTAGTGTTCCACTTATTGTATACAGCAAGTATCCCCTCACTGTTGTCAGACAATGTAATCTTATCAGACATTCATTACTTTGAAAGATTTTGTCATTCTGAATTTGGGCTACTATGCAAAATTATGTACAGAGTTCTATCATGCCTGGTCTTCTTTCCTCATGTATTTATGCAAAATCTCCTACAGACTTATTAATAGCTCATATAATAGATTGTAAATCATTTTACTTCTTTTTCTGGACTACCTGCATGTTGTACTTTGAATGTGATCAAAGCTAGATCATGGTCAAATGGGGCCTTAGTCAGGGAAATGCACCATGGCCATACCCATTGCCATTCCAATGTCCTATTTCTTAGCTCTCTCCCACCCAACTGTCATTAATACCATTCAAAACTGTTAGCATGCACACTGTTTTCTTCTTTACTTTTCAAAACAATTACAGAGATGTGAATTTAATTTAAAACCTATCATTTATTTATCCGTTGTTGACCAGATTAGTCCCACTAAGCTAGTAGCCTGTTTAAGGAGAAGACCCAAGGTGTTTTTTATTCTACTAAGGGAAATTTGGTCATGGCATCAGAGAAATTCTCTTACTTGTCATTGTTGTGAGTGGGAACCATTTTGGAGGAGCACTTCCTGTTTCTGTTCCAAGTGCAGAGGTGGCCCAGAAAAATGGAGAGGCAGATGGAGAGAAAATGAGATGATGGATTGGTGAAAGAAATTAAGGATAAAACAAATATCAAGACAAGAGAATATGTAGAGTATTCTGAGGAAATATTTCAAAGAATCCTGTTTGGTGGTGATGAGTGGATATATAATTACAGCCCTCCGGTTGGGAGGACTCCAGGATGATTTACTTAAAGAAAAGATGGTGCAGAATGAGCCAGAAAATTAATGATATGTTTCCTGGGGGGGAACCGTATGGAGAAAATACAAAAGCAGTATGAAGAGACAATCCTGAAGAATCATACTAAGATGGAAAAGAAATCATATGCAGAGAAAGGAGAAGGCAAAAGTGGAATAGCAGAAAAGAAGGCAGAAGAAAATGAAAACATGGAAGTACAGGGTATGGATTCAAACTAAATAAGACAAAGAAATGGACAGGTATAAAGTGTGGAACAATTTAATAGCTCCTTTGTGTGTAAAAGCTTACAAATTAGGATAATTCATTTTTATTAACAAGGAGACATTTTGTGACATTATAGCTGTGTTTTTTCAAAGGATTTTTTTCTAGGAGAATATGAAAAAAAAGAAAGGCTGTAACCAATGGAATCTTTATGTGATAAAAGCATTTAACAGAGGAAAAAAAAATGTGTACAATTTTGAGCAGATGTAGAAAGAGGGTGTTTGAAAGGACATTTGAAAGCTTAATGTAAAGGAGTACTGGGCATTGCAAACATTTATAACAAAAAGGGTTCATGGACTGGTAGATAGGATTGTAATATTGTGTTAATAGAACATTCCATATATAGCAAGCATGATAAATGTGGAAGGGAACATGGGTGTTGCAAAATACTGGGGACAACCCAAAACATGTTTTTCTGTGTGCAAGTGTTTGTGCAGAAGAAGTACATTTATAAGTAACTGTGACAAAAAAGAAAAATGTCATATTAGTGGGGAAATGGGACATGATGCAAAAAAGTGAATTAAAATGTTATAAATTTAAGAACTGGACATTTATGGATGGATTGCAAAAATGAAAATAAAAGTATGGAAAAAGAAAGAGAATTAAATGAACAGAAAGAAGAAACTTTATAAGTAGTAAGAATAGAAGAAAAAATAGATGAGAAAAAATACATAGAAGAAGGTTCTGAAATAAGTATGTTCATAACAGTTCAGAGTAGTGGCAGCATTCACATTTGGCAGAACCAAGTTGAGGGTATTTGCAATTAACTAAGGGGGTCCTTGTCTGTGTTCATTGGTACATAATCAGCTGGAAGAAATAATGGAGATTATAATGGAATACACAAGGGATGTATTTAAAGAAAAGAAAATAGAAAAGAAAAAGACAGAAAGTGAAACCCTTTTCAGACTAAACAATGAAGATTTACAAGAAATATAACCATAGAAAAGTTAAATTAAATACTAAGTTTGGTAAATGTGAATACAGCAGCAGAGCCAGATGGGATAGAACACCAGATACATAAATATGACAGCATTACAAAATATATGTTGTGACATTACTGAATGAGTGGTTAAATGAAAGATTTACATACTTAGAATTATGTACTTGTATAGTTAAATTTATATGGAAAGAAGGAAGCAAAATAGAAATTTAAAATTAGAGAGTTTTGATTAACACAAATTATAAGATCTTAAAGAAACTTATACAGAAGAGAATGTATATAAAACTGCATAGATTGATACGCAATGCAATATATGTATGTGTGTGTATATATATATATATATATATATATATATATATATATATATATATATATATATATATATATATATAAATATGTGGATCTACTTTATTTTATCATATAACCAGATAATCGAAATTCACAACATCGATACCAATACAATGAAAAAGTAAAAGAATGAATCCCAGAACATCAAAAATGAAAAAAATCACATAAGTGAAAGATTAAAGCAACAAATCTCAGAACATCAAAAAAGCAAAACAACCAAACCTACCTTTACTACCTATATTCAGTTGGGGGGGGCTACACCCCCTGCACTCCCCCCATACCCCCTCAAAATTAAATATACCAACTCTGAGATTGCACTACCTTGAAGGAAGCAAAACAGTCTATTTATTGCTAAATAACTCTCTTCATATTCCAGCCCTATGGCACAAAGCACAGTACTTGACTATACCTTCCCAATTCACCAAGATCTCCCTTGACATTATAACTAAAACCCTGTTCTAATTATTAAACACCAGCTACACATACATTAAAACCTACAACACCACTACACTAACCTTTACATTCCTGCACATAACACTGTGATGTGGATATCTCAGCAATGTCAACAAATTAATATGTGACGCACCTGCACTGGCTCTGTAATAAAGGAGACTCAATCCTCACCACTGGGAACAGCTAGGGGATGTACACACTGGGCAGATGACAAGCACACACACAGTAAAGTGTAATTTCATTTAAGAGCTCATAGAGACCACAGTAAGTTTGGGGCTGGTTTCTCCCTCTTTCTCCAGATCCTCAATAAGACTCCCCACTGGCACACCTACAGAGTTAAGTCCTTAGCCAGGCTTCCAAGCCAAGTCCTCCAACACTCTCATTGTCCAACCAGTGCTTTGTGTCCCTGTCCAAGTAGCTGACACACACACACTCTTGCAGATTTGTTTTACATACACACACACACACACACACACACACACACACACACACACACACACACACACACACACACACACACCTGGGAAAGGCTGGCACAGGTTTACTAGCTATCTTACTGTGTTTCAGTGATGCTAATAATTGTTGGTTCTTCTGCTTGTGCACTAGGGATACTGTGTTAATTACCACTACAACTTATTTCTCACTTTTCTCTTGTTCTCCAGCTTTCACCCTGACTTTGCCCTTGTGATTACGCCTCGGTGGACTCCTTCACCCAAACTATTACTCTACGTCCTCAGCCAATTGCTCAAAGCATTTCAACAATCCCTGCTGACTCTACCAAGATTCTCCTTAGAGGAATTCAAGGAAGTATGTGTACTTGCTGCCTAGCCAATATTCCATAGTCCGTAGCCCTGCTAGGTGTTCTGTTTGCTCCCAGCCAGGAAAGCCAGCAGCCTAACCCCTCTTAACTTTCTATCTCCATTCTTCCCCCTCACCTAGTTCCCTGACTTCTTGAGCTCCCCTCTCCCTTCAGTCTACGCCTGATCTTGGACTGCCCTGGTGCACTACAGTGCAGTTCTGCATTTGTCCACTAGATGGCATCCTCTCCCCACTAATATCTACTTCAATTCTCTTACTCTAGCATTCTCTTTAAACTCTCACTTTACTTTCTTCCCTCTTTCTCTCTTATTACATTCTAGCCCATTCTACCCACTTAAAACTCTTTAAACTCTCACTTTTCTTTTTTCCCTCTTTCTCTCTTATTGCATTTTAGTCCATTCTACCCACTAACTCCAGGTCCCCTCTACTTACCTTCTGCTTTTCAACACACCACTGATAGGTTTTTGATCCTCTCCTGATCCCTTTGGTTCTACTCGCTCCATTCGCCCTGCGGGCTCACTCCGCTCCCCTACCCTGCCCCCAAATTCCACCCGCCCCAGCACCTCTACCTTTATCTCCCCATAACCATACCCCCCCACATTACTAACCTATCATTCTCCAATACTCTACAAACACCCATTCCTGCTCCTGCCCATTTCAGACCAGTCATTCTTCAATAGTCTGGAAACACCATCTCCTCTTCCCTCCAACACTAATTTCATTTACATTCCATAGACTTATCACCAAACCACTTATATTCCTTTACTATCACACTCCCATTCCCATAACACTTCACCACCTATCCTTCATAACTCTCTCACTATAACCTCCATTTAGACACTAATAGCTCTCGCATACAATTTCTCTCTCACCTCCACATACAATTTTATCAACTACTTAATAACTACATTTAGCTCCACTTCATCATGCCTTCAAAACCCACATTTTTCTTCTCCTCCTTCTTACTAACTCTACTACTTACCTTAACCTATCTCTACCTCCTCACACAGCCCAGTTATTCCTACCACTCCAAATCCTTCCATGTAACTAACCATCTTACCCCTTCACTAACACACTCATACATCCCAATCTCTCCCCATCTTTGCCCTATAATAAACCTTCTACTTTTCCCATTTAAACTCATACCCACCCAGAAACAGTCTACCCATTTAACCATCTCTAAATCCTATAAAAACACCATAGAACTAAATCTATTCTCAAGACTGTGCATATACTTCACCAACTCAAATATATATTCCATTAGCAACCTTTTATCAGGCGATATCCATCCTAACCCTGGCCCCCCCACCTCAACAATTAAAGACAAATCCATACTACTCACTGCCCTAAACTCTCAAAGTATAGTTAACAAAATCCCAAACCTGCATGCCTGGCTAACACACCATAAACCTGACATCCTATCCATATCAGAAACATGGTTAAAACCCCACATAAAAGACTCAGAAATACTCCCACCAAACTATTCTATTATCAGAAGAGATAGGTCTCACAAAAAAGGGGAGGGGGGGAGTAGCTCTCCTCTACTCAACCTCCCTGTCAGTCACTCCCTATAACAAACCTACTCCTCAATTTAATAATGCTGAACTACTCTTAACACTACTTCAAGTTAATAAACACAAGCACATACGTATCGCCACACCCTACATTCCCCCAGGAGATAATATTTCCACACTCGAAGACATACTCTCCTGGCTTACCAACAACATTAGCTATGAAACCATAATCTTAGGGGACATGAATATTAACTGGGCCGCCATTCAGTCTCCCATTAACCCACTTAACATTAACCTACATAATTTTACACAACTAATCACCTCTATAACACACCAAACAAAAAAACCTCTCCAGTGGCAGTATCCTGGACTGGATCTTAGTCTCACATCCCCACTATTTTGCCAGCAGTGGAACTCTTCCAGATCCACTTGGTGACCACTTACCCACTTTCACTCACCGGCTCCCCCTACTCCCACACCACACCCAAAACTATATTACAATCCGTAATCATAAAAAATTTAACCCATCTACCTTTAATAACTCCCTAAAAGCAATAAACTGGAATTGTCTAAAAATACTACCCTTACTCAGATAATGCTGTTGCCCACTTCATCACCACATTCTTAGAACTACTAGACCTCCATGCTCCTCTAAGAACGAAAAGAATAAAAAACAAAACCGCCCCTTGGCTTACCAAAAATACACTAGCAACAATGAAGCAAAGAGATAAAGCCTGGACAAAGTACCAGAAAAATAAGACCCCCCTCATTCACAACAAATATAAAACACTTAGAAACAGGGTAAAAAAGCTGATCATTTCTGATCGACCAAATTACTTCTCCATTCTCCAAAGCAATAACAAAACAAATCCTCAGAAATTCTGGAAAGGCATCTCCACCCTACTTAATCCCAGTAAGCCTGTTTCCCCCACCCCAGACCCTAATGCCCCAGATATTGACTTAGCTACTCAATTCAACTCTTTTTTCATTGAATCTATCTCCAAATTAACTTCTTACTTCTCTAACAACACACTTTCAAACTCTCTTCCTTTCCCCCCACCAACACTCCACCCAGCACTACTACCTCTCCCCCACCCATATCTACTAAATCTTTGCCATCCACCTCCTCTCCTACTCTCATTCCCTCCTCATCTTCCTCACCCCCTTTACCAACCACCCCCTCTCCTACTACCTCTTCCTCCTCATCATCTTCACCCCACAACACCCCCTCTCCACACTCTCCTCCATTCTCATTAAAACCTATACCCACTTCTACCATACAAAAACTCCTCCAGAAACTAAAACCATGTATCAATGCCCCTGATGATATCCCTTCCTACTTTCTTAGCATAGCTGCTGAAGCAATTGCTTACCCCATTAGCATACTAATCAATTGCTCAATCCAAGAAAGTATAGTTCCCCAAATCTGGAAAAAAACCTTTATCATACCTTTACATAAAGGTGGCAATAATAACACAGTGTTACTAACTTCCGCCCCATTGCTATCCTGTCCCCCATCTCTAAACTCCTTGAAAAGTGTATCCAACTTCAACTCCTACCATATCTCATAGATAATCACCTACTATCTCCCACACAACACGTATTCAGACCTAATCACAGCACTATGACAGCTCTCCTCTCCTTCCTCGAAACTGTAAATAAAGCCCGGGACTCTGGCCTTATTGTCTCTACTGTTCTACTTGACCTCTCTAAAACCTTTGATACTATATCACATAACCTGCTTCTAACCAAACTCTCAAAACTTAACCTATCTCCCCCATCAATGAACTGGTTCTCCAGCTACTTATCCAACAGATATCAAGCAGTAAAATGGAAAAAGGCAACCTCCTCATTCCTTAACACCCCAACTGGAGTCCCCCAAGGATCCATATTAGGTCCACTCCTCTTCAATATATTCATAAATGATTTCCACAAGGCGATCCCTCTTTCCAACATCATCCAATATGCAGATGATTCTACCATTATCTGCACTGCCACATCTATCCCAACACTCCTAACACTAACTCAGGATGCTTTTTCTACCACTGAACAATGGAAGAAAACAAATCACCTAGCACTCAATGCCTCTAAGACCAAATTAATGATATTCACCCCCACTAAAGTCAACTCTCTTAATACAAAGTCATTCTTTATCAACAGTCAAAATAACACTCAGCTAGAACTGGTGACAGAGACAAAACTGCTAGGAGTCCAAATTGATAACCAACTAAAATTCAACTCCCATCTACAAATAAATATAAAAAAAACCCATCAAAAACTAGGGATGCTCTATCGACAAAATCACTATCTTACAACTGCCACTAAAATCACTCTCTTTACTTCCTTTCTAATTCCATCCCTTCTCTACAGAGCTCCACTTCTAACTAATCTACAAACCTCCCTGAAAACACAACTTTCCTCCTGCTACAACAAAATTGCAAAATTCGCTACCAGCCAAAAGTCCTCAACCCACCACTGTTCCTCTCTCCAACAATTAAAATGGCTAGAACTACCCAGTCATCTCACCTATACTCAACTATCCCTCGCACATAAGCTTATTCTCAACCCTTCCCTCTGTCCCTCCTTGTCTTCTGTATTTAAAATGCACATACCTGACAGAATATTAAGGTCTAACAACCAAAATCTATTAGAAGTGTATAAACCAACCCGTCCCCCCCTGGCAAAAATCTTCTATCACATGGCCTAAGTTGACTCTGGAACTCTCTACCTCCATCTATCCATATCACCTCTAATCATTTTATTTTCAAAAAATCTCTTCACTCACATCTTCTATCTCAGTGGGAATGCTCTTGCTCCCACCCCTCATAACTAATACTGAGTATTTCCTTTTCCTTTCCTTTCTCCTGCTTATACCCTTGATTTCACTCTAACATTTCTCCTAACTCTTATATTATTATTACTATAGTATCTGCAAGAATATACTACAGTATACCTCATAAGTGTAGGACTCTTAATATGTAATGACTTCTTATTTTTAATTGTAAAATCCTGTTTAATCTGCTTCTCATATAAGTTTTAACTCTTGTTGAATTAATTGTAATTTGTTTATTATCTGTATTGTCTACTCAAATTTTTTTTACAATGTCTAAACATGTCTAAGAGCCTATTGTAACCTAAAATGTCTGGAGCTTTTCTCCCCACGACTCCATTGAAAACGGGTTCATCTTGGCCCAATGGACTATCCTGGTAAACCAACTGCAAATAAATAAATCAATCTCCCCTTCTGCCCAGACTATAAGGTAGTTATCACTGCCACCACAACCCCTTATCAGCTACTTTTAAGGCCCTTAACAAAGGTTGTCCAGTCCTACTGTGTAATGTTACTATTAGTCCAAATGGTAATCTGGCCAAGCAAGGCTATTTAGGAGTGGGCTGTACAGTGTCACTAAATACATTTGCAAGCACTCTAAAAGCTTAAATATGTCTCACAAATATCAGCCACAATAATGGGTTTAAATATATTTCATAATAAAAGAACAAGACAATATTCAGTAAATCAAAACAGTAATTTCAGAGTTCAAAATCACAGGAACTATTTAAAACAACATTGCAGGACAGTCTCAAATAAATACAGAAAATATCTAAACTAATCTTTATTATATTCCTAACTATATCTAAAAGAATTACTATGCCCTAAAAAGCTTACTTACAGCAAGGCAAGTGAAGATGGTGATGATGAGTGGATGTCCTTGCTAGGTCTAAGACAAAATACAGAATACCCAGTCTCTCTCTGAGAGAGTTCTTAAATTAATATCAAGTATTATTGCTGAGTTAGCTTGGATGGCATCACTTTTTGTCACCTGACTTAAGTCCCCAAGCTAACCCCCCCCCCATTGTAGCATTTGACATGTCTTTGTGAAAAATGCATAGCTTTCAGATGTTTGCAGTTGCTAGAAGACATAAAACAATAAAACACTTACAAAATGATGCAGAAGGCACCCTAGTTCTAGACATTGTGTCTGCTACACTAAAACTGAGAGAGAACATTTACAGCACAATCGTAAAGCAATTCAATTTCAATTCATCCTCTTAAAGTTTTGCAAGTTAACCCTTTTATGTTCTAGTTTCTACTGTTAAACATACATTTGCACAGGTATATAGTTTATATGCACTTCTATTATAAGTCAGCAGGGCATGCTTTGGTTACATTTTAGCTCAGTGCATAACATACCATTCTGTATAAATCATATCAATATTCACAAATTACATTGAATTATTTACAAACTTCCAGATAGCTGGGGTGGCAATATTTCCCGATATCACACCCCTGAAAACTCAAGCTAGATTTTCAATTGACCCTTGAGAAATACTGCTTGAGAAGGTTGAGCCTATCCTTGAATACCTTACCCCCCATTCCCTGTCTTGAGAGCCCATCTGTATTGGCACTGCTAATCTCAATGTGGTGCTGCACTGTTATACCATAGGTTCCACTTAGTAACTTGGCATTTTGCTGGCTGGCTTGATGTAGCCATGTTAATGGATTGTCATGTGTGAATACAGTGAATTTCCTTCCATATAGATAAAGCTGAAGGTTCTGCAGTGCCCACACTATGGCTAGGCATTCCTTTTCTACAGCTGCATAACATTCTTCCCTGGGTTGGAATCAATGACTGAGATATACCACTGAGTGCTCTTTTCCCTCTGAGGAAACCTGGCTAAGTGCAGTCCCCACCCCATGGTTTGAAGCATCCACCTGCACAACAAATTCTTTGCTGTAATCTGGACTGGCTAACATGGGGGCCCTCCCAAAGCTCCTTTAAGCTTTTGGAATGCCTGCTCACATGTTGGGATCCACACTACCTTATCTGGCTTGTTTTCCTTGTCAGGTCTGTGAGGGGAGCAGCTATGATACTATAATTGGGGACACACTTTCTGTAGTATCCCACTGTCCCTAAGAATGCCCTCACCTACTTTTTGGTAACAGGGGCAGGCCATGCCTGAATGCAGGTTCTGGCATGATCTTACCACTCCCCACTCTATGTCCCAGGTAGAAGAACTCTGTCATACCTACCTGACAGTTGCTGGGCTTAATGGTAAAGTCTGCCCTCTGTAGTCTAGCCAGCACCTCCCTGATATGCTGAAGGTGCTCTTGCCAGGAATGGCTATAGATGGCAATATCATCTACATAAGCAAGGGCAAAATATCCTGCTAGGATACAATCTACCAGCCTCTGGAAAGTTGCTGAAGCATTTTTCATCCCAAAGGGCATCTTCGTGAACAAGCCAAAAGGAGTCACAAAGGCTGACCTCTCTCTAGCACTGGGAGTCAAGGGCACCTGACAGTAACCCTTGGTAAGGTCAACAGTGGAAAGATACTTAGCCCCACTCAGCTGCTCTAGGGCTTCATCTTTTCTGGGCAGGTATGGGATAAGCATCTGACTCTGTGTGAATATTTAATTTCCTGTAGTCCACACAGAACCTCGTGCTGCCATCTTTCTTTGGTACCAGTACAACTGCTGGACTCCTAGATTACCCCTAGTTGCAACATTTCCTGTATCTTCTCCCTCAGAGTTTGTTTGACTCTCTCAAACAACCCTATAAGGGGCCTGCTTACTAAGCCTTTGGGGTCCTGTATCCATATTGTGCATCACCAAGTGGGTGCATGGTGGTTTCCCAATGAACATGCCTGCAAACGCCTGTAACACTGCTCGAATTTCTCTAACCTGGATAGGGGATAACTGCTGGGACATTGCTACCCCTTTCACTGAGGTGTCAGTTCAAGCCTCACTGAGGAGATCTTTCACCAGATCCCACTCAGACTTCTCCTGCCATCCACTGCAAATACTCAACACAAGGTCTCCCTATCATGGTAAGGTTTCATCATGTGAACATGGTAACATTTGTGACCCTGCCTAGCAGTTCCACCATGTAGTTAACATCACTGACCTTCCTTTCCACTTTGCAGGGTCTCACCCAAGCTGCCTGCAGCTTGTTGTGTCTGACACGAATGAGAACCATTACCTGCTGCCCAAGAGCATACTCTCTAGCTCAAGCATTCCTGTCATAGCAGACCTTTTTCTGCTGTTGGGCTTCTGCCAGGTTCTCCTGGGCAAAGTCCATGAGTTCCCTGAGCATTGTCCGGAGGTTTAGGACATATGTCACAACAGACTCTTGTGGGATTCGCACTCACCCTTTCACTCATCACAAATCAAATCTAGAGGCCCCTCACACTATGCCCACACAACACCTCAAAGGGTGAAAAACCTGTTGATTCCTGAGGCACTTCTCTGTAAGCAAACAACAGATGGGGAAAATATTTGTCCAAGTCCCTCTTGAACTGGTCTGCAAATGCCTATAGCATTGTCTTGAGTGTAGAATTTAACCTCGCAACCAGACCATTAGTCTGAGGATGGTAGGTGGTGTTCTTTAGGTGCTTCACCCCACCATACTTCCACAGACAAACCAGCAGGTCTGACATAAAATTGGCTCCTCTGCCAGTCTGTATTTCGTCTGGGAAACCTACCCTGCTGAAAATCTCTAACAAAGCATTTTCCACCTTTTCTGCCTCAATGGATGATAGAGCTGCCGTTTCAGGGTATCTGGTAATATAATCTACTACCACTAGGATATACTTTTTCCCTGTGGTACTTGGGGTATGCAGAGGCTCCATAATGTTCATAACTACCATCCGAAATGGCTCCTCAGTCACAGGCATAGGCATCAAAGGAGTTTTCACCTTGTCTCCTGCCTTGCCTACATTTTGGCACTGCTCACAGGTCCTGCAGTACCCTGTTACATCTCTGGAAATCCCAGGCCAATAAAACGTTTGTATAATATGTCTCTCTGTGCATTTTATGCCCATCTGACTTGTATAGGGAATATCATGGGCTATGACATGAAGTGCTAGATGGTAGGCTCTGGGCACTACCAACTGCTGTAGTCTCTGACCCTCTAGCACTCCCTCAGGGGTCCACTCTTTATACAGTAACCCTTCTCCCAGTATACAGATTCCCCTTCCCTTGAGAATCAGGTGCCTCACTAGCTACCTCCCTCAGGCCTTGTAATGTAGGGTCTGAGAGATGAGCCTGTCTCAACTGTCTCTTAGTAACCCTTCCTAGCTCCCCTTACACAGGAACTCTGATATCTTCTGACAGCAGTGCCCCACTGTCAGCCCGGGTACTACTACTCACCTCTGGCCTTGCAGTCACTCTGTCCAAGGGAACATCAGTACCCAGAAGCAGCTGTGGCTCACTCTCAGTGTTACTGCTACAGGGTAGCTCCCTCCCTGAGGTAACCATCGCACCATTCCTGGCTAGAAGTGTGCGGTCTGTCTGGGTCTCCCTAGGCTACCAGACCCACATGATTGTTTCCAAGCCTGACTGCATGTAACTGCATGCACACAGGTTACTGCATTATCAAAATGATTCCCTATCTGGACATCTGCAGGGATATCCTCAAACACACCTACTTGCTGGCTTCCTTTTCCACTCTCCCAGTCAAGGTGAACCCTAGCCAAAAGTATTTGGAATGGGGTCCCTCCTAAAGTTCTGACTGGAGTAGACTGTCCAAGCAAGTAGTGCTCCTCTTTAACCATTGCAGGCCTCACAATGGTTAGGTAAGAGGCTGTATCTCTATTAGCAATGGCCTCTTTCCCATCCACTAAGATAGGATATACCCTCTTGTGGTAATTTGGTACCATTTTGTCTAGAGACAACTTACTGCTGGCATTCTGTCATTCCCACTTACTGGCACTCCCTCCTTTTGTTCCCCACCTTGCCTCTGTGGACATCTATATGCTTCATGGCTCCACTGGTTGCATTTAAAACATTTAACCCTTCATCCTGGATGTGTATCTGGACTAGTGGCTTCCCCTGCTACTGACACTCTGCTTGAGCTGTCTGGGCTTCCCACTATGGGTTCTCTTAGACCCATGAGCAGCACTGGATGTCCCTTTCCTGTGCGGTTATGCCCTACTTGCTAGGTATAGGTCTCCCTTCTTCCCCAACTCATCTGAAGTATTGCATTGCCTATCAGCTAACCAAATTCTTATATCCTCAGACAAAGCACTGAGGGGTTGTTCCCTCAGCAAAATGTCTGCCAGTCCTTCAAAAGTGGTGACCTGATATCTACTCACCCACCAATGAAAATAAGTGCTTAGTTCAGCAATATATCCACACACACTTTCATCTGCCTTGCGTCTATGCTCATGAACCTTTTTCCTATAAGCTTCTGGTGTTAACATAAAGCATTCTACAAGCAATGTTTGACTGCATTATAATTTAAGCAGACAGTATCAAACAATTTAGAAATAACAGTTACAGCTTTACCATGGAGTAAGGGGGTCAGGAACCTTACCCAGAGCCTTTGGTCAACATTATACTGTTTATATACCCTTTCAAATATATGAATGAAACTATCAAAATTATCCCCCTCTGTAAATTGTGGAATAAATTTACTGACTTGTGTTGCCTCTGGGGTTCAGTTACTTCCTTCCTCATTACCTCTGGTGAAGAGTCAGCAACTCCTTTTCATATTGCCTCTGCCTCTTATTCTCCTCAGCTTCTCATTTTCCTCAGCTTGTAGATGTTGCCATTTCTCATTTTCCTCAACCTTCAGATGTTTCAGTTTCTCATTTTCCTCCGCCTCTAGTTGTCTTCATCTCTCTGCTGCTTCTATTTCCTTACTCTTGGCCTCCAGCTCAAGTCTCTTTAACTCCAGATGGATTTTTAAGTCCTCTGTGGAAAGGTTGAGCTGTTCATTTTTTGAGAGTTGTACATCTCCAAGGCCAGCCTGGTTGTCCTCCTGATTGCTGGTCTGAGATGCAGCTTTGCCCAAAGCTGCAATAATTTCTCCCGTAGTCAGGTTGGCATGCACCATTCCTTTATCCTGGCACATCTCAGCCAAATAACTGTTAGTCAGCTTGCCATACTCCTCTGCTGACATGACTGCCTGCTCTCACTGACTAACGAAGCTAACAAAAAAAAAATAAAACAATTGTAATATGAAACTCTGAATGTTCATTGCGCGGATGATTGAGAGTACAAACACCTTCCTTAGTGACCACTGTTTACAGGCTTTAAGAATTCAATATCCACACCACTACAAGCCAATATGTGATGTTGCTATCCTGCCACTGCCAACCAATTAATATGTGTCACACCTGCATTGGCCCAGTAAACAAGGAGCATCAATCCTCACCACTGGCAGCAGCTAGGAGACATTTACAATGGCAGGATAACAAGCACAGACACAGTAAAGTGCAATTTCCCTTAAGAGTACACAGAGACCACAGTCAGAGTGAGGGAGAAACCAGCCCCAGACTGACTGTGATCTCTGTGTGCCCTTAAGGGAAATTGTACTTTACCATGTGTGTACTTGTCATCCTCCCAAAGTACGGATCCCTCATGGGTGTTAGTGGAGAGGACTGAGGGTCCTTGATTACTGGGCCAGTGCAGGGGTGTCACAGATATTATGAAGAAAAAAGAAGATATTAAAATAATGATAGATGATTTAAATAAAGAATTTGACACCATTCACCATCATACTTTATGGGAAATATTTCAGTGTCATTATATTAGTAGTAAAATAAAGAAGGTTTGTATTTTTGCATATAATCAAAACAAAATAAAAGTTCTAGTGAATGGGTTGTTAAGTAAAGAAATACACATAAAGAGAGAGATTAAACAAGGATCTCCCCTGAGTAGTATTTTTTATATTAGTAATCGATTTACTAACATGAAGACAGCAAGACATACTACAAAGAATGGTATAGACATACCTATTATGTTGGATTATACTGATGAAATTGTTATATGTACTAAAGATATAAAAATTATGGAGTCAGTATTAGTTTATTTGAATAAAAACCTGAAGACAGTAGGCCTAAGATTGAACAAGGAAAAGTGTAAAAGAGTGGAATTTAATTGTAAAATAATAGGAATTGAATTTAAGACAGCAGACATAATGTTACTAGGTGTAAGATGATTTGGAACTTGAGAAATTATACAGTTACAGTGAGGAAACATATTAGAGAAATTAAAGAATACTTATAAATTCAGACTTTTACAAAGAAAGTATATTTGATAAACTCTGTTTTATTAGGAAATTTGGTCTGTATGTCTTGGGTATTTAATTTACTATGTAGTTTTAAAAAGAGATAATTAACATACTATTTACCTTTATGTGGGGGGGTTGAGATTAAATCATGTTAAATAAAAGAGGGATAATATATAATAGTGAAGAAGAACGAGGAGGTTTGGGATTGATAAATCCTGTGGTGTATGCAGCATCGTTGCACTTGTACAAAGTGTTTTTTAACATTGTGTTTTTTTAGAAAAACAGGAAGTAATTTGAGCATTTAATTGTTTTGCTAATTGTTTTACATATTGCTTTATTAATTGGAAAGTTTTTTTTATTGGACAATAAAATGTATAAAATAGGATAAAGTGATTTTAATGTATTTCTGATGAATTTTAACGCTACCGGTGTTTACTTTGAACTGGTTCCTTGCTGTTGCTTGTGTCTTTTCTATTAGTGGATTTGGTTTTATATTGTTTTAGTTTTCCACTGAACATTTTTTTGGTTCACTTTTACAACAAATGTAAGTTGTTGAAAGGCAAGATAAATTATTAAAGAAAATATTGTATCAGAAATATGAAAAGAAATGAAACTTGTTAAAAATCATTAAAAGAATGTTCTTTATTGT
This sequence comes from Protopterus annectens, assembly GCF_019279795.1. Lineage (NCBI taxonomy): Eukaryota > Metazoa > Chordata > Ceratodontiformes > Protopteridae > Protopterus > Protopterus annectens. The sequence continues at coordinate 575,865,895 of NC_056743.1, forward strand.
CTCTGGACCTTACAGGAGAAGTGGGACATGTCAATTTCGAAACAAATGGTGAGAACCTTACTGAATTTTACCCACTCTTAAAAACTATAGAAGATAATTTGTATCAATTGCAAAGATATGCGTGGCAGAGGCTACATTTACAAGCTTGTATTCATTTCAAAGTAGTCCCCAGGGGTATGCGGGTGTTTTGTATGCCCACCTATGGGGACTCACATCCTGAACTACTTAAGCGATGGCAGGATCTTAATATAGAGTTGGGTTTCAAGTATGCCCAATTAATGCTTGACTACTTTTTGCCATTAGAGACTGAACTAAGAAATACAACGGAGCGTTTGTATCAACAATTGTTAGAAAGATTCAGTTCAGAACATTGCCTTGATAAAATCAATCGTGCCTTTTCTCAAATTAATGTTTTCAGTGATAAATTGAGAACTACCAAACAGAAAAAACTGTTGCGCGATTATCAAGATTTTCAAAAAGGCCAGGTGTTTGTTTGGCCGAGATTTAATTCCACTAATCATTCGAATTCTGTGACTATATCTGAAACAGCTTCTACTTCCTCTATACATAGAAATAAAGATAATCATACTGTTGTGCCTATATTACCGGAGATACCTACCTCTATGGTCAACAGAGGCACATACGCAACGGTAACAGCTGAAAATAACCAGACTGATACTGTTCACACTGACACGCCTCCACCGAATCAAGAGGCTTTTTTTCATCAGGTACCTGCGAATACCTCAGGAGCCATACCTAAAAATAGCTCCAGTGCGTTACCTTCACTTGTGAATTTTTTACCGTATCAGAAACGGACTTCAACATATTCCAACAGGGGAAGATCACACAGCAGGGACTCCCGAAAGAGAAAATATTCAGCGGAGTCATTCACTCACAACAGAAGGAAGAAAACCTGACTTCAGATTTACTGTTTAATTTTTCTAACTTTATTCTGGACAATACTACTGTACAGGTTTTAAATAGAGGTCTTAGTTTCATACCGGCCACTTCGGCCATATTAACAGACACACTGTTTGATTTAAGGATGTTCTGTAGGAAATTATGTTTGAAATTAGTATTCAATGACACAACATCTAATGAATGGGGGCATGATTTAATAAGAGCGAAAAGTGTATTTATTCCCGACATGCCTTTGCACGTAGAATATTTCCTTAGGGCCTGTGAGAACCAGTTTTATTTAATGTTTAGCAACATTAATAAGAAAGGCAGGTTTTACAATTTAACTCCAGATGAATATCGTTCCCTCAATGAACTTCAACAAAATGTTCATATAGTCATTAAGCCAGCTGACAAGGGGGGGGGGGGGGGTAGTCCTTTTGAACACTCAGGATTACATTATTGGTATGACCCAAATGTTGCAGCAAGAAGACACTTACACCCCTATATCCCCTGATGCAGTGACTAAAATTATTAAAATTGTCAAAGACGTCTTTTACGATCTTCTCATGTGTCGACAGATTAGTCAAGAAGTATATGAGTTTTTATATATTGAACATCCTGTTACTCCCACCATTAAAGGAATACCTAAGGTACACAAGGGTGTATACCCTGTTCCATTAAGACCCATAGTATCGGGCGATAGGTGGGTGACAGCACATGCTTCACAACTAATTGAAAATATATTAAGACCAGTAGTTAATTAGTCTCCCACCATACTTAAAGATACATATGATTTTTTGAATGACATTAAAGAATTAAATTTAGACAATGACCAATCATATCTTTTGATCACCTTAGATGTCAAGGATTTATTCACCTCGATACCTAATGACATCGGTATGCAATATATAAATGAACTGTTGGTCAAAGAAACTGATTTTTCGAAAGATAGAATTATATTGGTAGATCAATTGTTAGAATTAGTGTTATTCAATAACGCCTTTATGTTTGGTGGCAGTAATTATTTACAGAAGTGGGGGGTTGCCATGGGCACCCCCTGCGCTAACACCTATGCCAACCTGGTAGTCCTATGGTGGGAGAAGCTCTACCTCTTTACACATGAGAACTTCAAGCTTATTAAGCTTTACAGACGTTTTGTTGATGACGTCATAATAATATGGGAAGGTACTCTGGAATTATTTGAATGCTTTCTACAATACTTAAATACTACCAGTACGTTTTTACGTTTCACACAGGAGGTTTCTAACCAAGAAATCCATTTTTTGGATGTCACCATAAGGTTCACAAATGAGGGCACCCTAGAATCCACCCTATACAGGAAACCAACTTGGAAGAATTCTATGCTATGTTTTGATAGCATGCACCCCCGCCACACCTTTCAAGCTATAGTTAAGAGCCAATATACTAGAATTAAGAGATTGTGCAGTAACATAGATGAATTGAATAAAGAAGCACAGTTTCTAGAGAAATTATTTATTGACAGAGGATACAGTCCCACCATGGTCAGTAACATCAAGTTTAATATCCTAGGTGACACCATACCCATTAAAAAGGTTGATATGGCTGCGAAATGTAAAAGAAATAATACAAGATTTAATAGGAGAAAAGAAGGCAGTAGTAATCAAATAGGTTACATTACTACCTACACTAGTGACATCAGAAAGATTCAGCAAGTCATTCATGCCAACTGGCATATTCTAACAATAGACTCCTCCACCAAGAAATTTGTAGGTAAGAGCCCTTCCTTTATATATAAGAATAGTAGGAATTTAAAAAGAATTTTATGTGGAGATAAGAACATCAGAAGAGAGGGAGAAAATACGCTGGCTTATAACATCAAAACCAAAGATTTTGGTACCTACCCATGTTATAGTAGCAACAGGTGCAGATACATAACTAAGACACAGTGTTTTGTACACCCTAATATTAATTTTGTCTTTAAACCACATTTTCGAGCAAGTTGCAATACTAGAAATTTGATATATTTGGCCACCTGCAATAAATGTGAGGCCTTCTATGTGGGATTAACAAAGAGAAGGTTGCAGGAACGCATATACAATCATCTTTATGATATACGCAAAGCTATAGATAACAACGCGTTGGCCAAACATATTATAGAATTCTCCACACATTCTTTCTCTTTTAGAGTCCTACAAGTAGTAAATCAAAATGAAAGAGGGGGAGACAAAGAGAATCAGTTGGCATTAATGGAGCTTGAATGGATACTCCGTTTGGGAGCACATATTGAGCCGGGACTTAACACTCAGGTGTCCATCAAACCACTTTTAATATCTAGGAAGTAAATTTTAGGTTTTTATACCTATGACAGATATAATATTTTTCATCTGGTTCATTCATTATCACAGTATATACATATATATGTAGATATTGCTCTTAGAATGAATTTAACATATTAAAACATGAAGCATAATTGTTAAAGAGCAGATATTTTATATCTCCTATTGACTCTACAAGACATATTATATGACATTTATTGATATGCTATACATGTTGTTTATAGATTTATAACATCATGTTTAATAACTATGAGCAAGTTTAATATCCTATATCTTACATATGGTGATTTTAATTTAAATATAATTAAAATTGATTTATAACTTTTATCTATATTTATATATGTAAAATTATATTTACATTTGATAAGTTCTGATTAGCAGAAATATATGAGAATTTATATAAATATGTAAAATTATAAATTATATACGAAAATTTAAGCTGATATTTACATATATATTTTCGTTTTATTTATTTATTCCAAATTGTGTTATAGGTTTATATAAGAATATAAGTATGTGTTTTTTGCAAACATAAAAGCATTTAGTAGCTCAAGATCTGAGCCAGCAAGTGCACTTAAATGGTTAAGTGTTTTTAGTGTTTTTAATGCTTTTAGTATGATTCAAATGTTAATTGATTAATGAGCAGACTTTCCCGCCTTGAGCGGTTGTATATAATCCCCACACAAGTTTAAGTGATTTATCTGATGAAGCGTGGATGGACCACGCGAAAGCGCTCATTTTTTACTTCCAATAAATTGTTTGTTTGATTTCAAGGATTGCCTGTGAGTTTCGTTCCTGTTATAGCAGCCTTTCATGAATATTTGGATATTCCATATGTGTTTTGGTACTATACTTTTTTCATACAAATTGCTTTATTAATTGGAAAGTTTTTTTTTATTGGACAATAAAATGTATAAAATAGGATAAAGTGATTTTAATGTATTTCTGATGAATTTTAACGCTACCGGTGTTTACTTTGAACTGGTTCCTTGCTGTTGCTTGTGTCTTTTCTATTAGTGGATTTGGTTTTATATTGTTTTAGTTTTCCACTGAACATTTTTTTGGTTCACTTTTACAACAAATGTAAGTTGTTGAAAGGCAAGATAAATTATTAAAGAAAATATTGTATCAGAAATATGAAAAGAAATGAAACTTGTTAAAAATCATTAAAAGAAGAAAATGTGTATCAGTGAATAAATTAAAGCTCATCAGGAGAAAATTATATTATGGAAAATAAAATTAGAATAGATATTGAAATAAGGGCATGGTATGAAAATATAATGTACAATTATTATTATGTGTACACTTTTAAAGAACTAAAATGATGAGGTGATTAAAGCCATAAGAGAGAGAGAAAAAAGATGTAAAGAAATGGTAGAATGTCATGGTTTTTATGAATGTTATCTATAAAAAATACCTCTCAAGGCAAATATGCCACACAAAATGAATTGCGAAGGAATTTGTAATTATTGTGGGGCAGAGGAAAATGTTGAACATGTTTCCTTAAAGTGTTGAAGGGTTATGAAAGTGTGGAAGAAATTAGAGGAAATAATTTTTTTGAGGATATAAATTGAGTAGAAGATTTATGTATGAATAACAATGAATATTCTTTTTTTTAAAACAAAACTAAACATTATATAGAAAAAATACTGATAGAAAATTATTTATTGTATTGTGGATTTTATGGAATCAAAGAGTACCAGAAATTATGAGTAACAGAAAATGGTATTTGGCTATTATTTTATTTGGTTGTGGAGGAAAGACAGAGGGGGGGGGGGTTTTACTGGACAAAAGAATGAAAATGAATGAGAATAATTATAAAAAATATGTTTTGATTATAGAAACAAATGATGGATATTGTATATAAACTGTAAATATTGAATATAAATCTTGTCTGTAAATATAAATAAGTTCTTAGTAATGGATCCCTATTGTTTAATACAGGTGCTGTGGGGTCTTTTACATCCACAACAGCTGCCACCAACTGCTGTTTAGCATTTAAACACAAACTATTTAATCTCACACACACTATCTACCTGCAAAAATAAAACTACTGCTTGGCATTTGAATATAAAATGTCCATTTACTCTCACATAGTCTGTCTACCTGCAAAAAGAAAACTGCTGCTTGGCATTTGAATAACAACTGTCCATTCAAGCATGCTATCTACCTGCACAAATAAAACTCCTACTTGGCATTTGAATATAACTGTCTATTTACTTACAGTCTATCAACCTGCAAAGAAATGCTGATTGCTGTGTTCTTCTGTATAAATGCATAATGCTGCATTTGCAGTGAATATACAAAGCAATTCAAATAAATGCATAATTCTGCATTGTGTTCATTTGGTCTATAATCAGAATCTTGTACTTTCATCTCATTGGCTGGATGAAGCAGAAGAATTAAGCATAAAATCTTGTGAATGCATTTCCTGATAAGGAAAAACAAAATATCTTAAAGCTGCAGGTATTGTAGCATTAAAGCAGTAAAACTATTTAAAAAAGTTAAATTAATGTGGTGGCTGGGCTCCTCTGCAATCACTGGGCCCTAGTCAGCCGCCTGGGTCCCTTAGTGCTGAATTCGATCCTGGATGTAATGACATTTTCTTGTCTTTTCTTTTACGATCCTCTAGCCCTCTCTTTCTGATTTCCTACTTTTCTATCATCCTTATTTATAAGTACACCATCTAACGTAACTATCATTGTAAAATGTACATTCTGCTACACTTCAATTCACATGGAGACTTTCCACTTTTCCCTACTTTCTTCCCTAGATGCATTATATTATACGTCCTTCTATTAAACGCAAGCTGCCTTAGTTCATCTTTCCTGCAGACTTCCTAAGTTTCTTCTCACCTGCTCAGATGTATTTGCCTTTTCTGGGTGTTTTATGTCACCTATGAAGAGTCATAGCCATTTAATTTACTCTCTCAGAAGACATATTGCTAGAAATTAGGGTTAATACCATGTGGAAAAAATGTCATCTTTTACTGATGCCTGCAGCTGGAGAAAGTCTTTCCATCTGCTGTAAGAAATACCACTTTAAGATCAAGCATAGTGAATTTTCAATGTAAACTGTCCTCAGAAGGAGTTAAGAAGCAAAGGAGTCAAGCCTTCTATAATCATTTATTCATTTTTCTAATACCCACTTTATCCACTTTAGGTTCACTTGATTAAGACTGAGTGAGCTAGCCAGATTTGTAATTTTATTTTTTAATTATATGAACTCACTATGCAAGGGTGGAGAGGAAGAGAACTCTTTGACTATTTGCTTCCCCAGAGTCACACAGTATGTAAAGGGGGGTTCAGGGAATTGATCCCAGACTGTAGGATGCAACTTTTTAACAACCTATTGACTTAACTCTCTGTAATATAATACGATACTAGAAGGCTTGTGGGTAGACCTTTGGTTGTAGCATGATTTATAGATCAAGTGTTTGAAAAGGATCGATTGTAGTCATCGCAAAAATGAAAGAGCAACATCAAAAGTCAGACTAACAGAATAAACAATGCATGCATGCATACATACATATGTACATACTGCCTCTTCAAGTGGGCATGATGTTTCATAATAAATGTGAAATATACTGACTGAAAGGATTGACGATGTATTTTTTAGTGATGTACTGCATGTCTCAGCATCAGGACCTGTACTCAGACGCATTCTTATGTGGGCACGATTTATGAGCTGAGTTGAAAAAGCTGTATAACAGTGTTTGTAAATTGGATGAGAAAGTAAGAAAGGCATTACACTTTTCAGAGTTAGAAAAAAATAAATGTAAGGTAGCTTCAATTCAGGACAAAAAGATGTTCAGAGTGGTGCATTTAGGAAATAAAATTACATGTACGTATGTTTAGAATGCGACTAACAATAAAAATGAAAACACTTCTCAAGATAAGTAGCCTTGTAATACTTTATCAGACATTCCTTCAGTAGATAGACAAACAGCAGTAAAACCATAAGGGTAGGTGAGATAACACTAGATTTTAAAAAGAGATGTACAAGTAATAGAAAGCAAAAAGTTACTGCCCTTCTATACAGACCATCTGTCAGATCCTGTTTGCAGTGTCGCTTGCAGCATACGTTCAGAAGACTTCCACTGCAAAGAGGTATGCAGAATAAATAGCTCAATAAGAAAGCTAATATCATCTACATGAGAAACAAACTGAAGAGAATTAAAATAAACATGCTGTGCTCTCAAAACAGAATTGGAGACAGGAAAAAGATTTATTAAAAAAAATAATGATATCCAAGAAAACCAGAATAACTAAAGAGAGTAGTTTCTTTTAGAAAATAAAATATGTAAGAGGATTGTAAATGGAGACTTCTACTTTGTATGTCAGGCTGAATAAGGCTGACCAAAGACCACAATCCCTTTACTTCTTGGAAATGTCCACAGAAAAACATATATGTAGGGCACTTCACACCCACTACCTCCAATAGGGGCTTTAAACTCACACTGCTAATTAAATATTTAAATCTATCTATCTATCTATCTATCTATCTATCTATCTATCTGTCTATCTATCTATCTATCTATCTATCTGTCTGTCTGTCTGTCTGTCTATCTATCTATCTATCTATCTATCTATCTATCTATCTATCTATCTTTGTGCCAAGTTTCAAATTCTTATGAAGCAAAGGGAACTTGAAAGGAATTTATTTACTTCCTCCCATATATTATATGATGAACTGGAAGAGATAAGGAAAAGAAATGGGGCAATACAACTTCCTGTCTAAAAGTTTATTTCATTCAGACGAATTTGTGGAATAGCTTTTCTGTAGTAGTTTCAGAAGAAGAATAAAGAAAATTAAAACATCCAATGGGTGATTCTAATTAGTGCAGTATTCATGCATTCATTAATTCATTCATAAATATATTTCTTTGTGTTTTTGTTTACCAAGAAAGTATGACCTGCCAACTAACCTGTTTTCAATGGGCTACCAGGGAAACAGCTACAAAATGTAATTGGTTATAAACATCATGAAGCACAGGATATTTAACAATAATAAGATAAAATTATTCATTTGAAAGAGTGTAGCAGTACAATAGTAGGTGACACAGGATATGTAAGATAACATTTAAAATATATAACTACAAACAGATACCTTATGGTTTGCAGCAGAAAAATAATAGCTGAAACCTGGAAAGAGAGCATTCAGTAGTTGCTTAAGCAGCATTGAATATTGTCATATTTGTGAGTGACAGTATGTTATACCTGTAACAGTGGCTTAGATGCATACTTGAATGGAAATACTCTGTGATTAAAATCAGTGGCAGGTTACTGCCAGCTATTGCTATTGTGGTCAGTAGAGACAGAACAGGTTAATGAGGAATAACAGTTTAAGATCTGAAAAGATAAATGGAGGAAGTATGTTATACAAGTGATTCTTGTCTGCTGTTAAAATCTGGGATTTAGTGATACTTTTTTAATGGATCATGCATCTGCCCATAGTAATGATATACAAACTTATTCATTCATGTAAAAAAAAAAAAGAATAAATGAAAATGGAAGGAAAAAATCCATTCTTCATAAATCATGCATAAAAGCCCTTACCTAAGCCAACTTTGCAAAATGTATTGCCACAATTTAGGTCTGGTGTTGTCTTTGGGAATGTGATTGCACAAATGAGTGAACCTTTGAAAAGTCAAGCAGCCAGTATCAGCGGGTTCTAACGTATGATTCAGCTACTTATGCATTCTCCTTTTCTTACCCTATAATTTCAGAGCAGAATGGCAGAAGGTGTAGATGCTATAAAAGCAGAATATTTTTAAAATTCATTTTTCTAATGATATGAGACTGAGGCCTGTACATTTGCAGAGGTCAATTATAATGTTCTCACAGGAAACCAGAGTCACTTTGCAATTCATAATGCTCATTATAATACATTTTCTCATATTTCTGATTTTTTTCTTATACGGGCAGTTCGTCTCCTGTTGTCTCTTAAGCTTCCGCTGTTCTTCCATTCTTTCCTTTTCCTGCTATACTTATTGTTTGTGCCTCACCCCAGGTTATCTCAAAGGTCTGTAATAAATTATTTTTGTTTCATATTTCATTGTGAAGTTTAGCCTTTTATCATTACGGTAGACTGAACAGTAACACATGGCGCTGCAGATCATTTCACTAATATGCCTTAGTGTTGTTAATTATAGTTAATTATTCTTGTGTGATTTTTTTTTAATGTGGCCTCTGATGTTTCATTTGAGGTCTGTCTTTAGATTCCACCAGCTGAGATTAAACAACACTTCAACTAGTTATAGCCTTTTCTTTTTTGGAATGGCTGACCTTTAACTGAAAAGTGGTATGACAATTTAATGAGACTGCCTATTTAAACAAAAAACTAAATGACTTGCTATTTTACATAACAAGTTACAATTTGAAAGATATTAAAGCACCATACCATTCTCATAACAATAAGACTATCATCCTGTTTAAAAATATATGTGAATTTCAACCCCAAAGTCAGAATTTATGGCAATGTACTTAAAGTATTTGTTAGCTTCACCACTTTGTTTTGGAATCTGCGTGCAAATTAACTGTCTCATCAATTACCAAAGATTTTTTTCTTTCTAGAAGAAACAATGAAATACATTAAATCTAAGTATCATGACTTTCCATGCACAAGAACATAGAATTATGTCCGTACTGTATTTTAACTATAACATTTAAAGAGGAAGTTGTTGGCTGTACCTGCGTTGTGAATTTAAAGGGTGACCAGACTAGCTCACCCACCCAGTAAACAAATTGTAAATAAGTAAATCGCAGATGACATTTGGGTTGAAAAGATGGAGATAAAGGTAAAATGCAAGCAGAAAAGGTAGGACATCGAATAAAGTAGGTTGTGAGAAGTGAGGTAAGTAGAAGTTGGGTAAAATGATTAAAGAACAGATGGGAGGAAGTATTGATAGGCAGATAGCAAAGACAAATAAAAGAGGTGAGTATTATAATAACAGAGAAAGTCAGGTATTGCTGAAGGTAAAGGTCAAATGTGGGGAAAGACAATAATGTGTAAGCCATAATGGTGCAAACTAAGCAAATGATGAATTGTTAAAATGGAAATGGGTAGAGCTATTTGCATGACATTATGATTTGTGTGTATTTTGTTTCTCAAGGAAAAACAAATTGGAGGAAAAAAAATTCAGTCACATTCAGATTTAGATGACCTAGTGGCAATGCCTGCCCCCTTCATCGAGTAATATCCACCTGAAGTGCAAGATGAAGAAGATGTGACCATGCTCACAAATGAACATGAGGCTATACACTCAAGAGTGCTCAATGTTCCTACTGCTGGAGAGGTCCTTTGTGGCTGGAAGTACCAACAACAGCCCACCATAGCTAAAACAGCAGATGAGTACACTGTGTCTTTTGTGGGTAAATCAACCATTTTGTAGGTCACATGGTTGCACAATGTCACATCTCACAGCTGGACCCTGACACATAAGCAGGACTTGTGGCGGACAATTATCCAGGCACAATGTTGCAGCTACCTAATTCAGCATGTACCTGATTTCTATGTTATGTGGCATTTGTGAAGACATCATGTAGCACTGCCAGCAGCTCACTTAGGACATGGAATGCAAGTTCACTCCCAAGTATGGTACTGTGGCTACATGCCCTACTTCCATGTCAACCACCATATAAAAGATTGCCAGTGCCACCATTACTATCCAGAATGGTAGTATTGTCTAAGGTTGATGTAGGTTATACATGGAAGTTGGCCATGTAGGTTGACCATCACAAGGTACACAGCCCGAACCTGTATCATGAAGTGCATGATGCTCTGCAACCACTCATCATGGACAATGATGGTACCCAGCCACCATTAACAGGATATGTACATTGCATCCTGGTCATGAAGTCACATACCATCCATTGGAGGCTACATGTCCTGCTGTAAAAAGCCAATGGAGTGGACCCAGGTCAGGGTCACAAAGGCATCCTCACCATATTGTAGAAGAAAATTACCCCTGACACAGAATACCCATTACCCATATGCATACAGTAATGACTGTGACCCACTCCATCCTCCCACTATAAGTCTCTCATCCTCTTAGCACGGGAAACTGGACAAAGCCTGACATAATGGGAGGACAAAGGCCCATAAATAGGGACACATTTTAAATATTACTCTTATAAACTTAGAAAGTTCCTAGAATAACAGGATTTGTGTTAGCATGCATTTTCTAAAGGATATGAAGTCTGAAACTGAAATGCATGTCATTATTTAGTGACTTTAATCTTTAGCTCATCTTAGTGATTTGTCAGAAAAAATATTTATGAGGAACAAACCAAAAATATGAGAGAAAAATCTGGACATTCTGTGAAAATCTTGCAGTTGAAAGGTATGCCTCCCGCCTGTCAGGTGTGTGAGTGGAGATGTCTAATACAGAACCGCCCATGTCTGCACTGACCAGCATGACCTGATATGAAAACTGCATGCACTATGTTTCCTATGTATGACACTGCCCTGTCACTTTGTGCTCATCATGGCCCATAATTCTAGACTACATGTTGCCAGTTCATCAGCCAAGTATTAAGCATTTCACTGTCCTAGGGAGCACTGTGCTGCTTTTGCTTGCTACTGTTCCACCTCTCGTGTCTTTAGCTAATGATGTTGCTGCATCTCTTGTGCCAGTCATGTGTGTGTGTGTGTGTATATATATGTATGAAGTCTGACTGTTATTGTACCATGGGGCTGGCTTACCTGCTTCTTCAGTATCATATAAAGTGCATGACACATGTAGAAACATCCTGCAAGTAGTTGAAGGGTTATATTGCAGTGCCCCTCAAGTCATATCAAAGGAGCAGAAGCAGCCTTGATCTGGCCGAAACACATGCTCAGTCATTTTATAAGTTTGTTTGTTTGTGGCGGAGTTCAACAAGGCTATGTGAGTTCTGTGCAAACATCACTACCTGAGTTCTAGCAGTTATTCATCATTATGTACAAAACAGTAGCAACATATGTGGGAGAGTTACTACAAATGGACACATTATCTCCAGTGACTATACATACCAGCTGGATGGCCCTGTGGATTTTAACTTGCAGCAAATGGAGACATAGCTGAAATATGTCATATATGTAAATCACATGAATTGCCTCATTGCGGTGTGTGAGCAATGTAGAGCTGCCAATGCCTCAGAGACATGTCATAAAGAACACCTATAATGGTGGTTCCCTCATCTGGTGTGCTGAGAAACTAGATATGCTCATCCAAGTATTGAAGTATTATGTTGAGGAACCTGTTTAGTATTGTAGAGGGAGAGGCCTGAGAAGTGCCTAATGTGTACTCTTTTTTTGTCTCTGAAAGGTCCCTGTGGCTAGGATAGAGAGTGCTATAAATACCGTGGCATTTGCAAGGATAGGAAGTCCATACATTCCAGCAGATTCCATACGTGGGTAATACTTGTGAATCAAGTCCTGAACAGTGTCACACAAAATCATTCAGTGATATATTGGTCTGGAAGGTTGAGGAATATTGCCTGCTGGCATTACTGTCTTTGCTACTGCTAGATACCTGCCCATGCATACCAAATAACAGTGGCGATGTTAGTAGTTACTATATGCTACTGCTTGACTGCTGCTGTGAACTTGGGCACTTTTAGCTCCAGCTGTAATACTTTCAGCATGCTTTTTCATTTTATACTTTGTCATACGTTGCTGCATAATTCCACGCACTGTATGACTATGAATTAGGACTGCCTACTCTTTTCATGTCATCATGTCATCATTTCCTTACACACTTCCATTTGCATATTATTATACATTCATTAACATATATGCTTCATGGCACACTTCCACTTGTTCTGCAGCACATTAGCTGTTTGGACTGTTACTAGCCTATGGGGCCATTTCCCACAAAACTGAGCTCAATGTAGTATGCAGCTCATTAATGAATCCCAACCAAACTGTACAACCTATTCTGAAGAAATTTAGTTATATAGTGAATCAAGGAGAATTCTTTTAAATAAGAAATAATTCCATGGCATGTATGGATAAAGCTGTAACTTTGACCCAGTTTTCCATGTTCAACTAGCAGGCATAAGAACTGGAGGAAGCAGTATATAGCTTTCTCATCCTGGGAGTGTGCCATTTATATTTCTTTCATAATCCCTATGGCTCCAGAGATATGAATATTTGTTTGAAATGTGAAGACATAATTTGATTTGATTCAAAGGGCTTAGGGCTCCGGCCATTGGAAGTTACAGTGCAAACATCCTGAGCTCCAGTGGAGTGAATGAGTTAATCTGTACCAACAGAAACTTACCTCAGGACTAATAAAACAGGATGATGTGCTTGAACTTCTCCATGTCCAGATTTCCATAGGCAAAGTCCCATATCATATCATTTCAAGCTATAGGGCACCTTCTATGAACCAAGAAACCCTTTTCTCATACTTTGTCTTACTAGAGGCTCTAACATTCAACTCAAAGCAATTTTTATGGCAACTTCAACTATTCCACTGTAAATTGAAATATTTGCATGATGGCACCAAACATACAGAACTAGATCATAGGAAGTTACTAGGCTGTTGGGCCTGAGGCCCTTACAAGCCTAGCCAAGAATTTAGCCCATGTTCTGACAAGTCAGCACTCAATACCCCTGCCCAGCAGGGGCACGTGTAATCCCAGGGGTGTATTTTCTGTTCCTCATCCAGTTATCCAGGTTGCACTTAAAAAGGGTTAATGAGGTACTCTGCTTGACATGGAGATGGAGTCTATTCACAGAAGGGGGAGTCTCTGGGACACAAATCTGTCTCACAAACAATTCCTATTGATGTCAGAGACCAGGTTGAGGTCAGGAGTGCTGGTTACTCGAGTGGAGCTTGACTTGCAGATATGCAGCAGTCCCATCAAGGTGGGGTTTGGGATTGCTTTGTATGCCAGACAGAGGTCACCTCTGAGGAGTCTGTATGAGACTGAGCAGAGGGACTGGGCTGTTACCTTATCTGTGTAGGGTAGATGTTCAAGGCCCTGGATTCTCTTGGTGAGGAACCTCTGTGGTCTGCCCAACTGCTACATGTGCTTTGCAAGGTACATGCCAAAAGGAGCATTGTACTCAATAATGGGTCTTATAAGGGAAAAATACATGAATGTTATGACCTCCTTGTCCCTGGATGAGAGACCCTTACTAATGATGTGGGCCATGTCGATAGCTTTCCGTACAATGGAGGCAATATGGTGGTCAAAAGTCAGGTTGCTATCAACCTGACTGCCCAAGTCCCTGACAACTGATTGTGCTCTTAGGATTTTGTTATTAATGTGATAATTTGTGGGGATGTCTCTCTCCCTAAAGGGGACAAAGATGCATTTTTTGGCATTCAGTTTGAGGCCATGTTTCTGGCACCAGTCATTTGTTTGGGTGAGACCACCTCGGAGGATGTCCACATCACTAGGGGAATTGATGACAATGCCCAGCTTGCAGTCATTTGCAAACTGAGTCAGCCATAGCCCACTGATTTTGGCCTGTGCCTCAGAAAGATATATCCCAAATAACAGAAGCCCCCAAGGCCAATTTTTGGGGTACACCTCTTGTTATGGGTCTACTGCTTGAGGTATTTTGAATAGGTGGGCTCTATCAGTAAGCCAGTTTGCTACCCATCTGGAAACATACAGATTGATGCCAAGTGGGGAATAGTATTGAAGGCTTTGGCCAGGTCATGGTAGGCAGTGTGCACCATCTTCCTCTCATCCATGGCTTTGTGACTGTCTCAAAGAAATTAACCAAATTTAACAGGCATGACCTCCATTTGATGAAACTGTACTGTATGGGATGGAGTGTTTGGAGGTTGCCTTGTTAATGAGGACCATGATAATCTGCTTGATGTTCTTGCAGATCAGCTAAGTAGTCTGATGGGTCTATAATTTCCTGGATCAATGGACGCTACACCTTTGTGCAAAGGGTTGATAGTGGCTGTCCTTCATTCAGATGGCAAAAAGCTGGTACTCTGGCTTTAGTTGAATAGGGATCCTAATGGTGCTGCAAGTTCCTGCCTAAGTTCATTCAGGATGCAGCCTGGGATGTTATCATATCCCATGGAGGCTGTATTTTTTGCCTTTGAGAGGGCAGTGATGATTTGCTACAAGAGATAAGAATTGGGGGCAGGTGCTGGGGATGTCCTGATTTACTGATGGGGGACAGAAGGGTGAAGTTTTCACTGAACCTGTCTTCCAGCATGTTGGCTATATCTACAGTGTTTGTGTATGTGGTGTCCTTGACTGACAGTTCTGAGAAGATCTGAGTGCTTCCTTTAAGATTGCGGACATATGTGAAGAAGGCCTTATGATTGTCTTTAGTAGATGTGGCTAGTTTGGACTTGAAGTTTACTTTGGAGGATTTCACTAATGCTCTTATTTGCTTGTTCAGGCAGAGATTTCTTCCAGTTAGGTGTCTGCTCCTTCATGGTCCTGGACAGCAATTTTTTTCTTTTATTGTAGAGTTTATTTATTGCAGATGTCCACCAGACAGGTTTACTCTTCCCTGAGAAGGATGATTTTGTCCTATCGGGTATTCCTAATCCTATGCCGCTATATAAATGCTTGTATAGTACTTGGTTTGGACATATGTGCCAGTTGCTTTGGAGGGGGCTGTGAAGCTGTTTACACCTTCCCTCAGAAGGTTGTAATCAGCTTTGTGGGGTTGGGGAAGATGGTGACTTTGAAAGTGACCACTTTGTGGTCAGATCTTACCAGGGAGGATGATACTGTAGGGAAGCTGCAGTGGTTGCTCATGGTGGTTAATACCAAGTCCAAAATAGTTTAACCTTTTTTGGAGGTGTTGACCAGCTGGTCCAAGGCATTTGCATTGACAAAATCAAGGAATCTCTGGACATTCGTGTTTTGGCATGAGTAGTTTTTCCATTCTATGGTTGCGTAGTTAACGTTGCCCAGGATCAGGGTAAAGGGTCGAATCTTGATAGATTCGAAGAGGTCCAGATAGGTGGAGTAGGCATCTTGAGTCAAAGTTGGGGGCCTGTAGCTAGCTATGATTTGAATAGGGGTCTTGTCAATGATTAACTGCACCTGGAGTGTGTCCTGTACATCATACTGTTTGACCAGCCTGGAGGTGTGTATGTCTTTTATGTACATATTGCAACTCCACCTCCTTTTGCTTTGCTGCCCACGGTTTAGGGTCTGAATGTATGATAGGATGAGTAACCTGGTATGGCTGGGGTGCTCTCCCCAACTTTAAACCAGGTTTCTGTGACTGCACAAATGTCAGCATCTTCCATGGTTAAGAATGCTTGCAATGAGTGCAGGTTCATGTTTAGACTCCTAGCATTTAGCAGCATGACCTTTAATTTGCGTTTTGATGACATTTTCATGCTGGTTGTTTTGACCTCATGGCATTGCCTAAAATGGCACTATGGTGGAGGCAAGAGCCTTTGCCAGAAGCCTGAAGCCCAAGGAAGACAGATGCAGGCCATCTGTGGAAAAGCACTGTGATTTGTCAATCATGTCTTCCCAGGCTGTCAGGTACTGAATCCACTTGGAATGACACCAGAAACTAAGCCAATTGTTAAAGCTAATCAAGTCATTCACACCAACATCGACTATGGCAAAGTCATAACAGTACCTGTTTTTGAGAGACTTGAGTGCATGGGTGATATGCTGGATTCTGGCACTTGACAAACAACTAACTGTGACTTTCTCCTTAGCCAGCCTGGTGAGCAGCACATCTGTGTGTCTCACAATAGAGTCTCCTATGAATAATATGTTGGGTTTATGTTTAGGCCTTAGTGGCTGTGAGACACTGGTGTGTGGACTATCTGTGGTATGTGGTGTGGTGGGCAGTGGAGTTCGCTTGTGTTTTTGCCTCGGAGATCTCTTTTGTTTGGGTATGCTTTTGTTTAGGACTTCTGCATATGTGGATGTGTGTTGTGTATTTATGGGTGGTGTTTGAAGTGTGGTGTTTGTGTTGACAACCTTCTCAGTGCCAGATATACTGACATGTGAGGGAGAGAGCATAGGCTCTAACGGCATCTCTCACAAATTGTGTTCCTTGGTGGTAGTAGTGGAGGGTTGTCCTTGTATATGAGGCAGTTGCTACACTGTCATATGCAAAGCCATTGAAATAATTATCATGAAGATAACTAATACAAACATAGAAAACCTTCAAGCACTGGATCCAACCCAGTTTAGTTTCATCAAAGACAGATCATGCCTAGTCAACCTGGTGAACCTTTTTCAGAAGGTCACCAAGATAATGTATTGGGGCAAAATGACACATAAGACAACTGATAAAATACACCACTCAGTTATTTGTAAACAAACATCACAGATGCAGGTGTAAACCCTTGTGTAACACATTGGATATCCAGCTGGGTCTTAGATAGGACCCAGGAAGTTAGACTGTGGAGACAACCTCCATAAAGAGGCCAATTACTATAGGAGTCCCATGGGCTTTTTTCTGGGTCTACTTGTTTTGGCATCTACTTCTATGATGTCAAGGCTAGTGTCAGGGTCTTCTGGCTGAACAAGTTTGCAGATGATTGCAAACTAGGAGTAAGCATAGAATCCCCCAAGAGAATAACATCCTACAAGAAGGACTAACACAGACAAATGACTGGTGCCAAAGCCACAAATGAAAACCGAATGCCAAAAAATACATAGTAGTACCCTTTGTGAAGACAACTGCCCTATGAAATTATATCTTCGATATACACCCTTAAGAGTGGAGCCATTAGTCAGAAATTTGGGTATGAATGTAGATAGTAACCTGGCTTTCCAACAAGATTTGGCTAACATATTAAAGAAATTATTTTATGGCACTCAACTTATAAGCAGGGGCATGACATCTAGGTCCAAGGAAGTCATAATTTCACTATATATGACCTTCATCATGCCCGTCAGTGAATACAATGCCCCTTCAATATGTACCAGATCAGGCACATGCAATGACACGAACAATCACAAAAGTTCCTAACAAAAAGAATACAGCACATAAACAGCATGTCCTATGCAGATATCCTCATAGCACTATCTTTATGCTCTATTTCCTACAGACAGTCAAGATGCAATCTATGACTGGCATACAAGGCATCCTTGGATTCACTCTGATGGACCTTTTGCATATCTGAATGACAAATAGAATCAGAATTACGCAGTCTAGGGATTAAACTTTGCTTCTAACATAAAAAGGACATGTTGGAGGGACAGGTATATGTGTCTCAGGGAATTCCCCATCTGTGAAACAGGCTTCCCAACCATGTGAAGCAGAACTCTTCCAACCCCTGTTCAAGAGAAGCCCGGACCAGAGGATGGGAAATTGGAAATACACCATAGGGTTAGCAACTATGTTTCTAATGGACACATGTATCCTGCAAATCTTCCCTAGCTTACATATACTAGACTTATAAAAGCCCAGTGGTCATTAGTCTAGTATACACCTAAGAACCTATGAATCTACAAGAAATAGCTTTGGCTATGGTGCTAACACTGCTTGTTTCATTAATGACTCTTGCAACCCATCTTTTTATTTAACTTATGCAATTGAGATGTGGTCTATAACTATTAGTAAAGGTGCAACAATAATGTCCTATTAAGACATGACTGACAACCAGAAATTAAAATAGCAGCAAACATCTGTATAAAGTCTCTCATACACATATTTAGTTTTTCCTCTGTGTATGGACTATTACTTCACAGTAAGGCTCATTGCCACTCCTCAATGAAAAGCATAAACGTTTACCCATCTAGAACAGTATAGTCATATACACATACAAATCTCAGTAGCAAAGTTTCTTGAAAAGAATATTGCCCAGTAACTGCACAACTATCTTAGTAAATATCATCATGATGCCAGAGAACAACATGCCCTTAGATCAGCTAAAGCAGCAGCTACAGCACTCATGCTTTTTTCAGATGCCTTACACAATAAATTGGATCGAGACTCCTTCCAAGTTGTTTTTTTGTATACCTCACAAAGTGTCAGTACTATTAATCATATCAATATAATCAAACTTCTGGTTTTTATAGGTCCTTTTCACTGGCTTCCCAACTAAGTAACAAACTATGTCATTTAGAGTAAAGCTATGGAGCATCTTTTCCAGCTTAGACATAACATCTGTTGGTGTAACTCAGACCTTTGACACATGCTGTCGTTATTAGCATCTTAACTACTCTGTAACTAAACCTGAGTGTCTTACTC
Organism: Protopterus annectens; assembly: GCF_019279795.1. Classification (NCBI taxonomy): domain Eukaryota; kingdom Metazoa; phylum Chordata; order Ceratodontiformes; family Protopteridae; genus Protopterus; species Protopterus annectens. The sequence continues at coordinate 575,885,262 of NC_056743.1, forward strand.
TAGTTTGATGACATGGTGACAGAGAACAGATTTGGCAGCACTCATTATGGCTATAGCTGTCAAAATAGTCTAGAAAAAAGACTGACGTTAATGATTGCACAGATAATAGATGTGTGCTGATTTAATTTGTCAGAAAAAAATCTTTCTGTAACCACAGTATACAATGTTTGCGAATGGGGCACAGATGTAAAGAATACATGACATTATACACTTAGAATTATACACATGTGGGTCATAGGGCACCATATGAAGCATAGATGCTGATGACTTCAAAACCAGAATTAGCAAGCATTTAAACATGGCCTGGTCAAGGGTATTCCTCTAAATAAAGTCTAGACAACATTGTGTCTGCAGGTACGAGGTAGTGCATGTGTCCCAGTCTATAGAAGTTAAAACCTCCCATGAATAAAGTATTTGCTTTAATGGGAAGTGTCTCCAGTAGGTCTAGATATGACATATAGGATTCTTGGGTCATAGAAAGTGACCTATAGCTTGCTAGGGTACAGTATGAGACTTTGCGTATGGTAATTTGCAAAAGAATGAATTCCAGGACATTATCTTGTTTAACCAACATAGAGTTATGCTTGTTGATAATACAGACTGAGAGTCCTCCAACTTTTGTCGCTGTCTGTGCAATTGATGGTCTAAATGTGTGGATGGCACTATAGTCTTGCTCTGCCAGAGTACATTCTGTAGATTTAAGCCACATCTTAGTAATGGCACGGATGTTTACATTTTCTAGAGTGAGGAGAGCTCCTAAATGTAGACCTGTTGGGATCCCAAAAGTAGGTTAGATCTTTGTTTTCTCAGTAGCCATTTTGCTTTTTTTAGGATAGTATAGTGATGCTAACAGAGAGGTGAGTTTGTAATGATTATGGTGTTAGACATAGTTGGAATATCGCAATGTTTTTCTTGGAAGTAAGACAAATCCTTTACCAGTAGGATAAAAAAGGGGAGATCTGTTTGAACCAGAAGGAGAGGGAGAACATCTTGGCGCTCATTTTGTCTTTGTGGAATGGAAGTTTAGTGAATGATCAAACTATAGTCCTAGGTACTTGAAGGTGGATGTTGTCTCTGTGGAATGGTTATGTAGGTCAAAGAAAGTTAGAGTTATGTGCTTGATGAATTTTCTTTGGAGGTCCAAAAAGCATAGTTTTGGTGGGGTTGAGGAGCAGTTTATGGTTTATAAGCCATTGGTGAAGCTCATGTTAGTCTGACTGGAGCTGGCAGTTGATGTTTGTGTGAGAATGGCCTGACTGGTAAATAATCATGTCATTAGCATAGAGGATACATGGGAGATGGGAGAGGTGACAAGGAAGTTTGTTAATGAATATGGAGAAGAGGAGGGGGCAAGAATGGAGCCTTCTTGTACACCTTTGATAACAGGTGCAGATTCTGATTAGAGGATCATATTTAAATTCTGAAATGTCTGTTGGAGAATACATTTTCAAACCAGGGAGCGACATCTCGACTGATATAATTTCAGTTAGTGTGCTTTGGAGAAGATAGTGATCAATGAGATCAAACGGCTTTGTTGTGTCTATAAATGGGGCACCTGTAAGGAGGCCACAACCAAAGTTTGACAGGATGTCATCAGTTAGGGACCATAGTGCTGTCATTGTACTTCATCCAGGCCAGAATCTATGTTGTTTGGAGGAGAGCAGTTGGTACTGCTAGTAATATATAGAGAGAGTTGGATATCTTTTCAAGAAGTTTGCTCAGAATTGGGAGGATGGATATTGGATGGAAATGAGAGATAACTTTTGGGTTGATTTGCCTTAGGAGGGGTTTGATTGAAGCAGTTTTCCAAATCTGTGCATGTTTTGTGTGAGACATAGATTATGTATGTAGGTGAGAGGAAGACAAAGATGCTCTCTGCAGTTACATATGAACCGGGGGATTATGTTTCCAGATTGAGAAGGGGTGTCAGTGGAAATATATTCAAGTAGAGTAAGGACTTCTTTGGGACATATGCATTTGAAATGGAAGAGGGGACTGAATGGTGGTGTGATGGGTGACACTCGCTCTTTGGAATGTGTGGAGTTTAATGATGGGTGATTGCTAATTTCTTCCAGGGAATCTTCTACATAAGGTTTTGCTGTGCCACATTGAATGTCTTTTGCAGATAGGATATCATGAAGAGGTTTTCTTCCTCTAGATAGGTTAACCTCTTTCCAAAATGTTTTGGGGAATGTAAGAGAGCAATTTGTTTCTTTATTTGGATATTAATTTGTTTGCCTTCTGATGGACTTCTTGGTTAGATTAAGCAAAACTGTAAAGAATGTGTGGGTGTCAGATGAGGGGGTCTGTTTACATTTTTGCCATGCTTCATCCCTTATAATTAAAAGATGTTTGACTTCAGTGGATAGCCATTCAGTTTTGGTGGGTTTATAATACCTGTGGTTAAGTGGCAAGAATTTGTCTTGCAGCTGGAGTAGAAAGTTGGTAAATTGGCTTACAGCTGCTGTACTAGAGTCATGTAAGGACAGTATATGGTATATGGTTCCAGCTGTGGGCTGTGTGAAAGGTTCTGAGTTTGTCTATATTTGTGCTACTCTGGTTTTTGAAAGCTATTAATATTGATGATATTTTTATAGGATGGTTAACAATTGTAAAAGTGGTCTCTTAGTGATGGTGGCAGAATGTTTATGTTAGAGATGGAGTTTGGTACGTTTGCAATAATTGCGTCGAGTGTGGAGTGTTTGGAGGACGTGAGGTTAGGTCTTGTTGGTTCCTTTATGAGTTGAAGGGAACCTAGGACTGCTGGGAAAGTACCCATGTGAAATGAAAGAGGGCCAAGATAATTAAAACTGAAGTCAGCTAGAATGATTTTTATTTTTGGGATAATTATTAGTGATGTTAGCGATGCCTGATTTGAAATTGTTTTAGGGAAGCAGGGGGGTGAGAGGCTGTAGTGATCGTAAATAGTTTGTCCTTGTGAGATGGAAATTTTAGGAGAATCCAGTTATGAAATGAGTCTGATGAGGAGTTTACTTGGGCAGACTCTACCTGATGATTTTCCTGGTATGGCATCACTAGTATACTTGTAGAAGGTTAGAATGTGTTGGAAGTTAAGGCAGTCTGTTTTGACCCAAGATTTTCTGACTGCTAGAATGTCTGGGTTATCCAGGGAAATAAAATTACTTATGTGGTCTAGCTTGTTTGTGATACTATATGCATTGAGGAGAGCACAGGCCAGTGTAGAAAGAGAGAGTAGTTCTGATGTTGAAGAAAAGAGTTGTTGGGCCTAGACTGGGTTGACTGTTACTCTTAAGAAGCAGTATAAAGATTATGGAGGATAGTCTGAAGGAGGTCTTCTGTGCTTTTAGGCAGAGAATAAAATGTTTCCGAGTCTTAATACAGAAGAGTGATCTTGACATTGGTGAGCTGGGGAATAAGTTTGGTCTGATTACTGTGGGACTGTGGTGGTTTGTTGTTGAGAAAGTTGTGGAAGTAGGGGTAATATATAGTTATATAATAATTGGTTGTGTAAGTATTTTATGAAGATGTTTGTTATTGGTTGTAGGGCTTAAGCTAGGCGAGGAGGAATGAAGAAGAATGTCGAACAGGTTAAGTTGTGGAAAGAGTAACATTTTACTGATTGGATGTGTGCTGTGTTTATACAGGAAATTGTAGGTGGTAATTAAGACTTCCAGTAATATCGTAGTACTGACTATGAGGGCAGTGAGATAAGAGTGTTGTGTGGTTCTATGGTAGTATCTTTTAAGAGCTGTGTCTTGAGGGTGTGAGTGTGGGCAGAGATCACAGCAAATATATTTGGTGGCCTGGGGGTGACTGTGGATTTGGGAGCAGGAGGGATCAAAGCGTGACACAACTCCCACTGTCTTGGGAGTTTATCGGTCAAGGCCTATGTCTAGATGTGAGCTCAAAATGGGTAGGTACAAATGCATGAGCTGTTCAGAAATGAGATCTTGGAGAAAAGAGGCAATCATGATAATTGTACGACAGTAAAGCAGTGTAGGTTGTTTCACCACTTTAATGTGGTAGTCTAACCATAAAGGGAGTGTACCTGTTAACATAGAAATGTTTTAAACATTAGATCATGGGATTTGAGCTTTGCTTGCAAAATAAATATAACATACTGATAAGACAGATATGTGACTCAAAGGATCTTCATGTTCTGGAATAGGCTCCCCATCCATGTGAAGCAGAATCCATCTCTAACCCTATTCAGATGTGACCTTAATCATTGAATGGGACATCAAATATTCATCCCCAGGCTGGCCGCGATGTCTCTTATAGACAGGCTGACAGTAAACGTTCCCTAACATACCCCTCCACATAACTTTTTAGCACCCCCCCCACACAAATTAAGATGCACATGTTACAAGGGGATACAACTGGGTTGACATGCATGGCTAGGCTTATAAAGGGCCCTGGTAGTTGTTAACTTAGGATATATCTATGAATCTATAATAGGAAGAGTCAAACAAACAGCAGCCGTGGAGATACCTCCTGCCTTTACACAGTTATATAAAAAAGTAGAGGTGTACAATACTATGCACAATGGGCAGGATAAGTGGAGAAATGCACATTGTGTTTTTGTTTTTACTTGCCTTTCCTTTGGTAAGATGCCTGTGGGAAGAGTTTGGGTAGAATCCACTGCACAGCTGTTTGTTTATAGTGTGAGGACAGACCCAGGAAACTGACAAATAAGTGAAATATACCTGAGGGAAAACCAAACAGTGTAAGAACTAAAGATGGGGGAAATTCATTTAAAGTAGCAGGAAACAGAAAAAGTAATTTTGTTTCACTTTAGAAACTCTACAAAGAAATAAGTTAAACCCAAGAGTGACTACCACATAGCAGATATGCAAACAAATGCAGTATAAGAAAAACACTAAATGCTTAATTGCAAAGACCATCATTATAATTCCCCAAAATAACATCCCACTAAGTAAAAATGAAGCTTGAGACACTGTTTACTTCATGCAAAGAATATATGCGGGATATAAATGAACACTGCAAGCATGTTAAAAAAATCAAACAAACATCCCGTAAAAGAGAACTGATACAACTATCCCTAATTAGCTCTAATGTGAATATGTTTTTTTTCCAACCTACATGCCAGAGTTGAAACTAAATAAACATAATGTAAAAAGCTCTTAGCTTAGTTTCTTTGATGAAGCAAACAAAATCACATCAACGATATTTCCATGGAAGTGCTATAAAACATTATGTAGGCAAGGAGGTATGGCTTCTTTACTGCAGCTTCTGCATAGTAACAATATTCACAAAATCCTGACAATTCCTTAAGCTATAGCAATTAGGCTGTTTAAATGGATGTCTGACTTACCAGGAAGCATTTAAAATTCATTGACGTTTAGCATCACTTCTGTGATAATCAGCGTCACTTGAGTGACTAGCTACAGAGAATAATAATATGCATGAGTTCCGCTAGATGAGACAGTTGATGCAAGAACAGAAAGCCACATAAAAATAACACACACCTTTAGCTAGATGAATGTTAGGGCACAGCATTCTAGCACCATGAGTCACCCTGACAGAGAGCACTCTTGTTATAAAAGTGGAGAGCTAATCAGAATAGTCTTCATTGAAACTGGTTAATTCTAATATTAGTAGCCATAGTTTCAGCAGTAACAGCAACAGAACTAAGGGATATGAAACTTTAAATAAGATCATCAGTCAGCTGTTTAGTCATAACTGATTATCTGGAGAAGAACCACATTTATGCAGAAGAACAAATAGCAGACAATGCACATTCTTATAGTTCTAAAAAAAGATCAAGGGATATAGTTTTGTGCAATTTAACCTAATTGCAGAGTGGACCAACCATAGACATGAACATATGAAAACAAAGTTATCACTCAAATTATATCCCTATAACAAGTCACATATGAAATTCATCTTCCACATTACTTGCTAAAAACAGTTTATATAAAAAATAGGGTATTTTTGTTCTTGTAGACACATCTACTTCTGCAGTACTTGTCCTAAATGATTATAAAATACATGGGTTGTGACAAACCTGTAAGTTCTGCAACTGCAGATGAATTTGATTTTTTTTTGGGGGGGGGTTCAAAACTGAAAAAAAACTATGCTGAAAACATGGAATTTAGAAGGTAAATAATGTTGCATGCTAATGGCTCCATGACATTTAAAAATCACTGCAGCACGCTCCCTGAAAAGAAGATAATCAGCCTATTATTTATTAAATGAATGCTTGCATAAATCAAGGAATTTGTAATTGGATTTGTAAGTTTTGTTAGATAAGGAAATTGAAGTAAGTGAATATGGAAGTTGCTTTAGCCTCAATTCATTTTTTAAATCTTTTCCCTTATAAAGGATCAATCTTAAAACATTTATTGAACTTTTACAAGAAAATGTTCCTTTTGTCCTGAGATATTGCTGCTTTGTGATTGCAATCTGCTTATGGCACCATGTTAAGCTTCTGCAATATCTTGGTCTTTTTAACCTTTGGTGAACCATAATCTGTGAAGGATGTAAAACATCTCTTGTAGAAAGCATGCTTTATCAAGTTTGCTATAAAATATTGTTAATATGATAGATGTATAACTGAGTACTTTGTTCAAATTTCCATGTTTTCTTTTTCCCTCAGGTAATGGTTGAAAACAGTTTCTAGACCAGATCACTTCCAAGTTACCAAATGAGTAAAAAAAAAAACCTCAAAAGGTAGTAAAGCATTCACTATTAGGGATCTATAACAACATTTTTTCATGAAGTTTCCCTAGGTACAGTATTTTCAGAATGTTAAAGATAATTATTTCTCACTTAATCTTTAGTAACTTAATAGGTCAGTTTCAAATCTGACAATAAATAGCATTACTCCAACTATTATCTCAAATGTCTAATGGAATGGTATTCTAAATATTGTTCTAGTAATATAGTTGATATGTGTCATTGTGACAAAAGGAGATACTGGCAGTATCTGGAATTTTATAAATAATTATGTCATTTGTGAATATCAGCATGATACATATAAAGTGCTTGTGTTACAACTGTATCAGAACTGTATGTCATGTGTATATCAAACTTGTCTGTACAGACGTGTGTTAAAAAAAGGTATTGTCCATAGTATGCCCTGCTCGAAGAGAACAGAAATGTATATATTTTTAAGAGTGGAAACTGGAATACAGGAGAATAACTTCAGAAAAATAGCTGAAATTGAATTACTTTATGGCTACAAAATAAAAGATGATATATTTCAGTTTCAATGCAGCAAGGAAACACAATGTCTAAAACTTGGGAGCTTTCTACATTGTTTCTAAGATGAAATAATCACTAGTCTTGAAATGTGAGAAGGGATGTAATTGTTTTATGACTTCCAGGATCTGCCAAAGATCTGAGGTCTATGTATTTTCACAGGTAGATGATAAATACTGCTAGCTTCCAGCAGTGGGGGTTTCACCTGGGATAGAGTCAGGTGACTAAAAATGATGTCATTCTGCAAGCTATCCCAGCAGTAATATTTGAGATATTAATTTGAGAACTCTCTGAGAGAGACACAGCATTCTGTATTCTGTCTTGGACCTGACAACAACCATCCATTCACCACATCTGCCTTGCTCTTAAGTAAGTTAAATAGGGTATAGTAATTCTCTTAGATTCAGTTAGGAATATAGTGAAGCATAGTTTAGATGCTTTACGTTATTTATTTGAGACTGTTCTGCAGGGTACTTTTAAATATTTCCTGTGGTTTTGAACTCTGATGTCACTGTGAATATATACTATGTTCTTGTTCTTTTATTTATTATTAAATATATTTAGACCTTTCATGGTGGCTGATCTTTGTGAGACATATTTAAGTTTTGAAAGTACTTGCATGTTTATTTGGTGACACTGTGGGCCATTCCTAATAACCTTGCTCTTTGTCAAACTACCATTTGTGTTAATAGTAATATTTCACAGTAAGATTGGACAGGAGCTGGCTGGTGGCAGTGATAACTACCTTATAGGCTGGACAAAAGGGAACATAGTTAGTAAACATGTGCCAGACTTTTCCAGGTGTGTGTGTGTGTCTGTGTGTGAGTGTGTATGAATATTAAATCTCAAAGAGAGTTTCATTCAGCTACTTGGAATAGGGACACAAAGCACTGGTTTCACAGAGAGAATGATGGTGGACTTGGCTTGGGTGCTCGGCTGAGGACTTATCTCTGCAGCTATGCCAGTGGACAGCCTTATTGGGGACCTGGGGAGAGAGAGTGAGAAACATAGACCCTGGGTTGAGTGTGTTCTCTGTGTGCTTTTAAGGGAAATTGTGCTTGATGCAGAGAGGTCTACATCTGGAAATACTGAGTGTATTAATTTGCATTCCAAGTGAACGTCCATCTTCATTGTCAGTGGTGAGGATTCAGGTTCCTTGATTACTGACCCAGAATGGGGATGTCACATATTGGTGGCATTGGTGGAAGGAAGCACCTAACCCCCCCCACCCATCCCCAGACTAATGGTCTTGTGGAGAAGTTAAACGCTACACTAAAGACCATGCTATAGGCATTTGCAAACCAGTTTAAGAGAGAGTGGGACAAGTAATTTGCCCCATCTGCTATTTGTATACTGAGAGCTACCCCAGGAATCCACAGGTTTTCACCCTTTGAGTTGCTGTATGGACATATGATGAGGGGAACTTTAGATTTGATTTGTGATGAGTGGGAGGGTGAGTCTGAATCCCACAAAGAGTCTGTTGTGGCATATATCCTAAACCTCAGTACAAGGCTTAGGGAGCTCATGGGCTTGATCCAGAAGAACCTGATAGGAGCCCTACAGCAGAAAAAGCTCTGGTATGACAGGAATGCTTGAGCCAGACAGTATGCTGTGGGGCAGCAGGTTATGGTTCTCATTCCTGTCTGACACAATAAGCTGCAGGCAGCTTGGGAGGGACCCTTTAAAGTGGTAAGGAAGGTCTGTGATGCCTTCTACATGGTAGAACTGCTAGGCAGGGACACAAATTGTACTATGTTAACATGATGAAACCATACCATGATAGGGAGTCCCTGGTGCTGACTATTTGCAGTGGATGGTAGCATGAGTCTGAGGGGGATCTGGTGACTGATCTCCTCATTGAGTCTCAGACAGACAGCTCAGTGGAAGGATTAACAATGTCCCAGCATCTTTCCCCTACCCAGGTTTGATAAAGCCGAGCAGTGTTACAGGAGTTTGTGGGCATATTCACTGGGAAACCCGGGTGCACCCACTTGGGCCAGGGCCATGTGGATACAGGACACCAAAGACCTATCAAGCAACCTGCTTACAGGGTATCTGAGAGAGTCAGACAGACTCTGAGTGAGGCGATTCAGGAAATGCTGGAACTTGGGATAATCCAGGAGTCCAGCAGTCCCTGGGCATCCCCAGTAGTGCTGGTGCCAAAGAAAGATGGCAAGTTCTGTGTGAACTACAGGAAAATAAATATTCACACAGATGCTTACCCCATGCTTAAGACAGGTGAAGCCTTAGAGAAGCTGTGTGGTGCTCAGTATTTGACCACTATTGATCTGACCAACGGTTACTGGCAGGTGCCCTTGACTCCCACAGCTAGAGAGAGGTCAGCCTTTTTTACTCCTTTCAGATTATACAAGTTCACTAAGATGCCCTTTGGGATGAAAAATGCCCCAGTAACCTTCCAGCGGCTGGTATATCATATCCTAGCAGAAGCAGAAGATTATGCCCTTGCTTACCTGGATGATATTTTTATCTACAGCCATTCCTGGCAAGAGCACCTTCAGCATGTCAGGGAGGTCCTGGGCACACTGCAAAGGCAAGGTTGACCATTAAGCCCAGTAAGTGTCACATGGGTTTGGCAGAGATCTCCTACCTGGGTCATAGAGTAGAAAGTAGTAATATCAGGCCAGAACCTGCCAAAGGTGAAGCGATTAGGTTTGGTTTTCCCCTGTTACCAAAAAACAGTTGAAGGCATTCTTGGGGACAGCAGGATACTATAGAAAGTTTGTTCCCAATTATAGTACAATAGCTGCTCCCCTCACAGACCTGATGAGGAAAAACAGGCCAGAAAAGTTAGTGTGGACCCCATCCTGTGAGCAGGCATTCCAAAAGCTTAAAGGGCCTTTGGGAGGAACCCCTGTGTTAGCCAGTCCAGATTATAGCAAAGAATTTGTTGTGCAGGTGGATGCTTTGAACCATGGGTTGGGGGTTGTATTCAGCCAGGTTTACTCAGAGCGAGAAGAGCACCCAGTGGTATATCTCAGCTGTAGACTCCAACATAGGGAGTAATGTTATGCACCAGTACAAAAAGAATGTTTAGCCATAGTATGAGCACTGCAGAAACGTCAACCCTATCTGTATAGTAGGAAATTCACTGTAGTTACAGACCACAATGCCTTAACATGGCTACATTGAGCCAGCCAGCCTGCAAAATGCCAAATTACTAAGGTGGAGCCTAGTGTTGCAGGCATATGATATGACTGTGCAGCAACATAGTGGGGTTAGCAATGTCAATGCAGATGGGCCCTAAAGACAGGGTATAGGATAATGTATTCCCAGATAGGCTCATTCCTTTCAAGCAATGTTTCAAAAGTGGTGAGGTGATGATAAGAGGTACTGCCAGCTATGCCAGGAGAGGTGGGGCAGTGGATGTGCAATATATGCCAGCACAGCTATCTGGAATTTTGTAAAGAATTATATGTCATTAGTATATCAAACTGATTTGTACAGATGGTTGTGTTGAAAAATGTATTTGTAAAGCTGCATGTGTTAAAATGGATCAACAGCATACCTCTCAATTGTACAGAATTCCTTGGTATTTACCAATTTTGAGGGCAAAATAATAGTGTGCCACAAATTCCTGAATGACCCCTTCAATTCTTGTTTTTTTTTTGAATTTTTATTTTAAATTACTGCTAACATCATCACGTGCAGGGGCATGTGCGATGACATCAGCTTTGTGAGGCAGACTGCCAACCTGCCAGAATTTGGCTAAGGGCTATAGGACTGTGTCTGTGATTACTTTTTTTATGTACATTTGTACATTGAAGTTAACGTTCGCAAAGCCGCAAACTTCATGTTTTGGATTTTAGAATAGCATCGAAGGATGGATGGGCAGCAAATCACAGCAGCAGGCTGCAGCAGCACATATCGAGCACTCAGCAGATTGGAGGAGCTGTTTAATATTTAAGTTAACCCCTGCGGTCTTCTCCTGCCAGCCTACTAGCCAAGGCTAAGCCAAGAAGGAACAAGTGTAGTGTACTTTCTTTCTGCAGTGCAGCAGCAGTCAAGCAGACAGCAGTGTCCAGACCGGTCCACCCAGCCAGCGTCTGCTGTAAATCTCACTCCAGAATTCAGGATCCATCCCACCCAGACCTAGGATCAGATTAAGGACAGGAATAATCAGTCAGTGGCTCCACTAAAACTTCCTCCGGCTCCAGGTAAAAAAAAAATGCATATATATGCCATTTTTTCCTGCGTACAGTCTCTGTCAAACTCTTATGTTACACACCAGTGGACTTATAATGGATTTACAATATGTAGTACATAGGTTAGTAAATAATGATATTAAATAAATAATGCAAGGTGTGTGTATGTTTGAGGGGGGGGGGTAAATAAAATGTAGCAGGATTGCTGTAATGGAGGTTTTGCTGAATTGCACGTCTCTCCAAATACTGGCATCATGATGCAATAGGACTGCAACTTCGAGCTATCCACTTTTTGTAGAGACGTGCAGTGGAAACAGGGGAAAAAAAACTGCCATCTTATTTATGATTTAGTGCCTCATGTACTTCATTTGTTGACATCATCTTTGTAAGTGATCAGGTGTTGGGCACTGCGGCTTTATTCATTCAGCTGTATTCAAGGATGTAGTTAGGCATACACAGTGTACTCAAATAAATACATATTTTTTTCTGAACATCTTTCAGAAACCTCATGCCTCAAACAGTAATGAAAGTTCAGACTTGTCCAAATTAGTGTCTACTGTAAAGAGCAATACAAAACATACCCAAAATAGCCTTTACATGGTTATAAGTAGCAACGGTTAGACTTGTCTGGTGTATAAGGGCAACATTTTGAAAGTACAGTATATCTTTTTACATGATAAATGAGTGGTGAGGGCAGCAGCTTGAGCACTGAGAACAAAATAGAAATGTCTGGCTACACCCCCTGGCTTTAGTGCCAAATACAGTTTTGTGCTGATGGCATGCAGATCTAGTCGAACCTTGTTCTTTCTGCAAGGTTGATTACTTCAGTGTGCGCATCATCAAATTTTTAAGTGATTTTGCCAAAATCAGGCTTATTAGAAATAATGTGCCTCAAATGTGAATAATTCCGCTCCCTTACTAACTGATGAGTGAAGTTTCGAATTAACTTATGCCTATGTAGGTTTCTTTATTATCTAGTATGATTTAGGCGTAACAGATTTTTTTCTCTCTCTTTTTTTTTTGTTCTCATTTCTGTCGATCCCTTAGATTTAACCTTCCTTTTTTGTGTATGATTTAATGGTTTGTGTTTTTGTGTGTGTGTGTGTGTGTGTGTGTGTGTGTGTGTGTGTGTGTGTGTGTGTGTGTGTGTGTGTGTGTGTGTGTCCTGAATGTGCCTTCAGTCTGATGAGATGCTAAAACTGAGGCCTCATTTGCCTGATTTTCTCGCCAGACTTCCCCTAGCCAGTATAAATACCACCTTGGGTCTCCTCTTAAATAGGCCACTGGTCTAGTGGGACTAAGCCCCATACATTTCAACCTCTTGGAGCAAGAAATCTAAACAAATCCTAAAATAATGGGGGAAAAATGCTTAAAAATAGGGGCAGATTTTAAACATTGCTCTTATAAACTTAGTTGCTGGGGTAGCAGGATTTGTGTTAGCAGGCATGTTCTGAAGGATATAAAGTCTGAAACCCCGATGTATGTTATTGTTAGTGACTTCAATTCTCAGTGAATTGGCAGAAAATCACAAATTCTATGAAGGACTGACCAAAATATGAGGCAAAAATCTGGACAGTTGAGAAGTCTAAGCTAAATCAAATTCCATACTAAACTTTAGAGTGGTACAAGTATATACTATTCAGTTCAGCTCAGCCCAGCTGCCAGTGATAGATCGTGTCAGTCCATCAGGCTTTGTTATCTCATTCCCCAGTCTACTACTGTTACAAACTTGAATCTGTTGCTGATGACATATGCAAGCAAGCACTTATCTGATGTTACTGTTACTATATGATGATCGACTATTTGAATAATTTCTGTTTCTGTACTTTCTATTGTGTGTAGTGATCCTGTGATCTCTTTGAGTCTCAAAAGGCACATGATATGAAGCTCCCTTTCATTATTAAAACTTTAAAAGTGAATAGTTAGTGAAGAAAGTATCAAGAGATGAATTTGGATGGATTAGAGGGTGAAAGGTGGGTAGTACTTGTGGACAAACAAACATGAAACGTTTTTATTGTGGATTTGTAGGTTCATAGGTGGGTACTAGGCTATCAGCCCTAGGGCCTATACAAGCCTAGCCATAACAATTCCCTGGCTATTTCTTCCCGCAGTATTTACTTCACTGGACCTCTGTCTAGCAGGGTGACTGATGTGATCCCCGGGGTGAATTTCGTATCTCCCATCCAATCATCAAGGTTTCTTTTGAAGAGGGCCAAAGAGGCGCTCTGCTTGACATGTATGGGCAGTCTATTCCAGTGTCCGGGGAGTCTCTGGGTCAGGGACCTATTCCTCCAGCATGTTTTATTCATTGTGATGGCAAGGTTTAGATCCCTGGAGCATGTGTCTCTGAGGGATTTCTTTAATTGTAGCATGTCCAACAGCTCTGGGGTTGACATGGCTTTGTATGTTAAGCAGAGATCACCTCTGAGAAGACGATATGCGACAGAGTATAGGTGGAGTTTTTTAGACAGTCAGCATAGGGCATCTGCTTTAGGCCTGTGATTCCTTTAGTGAGGTATTTCTGTGGCCTTTCCAGTTGTTGCAGATGTCTTGAGAGGTATATACCAAACGGGGTGTTGTATTCTATAATTGGTCTAATGAGGGATGAGTACAGTGGGACAATGACCTCCTTTTTTCTGGATGAAAAGCCCTTAGCGATGAGGTGTGCCACATAGAAGGATTTCCTGACTGTTGCGGCGATGTGGTTATTGAAGGTGAGACCACTGTCCAACTGTCTAAGTCTCTTATCACACTTTCGGTGTTTAGTGTACTGCCACCTATGTGGTAATTCATGGGTACATGTTTTTTTTCCCAAAGGGGATAAATAAACATTTCTTGGCATTGAGTTTGAGCCCATGGTTCTGGCACCAAGCATCTGTTTCTGGTTTAGGGATTAGGCTGGGCAATGGGTTTGCCATGGGAAATGTTAGCACGCAATGTATTATTTGTTGTGGCCATGCTTCTTTGCTTGGGGAAGGGGTAGGAAAATTGTAGCAGAAAACATTATTGATATCAAACTCTTCATGAAAGAAGATGACTGCTGGATTATTGCAAGAAACGTGCTGCTAAAATTTCTGGATTTCATAGCTACTTCTTTTGTTATTCAAGTCTTGCCTTTGACTGGCATTAGTTATACTGACTGAAGGAAATGTTAGGTATGTTTTCCTTGAATGTGGTACTTATTTGTATGTAAAATATGCATTTACTTGTGGTATGTGTGGGCATGTTTTCTTGCTGGAATGAGACTTGTTTTAAGTTATTTTTTTATTCATCTCCATTGTTTCAGTGTTATTAATGTCTTTTTTCATGTGTGTGGGCAAGTTATTTTCCCCTAATTAAATGTATTTACTTTAGGTTTCAGGATCATTGCATGCACAATTTTGTGGTGATTAGATATGATTTTCAAATATTTATTCATTGTTTTTGCTATTTAAATATTACTTTACATTACAAAGTATTTAATACTTTTAGTGTAAGAGTGCATAGTCATATAGTTTAGTTAATTATGCTTTCTGCAGGGAGGTTGCAACTACTGTGGTCTAGATATTATATTATTATTTAGTAGTTATTATGATATTTAGAATATTTTAGTTAAATTGAATTGTTGGCTTGAGCTTACTGTGAGTAACTGTGAGCAATGCAGTTTAGGGGCTTGTATGGTCAGTGTTTGCTTGTGATGGAGGCATCATGGCAACCAATGCCACTAAATGTGAAGGAGGTCCTATTACTTAGTCTGTTTCAATGAATAATCCACAAAATACAACCTTGGCACTAAGAGCACAGGCCATAGAGGGAATATGCGGTATGTCTTAGGTATGGGTCTCCAGGCTCTACACCCAAATTACACTGCACACTCTTCACTTGAAGAGTCATGCCACTTTATCCATGAACTAATGCCTCCCAGTGCTCCTCTTGTTAATTTTATTTTTATAAAAGAAAATTGTATTTTAGTTTTATACAAGTTCAATTGTTAATATAAATAAAAAAAAGTTTTGTTCTGGTTATATTTCATGTTATTTAATTTTAGTGTAGAAGCAGTTAAGTTTATTTTTATAAAAGGGAATTGTATTTTAGTTTTGCACAAGCTCAACATATAGTACACCTTCAAATATTACTATAAATAAACACTATTGTTCTTCTGTTTATTTTGCGTTGTGTTTAATATTTTGTCTGTTCTTCAGTTTGTGTTGAAAAGTTTATACCCCACAATTCCATTGGGGCGGGTGGGGTGCATAATTATGTATGCACATTTTATGTAAATCACCATGCCGATTTTTGGCCAGTTGTACCTATTTTTCATGGGCCTTTGTCCAGATCGTTTAAGATTCCAGGCTGAGAGGTATGATCAACAGTGTACCCTGCTGGAAAGAAGAAAGGGAGATCTATGCCTGGCATACAGGTCATTGTCAAACCCCATTCTGATGGACCTACTGCATAGCCACAAAAAACAGCACCAGAATTACTGGTTCTAAAGACTTAAACCTTGCCTGTGATATAAATAGGAGCAACTGGAGAGGCAGGTATGCATACCAGAGACTACCCCATCTATGGAACAGGCTCCACAATCCATGTGGAGCAAAGCTTCTTCCTAACTCAATTCAAGTGCAACTTGGACAATTGGATGGGGAACAGGAAATTCATCCCTGGTTTAGCACCTATGTCTCTAATAGACAGAGACAACCTGTAAATGGTTAATCTCCAGTGGCTCCCGCTTGTAAATGTTTCGTCTCCCAAACCCCTACTTATACTTATCAAGGATATCAGAAGTTGCCAGAGATTTGGGATATATGGCTAGACATAAAAGGCCCTTGTGGTCGTTAGCCTAGTAAACACCTATGAACCTAAAATAATTTTACATGCATTATTGTAACTGTTTAAATGTATATGTTTTAACAGATGATACTGGAACAGAAGAGTTTAATCTCAAACTTAAAAATAGAAAAGAAATGAAATACTGGGCTTAGGCCATAAAATTGTTATCTCACAGTTTTGAATGAAATCAGAAACACAATGTCTGTAAAAAGTATGGAATATTAGTTCCTGTAGGAAGCAGGGAAGTGTTTTATAGTTTAATGACTTCTGGCAGCTGCACCAGATCTGAGCAATGCTCTTGTATGTGTATTATTGACATGTAGGTGTTAAATCCTGGCAGCTTCTAGAGTTGATGATAGTGTGGAAACCAGAAGTCAGATGACCAGATCTATGTGTTGTCAGTCTGTACAGAAGTAGTCTTTTAATATTAGAGGAGACTGAAGTCTCTTCAGAGTCTGTTCTTGGAACCTGACAAAGGAGGAAGACCATTCAGTTAGGAAAATATAGTGGGAACAGTTAAGTATTGTTTTTATGTAACTGTGTGAATCTTTCCAGCTGTTTTTTTCAATATTTCCTGTGACTGATACTTTGAGGTTTACTCTAAACAGATATTTAGTATTTTCATGTTCTTTTATTATTTATTATTAAATATATTTAAACTTCCCATTGTGGCTGGTACTTTTAGAAAAATATTTAAGTTTTGAGAGCATTTGCATATATTTTTGGTAATAACTCTGGCCACTCCTGAAAGCCTTGTTGCTGGTAAAACTACTATTTGTATTAATATTAATTTCACTTAGTATAATTGGGTACCCTTGCATGAGCCTTAGGTAGCTGGCTTTGTAGTGCCTGGTGGCAGTGATAACCACCTTGTAGTCTGGACAGGTGGTGTAGCTAATAAATCTGTGCCAGTCTTTCCTAGGTGTGTGTGTGAAAATTAAATTTCAAAAAGTATGTGTGTCAGCTGCTTGGAGCAGGGACACAAAAGCACTGGTTTCATAGAGATAGTGATGGAGGACTTGGCTTGGGCACTCGACTGAGGACTTAACTCTGCAGCTGTGCCAGTGGAGAGCCTTATTGTGGACCTGGGAGGAGAGAGAGAGAGAGATAGAGACTCAGACCCCAGGCTTTGTGTGTTCCCTATGTGCTCTTAATGGAATTTGTGCTTGATGCAGAGAGGTCTGCATCTAGAAATACTAGGAGTAACCATTTGTATTCCAAGTTAACATCCCTCTCCACTGTCAATGGTGAGGATTCAGACTACTTGATTACTGGTCCAGAGTGTGTGTGTGGGGGGGTCATCACAAACCTCAAAAAGGATTGCATGCAAACAAAACGTGTCTATTATTTGGCTTTTTTATATGTCCCTTGTTTATGTTTCCATTGCATTCCTTATATCCTTAGCTACATGAAAATCACTTTTTCCTACATTGTTTTGATCATACAGTATTGGATTTTGTTTCATGTATATAACATTCACTTTGGAAACAATGTGCCTGTTTGTGTTGTGGGGATAAATTGTTATCATTTTTATAATTTTTGCTAACTGTTCATTGTAGATCAGGATAAAATGAAAATTATATTGTGAAGTACAAAATAATCCAAGATCCACAAGGTCATAATCAAGGAAGCAGTGATGCAGATTATCTACAGCACAAGAGATTGCACATAGATCAGTTTTCTGAGCAGATGGCTACAGTACATAAGTACTTTATCTCTTTATTAATGTGCAGAATCTCTAGAAACCCCAAGCAATATTCACTTTCATATAAAAGTCCAATGTCTCTCTCTTTTTTTAAGTTCCTTTGGATTCCTCTTTTGGAGGAAAATATCTAGGTCTTCTCAACAGTAATCCCCTGCAGATTTTCCATTACTGTGGTACACTAAGCAAAACTAATAATCCAGGCATAAAATCTCTGTAAGAGGTCATCTTCTCTGAGCTCCTTGAACTACAGCCCTCTCTTTTAAACATCATAGAATATTTAGTTAACCTATTAGCTCACTAACCAACATGACATGCAGCTATTCCCACTTCAAGTACTTAAAGTAGCAGTAATGTTTATCCACTGCAGGTACACAGTCCCTTAAAATGAAAACACTTTTGTCTATGAAACCCTTCGATCAAAGACAAAAAACAAATCAAAACTGCATGCTGATCAACTTTATTATTATTATTCAGGTTTTGCAACTGAATACACAAATAGCAACAGAAAAACTGTGTTGCAATAGCAAGATCATACCACACCTCAGCTGCAAAAAGACACTTTCAGTAGATGCATAGCTCTGCTCACCTACTAACCGCCCACCAACTAACAGTATATCCTTAAGCACTCGCTACAAACTTCTTGAGCAATGTTACCAAATCTGCTCACTCATACTTCTTTCATGCAACCCCAGGAAAGGAAATGGGGACGCTGGCAGACTCAAACTCAGAAGGACAGTGTCCTTGTCTGCCCACCAGGTTGCTGCACAGTAGTCTGTTGCCCTTTCCTAACAGAATACTCCAACACTCATGCTATCAGCAATATCCTTAGCTAACAATAGAATATGCACATTGAAAAGATCCAATCCCACTTCAATAAGATGCACACCATCCTTCCAATACCATACTGGACCTTTTCAGTAAACTCACTGTATTTCCTTAACATTACCTCTATTGAAGCTACCTCCCTAGCTACCCTGTGATTTATAAAAAGCTTCAAAGCTTCTACAGCTGAAATTTTAACTGTTCCTGTTCAAACAAGCCTCTGTATATTTGCAGACTACACTGTGGTAATGCCCAAAAGCCACTGCTTCCACAACACCGGATCTCTCAATATCCAAGCCAAAAGGATCCATTTTGGAATAATCCCTAAATCTTTCCCCCCTGTATGGCCTATAATGAAATGTAGGCTGCCACAATGCAGTCTCACCTCCTGCACCACTGGAAACAACTGCAACCAGTGTATAACCCTCCAAACTATCCAAATAACCTGCCATTGTCTAGTGTCAATACCTGGCAATCAGATACCATGTTTTACTACAGCTCATTTCTCTGCCCAGTATAAGAAAGAATGTCCCACAATCAGCAACAAATACTTCTCTGAGGAAACAAAACATTAAAATACTACTCAGAACAACAAAAAAAAAAAACAACCTTATACATACTCTATAAGCTTTTGAAACCCAACAACACCTCCTTTTAATAAAATCAGTAGACTTAGTCTCGTAGATTAAGACCAAAGCCCTACCTATCCGAAACGAATGGCAAGAAAACCTCTCATTCAATGTACCCTGATGGCTTAGTGTCTTATGCAAAATCAAATTAAACTGATTTAGACACTTTATCCATGACACATGATAAAACATAATAAAAAAATCAACACATCTTGAGAACCCTCAGCTAACCCTACACCATGTCCTACCCCACTCTGCAGGACACAACAAAGTCTCCTTTTCCCAAATCAAAACTACCTGCTGACCTTTCACAGCCTTATCAGTTTTAGATTGCCTTAATCAAATCAACACCACTTCACCCAGCACCTGCATGTGCCCCTAACTCAACTGCCTTATTAACTCACTCACAGTAAATTAACCACAATACAAAACTATTTATTTATTTCTATTTCTTTATTTATTGACATTTGCTAACTGGATTGGTCCAACTTGGCCAGTAGAACAGTTTAAGTGGATTCCCAAGGAAAAGCTCCAGTTACAATTTACAGTTTATAAAAAAAAATTGCACTAAAACAATTACAATATATAAAACATTCACACTCTAAGGTAGTACAAATAAGTAAATACAACAGGTAAAAAAAAGTATAAGCATACACATAGCAATATACAAGTAGCAATTGTACAAAAATATATAAAAATGTAAATCAAAATATAAGCCTTCAGTTTTGTGAGGTTGAGTTTACCAGGTAAATACCTAGTAGATGACTAGGTGAAATAGGGGAGAGTATTATAAATACACATATTGTTGGAATATGATACAAGAGTGTGGTGGGGTTAGGTTGGGTAGTGGCAGGAGCATATAACCAAAGTATCACATAATACTCTTTAAAAGGCTTAATGCCATGTACAGACCTTTCAATATTAATTTCAGCAACAGCCTTCCAATAGGAAACTACTTGTCCAAGGCTAGTCCACTCAGCCACTCCCATCCTTTAAACTTCCGGACTGCTATCCAATGCTTTATCCAATCTGTCTTCCCAGACAACTTAGCCACCACCGACAATATTGTTAAATTAACTCTAATTGTCTCAACTGTTAACTTTCTACCAGATACCTCATCAAAAAAATTAAAAACAAAGTCTGTCTTTTATTGGTAACTAAGTCCAAAAACTTCTTAACAAGCTGCATTGTAAGCCTTCCTCTTTGAACTTGCCAGTGGCTGTTAACTAATGACCCTTCCCCAAAACCTCTTCCTGTATCTCCACTGGTTGAGCCTCCATCTCTGATGTATCTGCCCAGAATCTAATATAAAAAACAGGTAATAACATGACTTAAAAATTTTAATCAAAGTGCAAGCTTTCACATTCAAAAAGTAATTATCTGTTGTCCAGCCTCACCCTTGATTTCCCTTCAACCATGTCAAACCTTTGCCTCTGTATATTAACATGCCAGCTATTATGTAGTAATATACCCATGCTACCAGCAGGGATTGCTGTCATGTAATGTGAAGCCCCTATGCTGATTAATAACCTTCCATTTATCAGTCCTTTTATAATGCTATTTTGACCCCACACCTCTTACTAAACTCACAAACACACACTGCCACCCCCTCTTGGTTTACCAAAGAGAACACATGCCATGGTTGAAAGGACTCCTCCAGAAATAATCACATGCTTTCCTCTGACCTGTTAGTCTCCATCTCTGTGAATGAGCCCCAGCACCATCAGATAACATTCTCTGCCTCCCCACATTCTAGCTGTAACTCCCAATCTCTTTTTATTTTATTTATTATTCATGTATTATTTTGTGTGTGTGTTTGTGTGTGTGTATATAAATATATATAATATGTGTGTTTATCTATATCTATACACACACACACACACACACACACACACACACACACAAACGCATATTGGTTTACTATTAAAACATCGAACATCAGAACGTAAACCGGTCAGAAATCTGGTTTACATGTCCAATGTTCAGAATATGAAGGAGGTTGAAATACAGAAAACCAATACAGGTGAATTCAGTGCCCCTTAGCAGCAGTATGTACAGACAAGATCTGTACTGCACAGCGCTAACAGTAAATTTTTTGCAGGGGAAAAGCCACTTGCACCCCCTGCCGCTTATATATTACAATTCCGAGATCGCACTACAGTGTGGAAAAGGGTACATCTCTCGGTCGATTGCCATTATACAGTCGGTGTTCTTGAGTCAACATTTCAATTTTTTGTCTGCATTCTGATTCCTGCACATCATTGTCACAAAAAGCACACTCGACATTACTATAGTTAACCTATAAATATATTTATTTATATATATATATATATATATATATATATATATATACACACACACACACATATATATATAGTTATATACACCCAAACACACACACATACATATATATATTTATATATATATATATATATATATATATATATATATATATATATATATGTCTATAGATATAGATATATACAGATAGATAGATAGATAGATATAGGTCTACTTTAAATAAATGAAAACCCACTTACCTGAATTGCAAATAACCAAGATGACAACACCGAATCTTCACTTAAACGACTCCTCACATAACCAACAATTTACCCAGGAAAGTGAGGCAATCACATTAAGAAGGTTTGTGGTCTGCACTGTTGTGGCAGGACAGGTACCTTACATCCTTCTAAAATGGGAATTGCTGATTGAAGGCCCAGTGTCTGCTATTCTAAAAGTGCATGAGTTCTGGCTTAAGCACTTGGGCTTCAGGCCAGTTATTCTGCATTAAGAGGGTTTGTGGTCTGCACTCTTGTGGGAGGACAGGCTGGATTCTGCCCTTCTGAGCTGGGAATTTCTGGTCACAGGCTTATTGTGCCTGCTTATTTGAACTGCTTCTTTCTGAAATTGGTACGGCTTGTTGCTGTAGCATAGACCAGATTCAGGCCTGCTGAATTTAGCTTTGTTTGTATAACTTGAGCACTGATTCAGGCCATCTTTTTTGGAGAAGGTTCCCCTGCACCCTAGTAAGCAGGGGTGTGCAGTTAGAACTTGTCTGATTGAAGACTGCTGGAACAGTTTTGAGCTTTTTTCTGGTTAATTGGGTAACTTGTTTGTTTCTTCCTACTTTTTTATTAGGGGCATTGACTACAACTTTGATCTGTGATATATAACAATAAGTATCCTTTTCTGTGCATTTAAAGTGTGTTTTGAGTGTATCTGCTTTATTTTCTAAACAAAAAAAATATATATATGTAAATATATATATATATATATATATATTTGTTTCCCGCCTTTCTAAGCTAGTATAGTCCAGTTTTCAGGTTAGTGCTGAATTCAGGGCTGTGTTACAAATCTCTGTGTTTGCCTATACCTTACTTGGATAGAAGGAAGTTATCTGTTCACCTGTGAGAGAGGGGAGCTTTGAGCAGCCTATCTGTCCCTGGAGGAGTAGTTTCAACCCATAAATTAGTAGTTTATTGGCCATTTTGGGCTAATTTCTATCTCTTTCATTTCCCTGCTATAAATACCATATTTGCTCGGTTTTGCATGCCGGGCAGCACTGATTAGCTAGGGTAAAACTATTCCCGGCTCCATAAAGTATCCTCTTCAATTTTTCCCTTGAAACTAGACAAACATTCAACTTAAGCACTCAAGCCATTTGTTTCTCAGCCCAGCACTTTCTCAAAACTTATAGCAAGCACTTATAAACCCCAGCACTAGACCCTCCTATACTGTACAGAAGGACAAGGCTCTCTATTCGACCTTACCAGCCATCCAGTAAATCAGTTCACTGTACCTATCCAGGCATGTCCAAAGGGCAGTTTCAGGTGTACTCTCCAGTCCAGCTGGTGAATCTGGGCATTTTGAGGCAATGTTACAATTGCCTCTTGTACACAGACAACCCCCTCCTCCTACCACCAAACACTAATACATGTGAGAGATGCAATTATACAGCCAAACTGGAGGCTAAGGTCTCTCAACCAAAGGCTGAATCAGACAGTCAAGAGGAGAAGGGAAATACTTGGATCACACCACCAGTCTCACATAGACCCATTAAAGCAGCACTGGTAAAAAACACACATAAATACATGAAAACATACTTGGAGGCTCTAAATAAAAATCTGCAAAGCCAACAGAGACCTCCAAAGCAAACATCCAAGCAACCTCCACCCCCCAACACAAACCATGAAATACATACTTCACAAAACCAGTGTGCCATGCAATCACAGCCCTTAAGGCAAAATAACATACCTAACACACTAGTAATAGGTGACTCTATAGTCAGGCACACTGACGTCCCACTCACTAGGCTGAATAAGGAGAAGGTTACTGTTATCTGCCTGTCTGGTGCCAGGATCCTCCACATAACAAAAGCACTCAGGTCACTCCAGAACAAGTAGAAATATGACTCTGTCATTGTAAATCTTGGTGTGAATGACCTAAGCCGTACCTCCCTGGACTACATGAAAAGGGACATGGAAGAGCTCTCTGATCATGTAGCCCAGGCCGGTATGACCCTGACCCTGAGTAGCATCCACTCCTCACCAAGAATGATACCACAGTATAAAGAAAAAAAATCTCGATTTCAACAATTGGCTAAGTTTCTGGTGTCATTCAAAGGGGATCCAGTGTCTGTCCGCCTGGGATGACATGCTCGACAAGCCACGCTGCTTCGCTAGAGACGGCTTGCACCTGTCACCCTTAGGCTTTTGAATACTGGCCAAGGCTCTTGCCACCCTCATAGTGCCTTTTTTAGGCAAGGCTCAAAAGACAAACCCACTGCCATAAATAGCACAAGTAACAAAAAACTGAGGGTAATGCTATTCAATGCCAGAAGTTTAAACCTCAAAATGCACGCGCTCAAGGCACTCCTCAGTATGGAGAAAATCGATATATGTGCAGTAAGAGAAACCTGGTTTAAGGCTCCAGAGAGCATCCCAGCACTACCAGGCTACAACTCATACCATACATTTCGGCCACAGAACCCAAACCGAAATACAAAAGGCGGGGCGTATCCATATTCATCAAGGATACCCACACCTACAGGTTAGTGGCACAGCACAATGCTTCAGAGATCATCCACATGTAACCAACAATGGGAAAAACTGCAATTCAAATTGTAGCTTGCTACAGATCACCCACCATGTCCCAGGACCCCCATTCCGCATTTCTGGAAACAATGGGAAACATAAAGGTCCTACCAAACACCCTAATATTGGGTGATTTCAATTACCCAAACATTAACTGGGAGAACTACTCAAGTACTAACTTTCTTGCCCAAAATTTCCTAGAATTTATAAACTCAAATGCCCTGGTTCAACTGGTCAACACTCCCACCAGAGGTGACAACATATTGGACCTGGTCATCACCAACATGGGCGACTGGTGTTCCACACCGGAGGTCAACCCCTCGCTGGTTAGATCTGACCATAAACAAATCACTTTGGATATCCACATTCTGCCCCCACCCCTGGACAAGAAAACCACCGTGAAAAACTTTTCAAAAGCAAACTTCACGTTACTTAAGACTGAGGTGGATAGTTTCAAAGCTCCCATGCTGAAGGATAATGCTGTCCAAGCTGCAAAATCTTTTACTAATGCATTCTACAGGCACCTACAAGAATGCATGGATCATGCCATCTCAAGCAAAACCAAGACTCACTCCTCCAAGAAAAGGAAACCAGTCTGGTTGTCTCCTGCCATAAACAAGCTATACAATAGAAGGAGAAAACTAGTACAGAAAAGAGTAAAATCCCAAGAAGGGAAGACATCCCTGATCAGTATCAGCAAGAAAGTATGATCCCTCATAAAATCATCCAAGGCGAGCTTTGAAAGAAAAATTGCCAAGGACTCCAAAGATAACCACAAGGCATTCCTTAGCTATGTCAAGAATCTAAGTGGCAATGCTCAGATCTGCTCAGAGTTAGTGCAGAATTGCACAAAATACACTGAACCGACCGATATCGCCAACATCCTGGCAGACAGGTTCAGCACAAACTTCACCCCCCTTTCACCCCCAAAAGGGCCCATAACCATACCAGAAGAATGTAGAGTCCCTGAAATCACAGACACTCAGGTTAAAGCAGCCCTCTCCATAGCCAAAAACACAGCAACAATGGGACTGGACAGTGTCCCAGGCTGCATCCTACATGAGTTCAAAGATGAACTAACCCCTCACCTAAGCACACTGTTCAAACTCAGCCTCTCCACAGGCTACGTACCCATAGAGTGGCGCACAGCAACGGTTATGCCATTCCACAAAGGTGGAGGCACAACAGACCCCGGGAACTATCGCCCTATAAGCCTGACTAGCTTGGTCTGCAAGACTGTGGAGCACATCATCATGGAACTCATTAACTGAGACATTAGGAACCTCCAAACACTGGACCTTACCCAGTTCACCTTTGTTAAGGGCAGATCATGCCTCCTAAACTTGGTGGACTTCTTTGAGACCGTTATCAAGGCTGTAGATGAGGGAAAGGTGGTACACACAGCCTACCTAGACCTCACTAAGGCTTTCGACACCATTCCCCATTCTGGTATTATAGACAAGCTCACCAGCCTGAACATAAACCCCTACCATCACAAGATGGGTTGTCAACTGGCTCACGGACAGAACCCACATGGTGAGAGTTGCGGGAGCTAGGTCTGACTCAAAACCGGTTACGAGTGGCGTTCCCCAGGGCTCAGTCCTAGGACCTCTCCTGTTCGGCATATACTTCTCAGTGGTACAGGCAAGCACAGGAGGACTATGGCTGACCAAGTTCGCAGACGACTGCAAACTAGGGGCTATAATTGACTCTCCGGCTGACACACACATCCACCAAAAGGGTCTCACTGATACAGATACCTGGTGTCAAAATCATGGCCTCAAGCTAAAT
This sequence comes from Protopterus annectens, assembly GCF_019279795.1. Taxonomy (NCBI): domain Eukaryota; kingdom Metazoa; phylum Chordata; order Ceratodontiformes; family Protopteridae; genus Protopterus; species Protopterus annectens. The sequence continues at coordinate 575,911,483 of NC_056743.1, forward strand.
GCCAAAAAGTGCATTGTCATCCCCTTTGGAAAAAACAAAGTACCCACAAACTACCACATAGTTGGTAGTCCCCTAAATACGGAAGACGTAATAAGGGATCTAGGGACCCAAAATCCTTCTACATGGCCCACCTAATCACAAAAGGGTTCGCATACAGATCAAAAGAGGTCATTGTGCCCCTCTACTCCTCACTCATCAGACCTATCATAGAGTACAATGCTCCATTTGGGATGTACCTTACAAGACACCTGCAACAGCTGGAAAGACCACAGAAGTACCTCACCAAGAGGATCACTGGCCTCAGACAGATGCCCTATGCAGCTCGGCTGAAGAAACTACAGCTGTACTTGGTTGCACACCTCCTACTCAGAGGTGATCTCTACCTGACATACAAGGCCATGTCCAAGCCAGAATTGATGGACATGCTCCACCTAAAGAAAACCTTATCCCCTCGAGTTACACGCTCTAGGGATCTAAACCTCACCACAACAATAAATAGGACGTGCTGGAGGGATAGATTCCTGTCCCAGAGACTTCCCATGCTTTGGAACAAGATTCCAGTCTAGATTAGGCAGAGCTCCTCGCTAACACTCTTCAAAAGAAATCTTGACGAGTAGACGGGAAACAGAAAATTTACCTCAGGGATCACTTCAGTGGCTCTGCTGGATAGAAGCACAGGGAACTAATCTAAGGGGGCGGTGAAAGCCAACACATTCTGGCTAGGCTTATAAATGCCTTCGGGCATATAGCCTAGTACCTACCTATGAACCTATACTCAGCCAACACACACAAGAAATGCACAGAAGCATTCCTAACCCGCACATGGGGGGGATTCACCCCCACACCCCCCTATGTTGGGCTCCTCCCTCACGCCCCCTAATTAATTATACCAACTGCGAGATTGTACCATAGTGGGGAAAAGAGCAAACTTCCAAATGTTGGCCATCTGCCTCCTTTCCCTCTGTATATTGGCAGTTATGTGAGGAGTCATTTAAATGATAATTTAGTGTTGTAGTCTTGGTCTTCTTGTTTTCGGGTAAGTGGGTTTCCGTTTAGTTGAAGTAGACCCATATATTATACAGATATGTACATATATATATATATATATATATATATATATTACACACACACACACACACACACACACATATATATATATATATATATATATATATATATATATATATATATATATATATAGATCAAAGGGTAAAAAGGTTACACAGACAGACCGTTAAATAAAAACTGCAAGAAAGACTCAGCAAGCAGAAGTCTTCACTGTGAAATATGTGAAACCTCCAGTTGTGGAGATCCATGGAATATACACAAATGACCCCCTTAAGGACATACCAGTGTTTCAGATGCAATGGTTTCTGAATGCCTATGACTTTTTACTTTTTATGTCTTTATAAATACATTCAGGCCAGAGAAGTCAAACACTATTAACTTTGCCCTGATGAGTATAGCATTAACAGATTGTTTTGCAATACCTTTGAAACACATGACGTAAACGTTTTTATGCTTGTTAATATTAAGATGGCTGCAAAATATCCCAAACACTGGCCGGAATACTTTGGTAAAGATTTATTTGTTTTTGTCTTCTCTTACCAATCTATTTAACCCTGTAGTTTATTTACATTATTTAATTTTTCAAATGGACCCTGACACTTAACCAGAAATTTGTTTTCTGTGGAGAGGGCAAAAATCACCAGCTATCCAGCTTTGGATTCTTTAGTCCCCGTATTTCTGTTGTTGCATGGCCAGGGATCTATGTGTTCCAGTATGATCTTTACTTTCAACCTATCTTTTAGGTTGGTATGGTGTTTTATGACAATTTTTTTTAAATAGTTTTTACTTCTTCTCAAGTTTCTCTGTCAAAATTTAATAGTCTAAAGGGCGGCTGCCATATAGCAACTCAGAAAGACTGTGCCTTATTGAGGCTTGTCATACTTTTCTAACGGGAAGCAGGAGGTATGGTATTGAATGGTCCCTGTCTTTGCCAACCTTCTATGTAACTTTTCTCAGCATGGAAATTAATGATTGTTTAAATACTGCACTTACCCTCGTTTTGTTTTATGGGATGGTACACTGGACCTTGAAGTATTAGCTTGTGCATTATTGTGGATATAAATGAAGTTATGTGGTCAGTGAGTATTTTACAGGTGTCCCTACTCTAGAGATAATAACACTGAAACCCTAGCTACAGATTAAGCAGTAGCCTCAGGGTACTTAGTGGCACAATACAAAATGACCAATATGTATTGAAACCCATTGCTAAATGTTATCAGTGGCCTTAACAATGCCTGCAGAAACATGTTTAAATGACACCTCTATAATGGGCACAGGAATCAAAGGAATTTTAAAGCCTGAGAGGGAGGCTATCTTTTGGCATTCAAGGTATCCAAGTGTTATAGTTGTCATAATGCTTTTGCTAGGTCCTTACTTGCTCTGTGCATTGTCATTTTTAGAATTCAAAACTACGGGTAGGAAGTGGAAACATTTTATTCCACTTCTTCTCTTACAACTCTATCTATATTTGCCTTTGCACTACTTAAAATGTCATTTTCCTGTAGTACCTTTTTAAAGTTTATCTGGCTTAGCTTCTTCATGGTCAGTCTGTCATGGGGTAGAAGGCATTGCCTTTTTCCCTCACCAAAACATGAACTGCAATCGCTGTGTATAACTCTTCTGCTATGAAAGACAAATCATGCCAGTGTGCTTTATTGTCAGTTACTATCTCTAAGTTATTTATTTATTATAGCGTACCTTTCCTTCACAAAAATAATACATAAAATACTATTTCTTCTTTACTATTGTGAGTTTATAATCATAGTACATATCTGTCATTTTCACTCAAAAGGGATAGATATGTGACTGTGAGAGTTTGTAATCATAGTCACATATATATCCATTCGGTATGAGAGTGGGTTTTTATCATGGGTGCCACTGTAGGTTTTTCCAAAGAGCCAGTATATAGGATTCCAGTTTGGCATATGTTTGGAAGAGGCAGCTGTGATTATTTGATAAAGTAGACTGATCTCAATAAAAATGCTTAACAATTTTTAGAAAACAGAAAGGGAATAAACTATAAGCCTCTTGATGGTCAGTTTTTAATGATTAACACAAGAAGAAGAAGCTAAAAATAAGGAAAAAGGATTTCTAGTTAAAAGATGAAAATATAATCTGTATCGATAAAGTCACAGTTGCAGGCAGCAAATATAACAGTAAATCCATTACAAAAATGGGCTGATAAAAAAAAAAAAAAACCTCACTCCTGGGCTGTGTATCCTTTAATCAGTTAGAAAAATTAGCAGTTAGTCAACAAGAATATTTAGATGACTAGCCTCTGATTCCTTCACCCCCTTTACCTTATGATCAGCCCACTTCATATGAATCAGCTTTCTCTTTCCAAGCCCATTCACCTTATGATCAGCCCACTTCATATGAAGCAGGCAGCTTTCTATTTCCAAGATGGCAAGCAGAGGTACTACTTCCTCAGATAAAGTGTAAATTGCTTCCAGTACTTCTGCTTGTTCCCATGAGTCAGCAGATAACACTAGGTTTTGACAACAACAACCTTCTCTTTTGCCATCTTCAGATAAAATGTTCATGAGAATAACTAGTAAAGGTAAACAATTATATCAAAAACACAGAAATGGAACTAATACAAAGTACGTAAGAATTTTCTAATGATTTAGCAACAAAAGTGCTTCACTGAAAAACACACTAAAAGAATAAAGCAATTGGTTACACAGTTTTTAATAGTCATTGATGGATACCAGTGGACCCTTCCTCTTAAGCAAAATGTAGAGGAAGAAACAGATTCTGATTCTTCCACAGAAAATGAGGAGGTTCCTAAAGATGCACCCTTTATGGGAGGTACCCAATCCTACAGCCAGTGATGCAGATTCTACAATAAGAGTTGTACTCCCATGGATTGCAATGGATTTCCAAAGCATTGTAGATTCTCTTCCACCTATCTTGACACATTTGACTAAATATGCAAAAATATTAGAAGTTCAACCCTGTCCATACTTAGAAGCAACCTGGATCTAAGAATGGGATCCCAGTTATTCTCATTAGGGCTAGTGTATAATTACTGACCATGGGATGCATAAGGTCAATCTCTAACCAAATCAGATAGGTTAATTGGTCAGCTATTGTTATATGTACCTATGAGCTTATGACTTACAATTTAAAAATCCAACTATTGAAGAAATAACGGCAGTATTTAAAGCCTTAACACCCCCTACCATTTTCAGAAAGGTATGGGAAAAGTTCAACATATGTGACAACATTCCTAAGCACACATGATGGGTTTCTTGCTGACAGAAATAACTTCATAAAAGACATTACTGCAGCAAGCTCCAAACACATAAATGGGCAAGAATTAAGGCCACTGTACAAATAAAAAAATGAATCAGTTGAGGCATATTTGCAATGTATGATAAATGCCATTGAACCCTTTTCTGGACATCCATAACCAACAGAAGGGGCAACAGGCAGTGGGCTGTCAGTAACTTTGGTAAAGGTTTACTCCTTTCAGTTCAAGAACAAATTAACCAAACACAAACAGTTTGATATGGACTCAGAGAAGGTGAAGGCAGAATCTTGAAAGAAGAGGTAGATTTAGACTCTTTCAACCACAAGCCCCAAGACAATATCAACAACATTTCTATCTCCTGTGTGCCACCACAATCACCACAATACAATCAGCCTTCAACTAATTGCTTTAATTGTTGCAATCATGACATTGCCAGAAAGAATACTCACTTTCCCTACAACAGAAAGACACCCTTCAGTTTGGAGTAGTGCTTTGCAGCCACCAGCATGGCAACACGATCATTAGGATAACCATGAACAGGCACCACAGTTCTTTCCCTTGGTACCAATTGAACAAGAAGGCCCTTTTGTTAAAATTCTACTACATAACCCTCCTCTTCCATTTCTCATTGACGCAGGAGCAACTAGGTCTCTGATTACTTCAGTAAATGCTGAAATCCGCCAGTTTCCACCAAAAATGTTAATGGAGTGGCTGTATCCAGCACCCCCTTGGACTACCCAGAAAAAAATATTAATATTCTAATTGGTCCATTAAAAGAACAGCATGCCTTTGTTGTAGGAAACACTGCCCCTTTAAATCTTTCAAGTATGGATCTTATTATGTAAATTCAGATGTTCTTTTTATTGTACTCAATACAGTTTTCCTTGACATTCCAAATGGAACTTTAGTGTTGTTTCTAACTAATTTCTGTACAAATGAAGGTACCCTTTCTGCTCTTTAATCAATGACAGAATTTTCAAATACTTCTGATTTGGAGGGGCTAGAAAAAAATCCCTCCTTAGCTTTGAACTACCCTTGAAAAGGGGGTAGGGCTCATAAAACATGTAGAGCCTGTACAGGTACTTTTTAAACCTTTTGGTGCCTGCCTGTGGTACTTCGATATCCTTTGTCAAATGAAGCAGAAAAACAAATCAAACCTGTCATTTCTTCATTACTCCAAGAAGATATAATAGCTCTGACTCGAAGGCCATGTAACACGCCTATTATCAATTAAGAAACCAGGAAACAACACTTATATATTTGTACAAGACTTACAAGCAGTTAATGCAGTAGTAGTACCAACTTTTCCTGTAGTTCCTAACCCTGCTACAATACTAAGTTCTATCATGTCAACTGCTACTACCTTCTCAGACATGGATATTTCTTTTGTTTTTTTCCTTCCTCCTATATAACCAGATATCTATTATCAGTTAGAATTTACATATAGAGTGCAACAGTACATTGGGATTAGATTAACAATAGGATATGTAGGTTCACCCACTTTTTTTCTCTAGAGAAAAAAAATACAGTTAGAGAACACTGAATTACCCTGCATTTCTACACTGATGCAGTATGCAGATGATTTACTGCTAGCCTCAAACTGTTATCACAGCTACAAACAGGTTACTATTTTTCTGTTAATCAAGTTAGCGGAATTAGGGTTCATTGTCAGTAAAGACAAATTGCAATTGTAGATATCTCATGTTGAATAATTGGGACCTCTTATTTCAGCAAACTCTAGACAAATTTTACTCTCACAGATTGCTGCAATACAAAATGCGTACCTTGATCCTGTAACATCAGCCCTTCCCCACAGCCTAATGGTGGTGGCCACATTGGCACACTTAATAAAATCATGGCTGCCCTAACTCACGGGCACAAGACCTACTTGGCAGTTTTGCATTCTGTAGAGACATTATTATTGCAAACTAAAACTTAATATTTATCTGCTACATGAATGTCTAAGTATAAACTGTCTTTACTAAATAACCCTTTTTTACAGATTGTCTGATAGCCACCTCTTAATCCTGCCTCTTTAATTCACACACTAGATGAAGGAGAATCTCACGATTGTGTTAACTGTGTGCTTCCTACAAGGTCAGACTTAAAAAAGGTTCCACTACCATATCCTGATGTGCTTCTTTTTGGGGGTGTATATCAAAAGTTCGAATACCAAAACCTTGAACTGGAAACCTTGAAGACTGAAAATATCATAGCCGCGGAACATCAAATTCTTTCCCAGGGAAGAATTTGGTGGGCCATTTCTGCGGCTTCGCTATTTCCTCCACTGTGGTGCAATCTCAGAGTTGGTATATTTAAGAAGGGGTGTGTGTGGGGGGTGAATCCCCCCACATTAGAAATAGTTTGCAGTGTTCGCGTGTTTCGCGTTTTGTACTGGAACAGCGATTATTTTCCCAGGGGAAAAAAAATCATTGTTCTCAGTCTTCGAGGTTTTCAGCTTTCGTGGTTTTGGATTCAATGTTATAACATTCTAAGTTTTGACACTTCAATGTTGTGATATAAACCCTTCTTTTTGTCATTGGATCCACTGTCTGGACAGAAGATGGAGCATTAGTAGCAGCCTTTTCTTTTTCCACCCAGGACACAATTTTATTAAAGGGACATGTGTCCGCTCAAATAGCTGAACATGTATTTATTACTGAAGCCTGTAAACTGGCAAAAGACAAAACAGTTGCAATGTCACAGATTCACGTAAACACATGGGGTAGTTCATGATTTTAGGACACTCTGGAAAGAAATAATGTATTTGACTTCAACAGGGACAGTTATCAACAATCCTATTTTTCTTCATGACCTACTGAATGCATTAATGTTGCCAAGAGAACTTTTTGCAGTTAAATATGTCACACATAAATATGATGATTCTTATATTTTCAGAAGCAATAGTTTTGTAGAGGTGATGGTCTTTTGAGATTAACACCACTGTTTCTTTGCAGGAATTGTCATCTTTTCAGAACCAAACTAAGGACTCTAAAAAGGTGAAGAGGATCCAGGATGTGATGACTGCAGCCATTTTCAGAAGCTTTTGTGGTGCCACCTAGATGGGTTGCTGGTAGCTCCACAAGATTTTTTAACTCAATTGGTTACTTGCTTTTTCATTTATAAGACAGATATCAAATGATTGGTATGTCCCTCCCATTTTAGAAGTCACAGCATTTTGTAAATACTCATGCAACAGTGTTTAAACAAAGCATGTCAAAGACTGTGCCAGCACCCACACAAACTTTGAGAAAGCCATGGGGACTATTTTGTTGCATTTGGTGGGACATTAGTCAGCTGTCACAAACATGAAAGTTTAAGTATATACTTATCATTGTTGATGACAGTATTACATGAATTCTAGTACATCGGTTCAGACATATGTCCTATTCCTGGTTAAGAACAGACTGGTCGGGTTGTTATATAGGCCTTGTTATCCCTGGTGTATGGCATACAGATGCTTTAACTAAAGGAAAGATTCATAATGCTTGTTGCAAGAGAGAAACAAAAGACATTCCAAATTCAGTCATGAATATAGATGCTTCATGGGTTTACCATCTTGCTGTTTAAAAGATTGTTTCTAAAGGACTAGCTCATGTGGATCTTGGTGATGGTGTTATTTTTGGATCAGGAATCGTATCTGCTAGTGGAGCAGTAAAATCCACTTTCAAGTTGAAAAAGTTATCTGAGCTTTCAGAAATATTAAGCATTGCTACTTCTGAATCAATAAATTTAATTACTCTTGAAATGACTGCCATGTGCAGTGTGGTGTTGCAGAACAGAATGGCACTTGACTTTACCCTTGCTTATAAAGAGGGTACATGCTCTCTCATTAAAACTGAGCTTCGCTGTTTTATTCAGGATAATACTGGTGCTATTGTAGTCACTTAGAAATTATTCAGAAAGTTGCTGAACTGTCTCATGCATGAGAAGCTGACAGTTCTCAGTCGGCATGGTTAACCAACCTGTTTTCTGGTTGGACAGGAGATATTTTGAAATGTTTCTGTTGATTACCATAATAATATGACTATTGGGACTTAGTTTATTTATTTGCAAAGATTTAATTCTTAACCTTTTGGAATCCAAGAAAAGTGTCAAATTACAATGCATGCAAATGAATAAAGCTGATTCATTTCCACTGACCACATTGATTAGCAGTTATAGTGAATAAAGCAAAGGAAATGAAGTATTTCAATATTTTAATGATCTTCATGAAAATAAGTTTAAGGGTGAATAAGTGACTGAAAGTTATTCAAGCTCACTTTTTATTGGAACAAATCATAGACATGTTTTTATTACCAATAAGGCTATATTTGTAAAACGACTGTCTAAGCATTGTGCATGCCAGAGACAGAAGGAAACTGCATGTGAAGAACATTCGATAACAACTAAAAAGTTGTTTATTAATATGGAAACTGTTGTCATTGCCAAGTCATAAAGAAATATATTACTTGAATAGTACTTTATAGCATTAAATAGGGGAATTTGAAGGGTGAAGTGTAAAATGAGTGAAAAATGTTAGTGTTTGTATTTTAAATATGTTTTGTTTCAAGATGGATTGTTTTAGTCAGTTTTTGATTATTTATTTCCTGCTTACATGACAGGTATGGAAAGTTCTTTTCTGGATTTCAGAACTTGTGCCTAATATAGAAAGGTGCAGAGAGACAGAGTCAGGAACCTTAATCGGCAATATAAATCCTATAGTGTTCATTTCTATTTCACAAGTAGCTTTAGTATAGTTTAAATAATAATGCATTTCATCAAAAATGGAAAAAATGATCGAAGCTTTTTTATGGCTTGTGGAGCCAGGACCTTGATTTCCTAGTTTCACATGTGCATGTGTTCTTCACAATAAATACGATGATGGCTGGTATCCTAAATTCAATACCTTTTTCTGCTGCCTTAAATGCATATGCTAAGACATTGGACTGCGTTGTGTAAAAGTTATTTTCTACCGTAATACTCCCCAACACTTACCAGCTGATTAGAATTCTCCTTGTTGGGGGCTTTCTATTTTAGCTTGACATAAAGATTATAACAGCATTTGTTCTTAAGCTATTGGAATTTTGTTTAACTCACAATTACTTTAAATATAACAATAAAGTTTATTTACAGAAAAAAGTACAGCTATGGGTGCATCTTATGCACCTAGATATACAGTACTTTATATGGGTTACTTTGAGAAGTTATTTTTGTACAGCAGTAGATTTTGGAAATTAAATGTAGTGCTGTATAGAAGATAGATAAATGATCTTTTTTCATCTGTAGGGGGCAACCTTCAGAATTTGAGAAATTTATGTTGGAATTAAATAATAATTCCTATGGACTTAAATTTACAATGACCATGGGGGATTTAACAATTCAATTTTTGGACAGAATTTTATGTAGAGAATTGCCATACCATACATTTTAGACCATTTAGAAAGCTAACTGCAGTAAATATTTTTTGTTTGCTGAAAGCATGCATCCCCCCATTTGTTAGATTCTCTTCCATTGGGAGAATTCAAGCAGATAGTTAGAAATACGTCTGAAGACAAGTTTAAGAAATTGATCCTATTGGAAAGTAAGAATAGACTGATACAAAAGAGGTATAAAGAAATTAAGCTAGACAGTACAGTTAAACAGATTCTTATGGAAGAAGTAAAGAGAGGTATGGACAAGAAGTACTTTAATAAGAATTTAAAACCTAATTATGTAGGCAAAGACTTGTTCTTTGTTTCAAATTACTCACCTTTTTCTCATATCATGAGGGGTCTTATATAGGAAGTATGGCACATAGTGTGAATGAAACAGTGGGAAATTTGTTTCCTGGGTTGGTTAGGTTTTCATATAGTAGATATTGAATATGAAGGAATTATTAAATAAACCTCTCTATAGTGTTGAAGAAGGTAGGACATTATGCCTGTGGTAAATGTAAAGTTTGTAAGAACATTAGGGATATTTCTGGCACTTTTGTTAATGGGAAGAAGTCTGAAAATAAGAGCAGGTTTACTTGCAATTCTAGCAAAGTAGTATATATAATAGGCTGTGGATGCAAAAAATATACAATGGTATATAGGACAAACAAAAAGAGCTGTAGAAATTAGGATATTAGAGCATTTGGGAGATATTCGGAATAGGAACCATAGGAGCCCAGTGGGAGAACACTTTTGAAAGGTTCATGGTCGGGTTGATAGTTCATTCTTTTTTAATGTTCTTGCCAGTCCCTATTGCATGAGAGGTGGAAAATTAAAACAAAAGTTAAATATATTGGAAAGTAAATTAATTTTGAATTTTGGCCCCTTATGTCCTAAGGGACTTAATTTATTGGTTAATATTAATAGTTAACCAACTGTGATAGTTTAAAATGTTTAAATGTTTAATTTTATAATAATAATTATGTGCATTTAAGCATTTTATGTGAAGAACTTAGAGTGATATGTCACTGTGCACTTTAAATATTTAAACATATAATGGAAGTAATTAAGTAATTAACAAGGGGTCACCTGGTATAAAAAGAGTGTGTTTATTGTTTTATGTATCCTTGAAGGTGAAAGGGTGAGGCACCACATGGTGATTTGGTGCTATTAAATAATTTAAACTCTTGCTGCTGTTTGTTGTTTTTTCATAAAGATTATAATTCTGCGCATGTTTTATATTCTCATACTTCTTAACTTCATTCTCTTGAATTGCACCCTTTCAGTGAGTAATTCCTTATTTTCAGACATATTATTCACTTCAGTGCAAAATCCTCATTTCTCTTGTTTTTGTTCCTGCAGACTGCTGTGTCATATGTTTGTTGACATTTTTTGAGTTCTCTAGTTTCTTCTTCCATGTGCAATCTTAGTCAAATTGTTGTACCTTTTTGGACTATTGCAGATCCTTTATCCTTGGTAGACTCATATAATCTTATGAATGTGTCTTGTAGCTGCTTCCCCTTTTTACCTAGTTAGGATGAAGTGTTGTATCGCTATCTACTTGTCTCCTCAAATATTTAGATTGGCAAAAAAATGTTCCATATTAGCTTTTCATGTTTTAAACTGGGAACTGCAAGGGTGAAGTATCTTCCTAAGCCAAGTTTGTATTTCTAACTGAATAATGGGATACTTCATTTTAAACATATGCAGTAGCTTTGTAAGTGAGGTCATGCTGCCTCAGACTAGTAGTTCATGTAGTTTTGTGTCATCAGTTAAAACATGGTACTTAATTTGGTTTGCTGTTATATAACAAAAGAAGTCTTGGAGAAAAATGTATCACATTCGCGTGGCATAACATCATCTATATCAATCTTTTCTCTGGTTACAGGTTTCGCAGTTGTAACAGTATTACCATAGTTACTAGAAAAGTTAGCTGTGTGCCCCATTTCCACAATTAAAACAAAGCATGTCTATAAATACCATTCGTTACCATAACTTGAAATACTTTAAAAGAGGTTTATAGTGCTCCATTTTAAACATAGCTTCATTGCACAATAATCTTGATAATAGTACAAAAAAAAGTCAGCATCCTTCAGAACACTTTGAAGCATCTAATTTCATAAATAAGCAGGCAAAACCATTTTAAATGTATAAATGGCTAATATTGCCATCATGTTGCTTTTAATATAGTTCTATAATTTTGCTTTTAATGTGTTGACCCCTCTAGACCTAGATCCTTTTAAGTAAAGATTACAGTAATATTTGCATTTCTTAAGAATACCGTTTCTTCCAGGGATTCATTTTATTTATGCACTTACTGACTTAATTACTCACTTTTAGTACTCTAAAATGAATGTTTCCGTTATTTCTATATGGTTACTTCAGGTTACACTGACTTCTTCAATGCACATGTCTTCCATTCATTTACTTTTTCTTTCTTTATCTATATCCGCTAAGTAAATATCTGTCACAAGCTAAACATATGTAAAAGTCTGCCTGTGTACTTCTATCATCTGTGTATTCCTGTTTAGTATTTTGTGCATTGCCTTTTTCCCCATCTTTTCTCCATAGGGCTCAAATTGACATGTAAGATAGTTTCTTATTTCACCTGTACTGCATGTGCAAAATTTCTAACACTTCATGTCATTGTGAATCCTGTAATCTATATCATTAGTTATATCGCTTATTTTTTTTATTTCATATTCTTAGATCTGAAAAAAAAAGTCAGGGTCCACACCTTCACTTAAGCAAATCCATTGCAGTCTTTTTGTTTCTTACAGAACTTTTCTTCACTTTATACATTTCTACAATGTTTAAGTTCTATGCCCTTGCTACCTTTTTTAGTTATACATTCATTATTAACTCACAGTGCATAATCTTATGATAGAGTAAAGCATTTGGTTGTATAATACATATACTGCCCTCACAGCCACCCTCTCTCCTCTTTTACATTCCACTGTCCCACTTCAAAAAAATTAGAATCAAAAAGAGAGAGTTATACAAATAGACCAAATTCAAATAGATAGTCATATAACCTAGCCCCTTGGCTCATTCACCTTCAAAAGAACTTCCTCTCCCTCTCTCAGTCACATATACAACCTCTGCTTAACTAATAAGGTTATGCCTCAGATATGGAAAACAGCTATAGTCACTTCTATTCCAAAACTATCCAAGCCAACTACTGCTTTGTAATACTGTCCTTCTCAATATTTCACACTTTAGGTAAAATACTACAAAAAAATTATCCACAACCAGATTACTGCTTATTTATATCAGTACCATCATTTGTCTAGGAAAAATATGGATTCTGGTCTAAACGCAGCATCATAAGAGCTCTTTACTCTGTCAAAGATGACATCCTATGCAATGTGGACAAAGGTAGCCTGACAGGAGCTGTCTTCATTGACCTAACAAACGCCTTTGATCTAATTTACATTAACTTAATATGACAAACTGAGTGAAATATGCATCGATGATGATGTAAAACCTATGTAGATTTCCTCAACAATAGATCCTTCAAGGTGAAAGTGGGCACCATTACCTCTGAAACAACTCCTCTTATGAAAGGTGTCCCCCAGAGTTCCACTTTCACCCCTCTGCAATTTTCCATATTTATCAACAAACTCCATCTGTTCACCTTCAGATATCTCTAATTATTTATGTATAGAACATGGTCATCTGCAGGTCAAAAAATCCCACTCGGTTATTAAAGCTCATCTCCAAGATAACTTCCAAACTCTCAACCAGTGGCCTAAAGGCAAGAATCTTATAATCAGTACTACAAAAACAAAAACAATGTTATTTGGAACTAACTAAAAATAACCATAATGCCCATCTTCCCTATTTATTACTAAAGATGTTAACAATACCACCATAAAAAGCACCAAATCTTTCAATCTGTTAACTTTCAAATACACATTCAAAACACATGGAAAAAAGATCAAATCACTGCTGTTATGGGCAAACAAGCTATCACATTTTTTTCTTTCCAAGCCATCCAAAGCTGCCACAAGCAAAGGAATACTCTTATCTCAGCATAAATATGGATTACCCAGAATAGTCACAGTCTCAAAGAATAATCCTACCAACTTGCATACCATGTCCAGTAAAATCTACTGGTTCATTAATAACTTACCCATTGAAGAACCCTCCTAGCTAACTGTTACCAAAGTGAAGCATCTCTCAATACATTTGAGAGCCAACCTCTTACTAGGCTCACTAATTCACAAGCCTTTCTTCTGAAGCATCTTCCCTCTCACTCATAAACTCTTTACCAAAACCCTGACATATAATCTCAGTGATGTCTCTCAGTCTCTACCAGCCCACTAACTCCAGACATTAAACTTCATTGCCTTGACCATGCATTCTCCATGATAGCACCTAAATGATGAGAGTCCATTCCTCTCTCAAGCAGAGACATCCAAAATACTCATATTTTAGCCAGCAGCTCAAGGAATACATCTTCATCCAAACAATGTACAGCTGTATGCGCAGAGGTCATGTTACATGAACCCTGTAGCTGTCTTACACCCGTTTAACCTACTTCATCCTTTCTACTCTCATCTAATCTTCGCTTCACTTAATCCCTGTCATTTATCCTACTTCCCATGTTTCTTTGTATATCTGGCATTTCCTCTCCTTTCTACCCCTCTTTCCTCTGCATATCTCTCTTACTATTTCTCTGTCTTCTCCCAATGGTCATAGGATCATAGGAGAGGTTACTATGGGGTCTATATTAGATAAACAAAAGTTTATCTTACCGAACGCTAACATGAGCAAAAATCCCGGAACCCGAAACCAGAATTTTGAGATCGCAGTACAGTGAAGATCAGAATATTTGCCCTTTCCTCACTGTAGTGCAATCTCGGAGGTGGAATATATATTTAGCGGGGGGTGTGGGGGGCACAGCCCCCCACAATTGCAGTTTTGAGTTCCGGGATTTTCGATAATATCAGCGTTCGGTAAGGTAAACTTTAGTTTATCTTATATAGACCTATTACTACGCTATCGATCCTCGGATCATTTCAAGCCTATTTGTTTCATCCAAATTTAATACTAATAATACTCTAGTCAATACCCAGGATTGTATTTAGTAATGTCTTCCCATGTCCAGGAGGGCTATGGACATTATCCCTGGTAAGAATTTATGGTACCCCATCCACTTGTTCATGTTCCTCTTGAACATCGTCATAAAGCTGCTCTGCTTCACATGAATTGGCAATCTATTCCAAAGACATGTCAGTTGCTGAAAGACAAATCTGTCCCTCCAGCATGTCGTATTCAAGTCGCAAGAAATATTTAGGCCCTTGGAACGGGTGGCTCTAGTCCTGTTTGTTTATGGATGTGCAGCAAATTCATTAGCTTTAGGTCAGAGATTGCTCTGTAAGCCAGACATAAGTCTCCCCTAAGAAGTCTATACAGTACTGAGTATAGTGACAGAGACGTTAAGTGTTAAGTGTAAGGCATGTGCTACAGTCCCTTCTGAGGTCTCTTCAGTTGCTGCAGGTGCTTTGTACAGTACATGCCAAATGGACCGTTATACTCAATTATGTGCCTGATTAGTGAAGAGTACAGAGGAGTAATAACCTCCTTTGATCTAAAGGCAATACCTTTGATAATCAAGTGTGCTACGCAGAAGACCTTCCTTACTACAAGTAGACATATGGTAGTCAAAGTTAAGGTCACAGTCTACTAGTGATCCAAGATCCCTTACCACTTTGTTTGTACATAGGGTATTGTTGTTAATTTGATAGTGTGAAGTGGCATTGTTTTTACCGAAGGGAATTATGATGCATTTCTTTTCATTTAGTTTGAGACTGTGTCTAAGACACCAATCATTGGTCTGCATAAGATCCTTCTGAAGTATACTGTTATCATCTGGGGATTTGATAATTGCATCTAGTTTGCAGTCATCTGCAAACCTGGTCAGTCCCAGCCCCTTAGTTTTGGCCTGAACTTCTGAGAAGCATATACCAAACAGTAGTTGGCCCAGCACTGACTTTTGTGGCACCCCACTGGTGACAGGTCTGCTGGTTGATGTGGAGTCACCCACCTTGATAGTGCGTGACTGGTTTGTGAGCCAGTTGGCAACCCATCTTACAACAAAGGGGTTTACATTCAGTTTGCTAAGTTTATTGGTAATGCCTGAGTGTGGGATTGTGTCAAAGGCCTTGGCCAAGTCGAGGTATGCTGTGTGCACAGATTTGCCCAAATGAATAGCCCTGGTCGCATTTTCAAAGAAATCCACCAGGTTTATCAGGCAGGATCTGCCCCTGACGAAGCCGAATTGGGTTGGATCCAGGGTTTGGAGGTTGCCTATGTCTTTATTTATGAGGTCCACAATGATGTGTTCCATGGCCTTACAGAAGAGGCTAGTCAGACTTATGGGTCTATAATTCCCTGGGTCTGTTGCTAAGCCACCTTTGTGGAGGGGAGTAACTGTTGCTGTTCTCCATTCTGCAGGAACAAAGCCTGTGGTTAGACTGTGATTGAACTGGGTGTTTAATGGTGATGCTAGTTCAAGTTTTAGTTTGTTTAGAAGACAACCTGGGATGCCGTCTGGCCCCACAGAGGCTGTGTTTATTGCCTTAGACAAGGCTTTACTGACCTGCTCTTTGGATATGTAGGAAGGGAAGGAAGCTATGGCAATGTTTGTGATAAGTTTGGAGGGGACAAGGTAGTAAAATTTTCACCAAATCTGTCCATAAGCAGATTTGCTATCTCTGCTGGAACAGTGTGTGTAATATCATTAGTCACTAGTTCGGCACATAAGTTCATAGATTAGTACTAGGCTAACTGCCCTTGAGAGCCATTTTAAGCCTAGCCAGTTATCCCTTGGAAGACTCGAACCCTGCATCTTGCATTTGTAAGGCAAACACCTTAACCATTTAGCCACCCACATGCGGGGGTCTTACCTTTTAGGCTGCGTACATAGTTGCAAATGGCCTTATGGTTATCCTTAGCTGTGATTGCTAAGTTTTTCCTCAAACTTACCCTTACAGTATTTGACATTTTGTCTTAATTGCCTGTTGAGGCTGTGCAGAGTGCTTTTCCTTTGTTGTGGACTCACCTTAGTTTTCTTAGACAGCAACCTTTTGCATATGGTATCCTTTCCTGCAAGTATTCACACACATCTCTTCTAATTTCTTAATGGTGCACTATATAATAATATGCTGCTATCCCTGTCGCATAAACCGTCTCATTCATTATGGCTACAACTTATTCAACAAGCTCTGCTAAGCATGATTCCATTTTTCAATCCATGTTTTGAAATAGTAAACTGCATCTTGAACTAAATGTTATAGTAATTCTTGTATTTGTAAATATACATACATGTTTTGTTCTTCTTTCGGCTTTACCCGGTTAGGGGTCGCCACAGTGAAACTCCAGTCCGCTAATGATTGGCAGTAGATTTTTACAGTGCCGAGGTGCCAGCTCGATGCCTAACTGTCAACGAAGGCACACCCTATGCATGTCTTTTGAATGCCACTCGACTACGGGGAGGAAATGCAGACTCCACACAGAAGGCGCTCCAGCCGAGAATCGAACGGGAGAACCTCTTGCTGTATATATATATATATATATATATATATATATATATACACGTGTGTGTGTGTGTGTTATTATATCCTTGTATCTGTAAATATGTTTTGTTCATTTCTTAGATGATCCCATTCACCCGGGCTGTACCTACAAATGGTCCACTGAGATCAGTACAGTATTCCGGTAAACAAATATCAATAAGTAAATAAATAAACAAAAATTCTGCTGATAAAAATTGTGATCTGTACAAGTTCAGAGAACAGTATTTTAAAAGAAGACTACTAAGTTTTTTGGTCTCAACCATTATTTACATATGATTTGATTGAGTCTTTTCATACCAGAACATACTGAAGTTGCTTTATAATCAAATGTCTCTGTTTATTTTATATCTTTTTAAAGGGGCCATACTTAATTATAACTAAGTAAAGTATTTACTTATATGTTTCTCTTCTTCTTCAGGTGCATTATCCCAGTAATGTAAATGTTTATCAAAATGCTCAGATCATGTTGGTGAGTTTCTAGCCAGAAAAAGACACCTATTCTGATTTTTTCAAAAAAGAATGTGTACAACACAACACGTGACTTTCTGTAACTAGGTATTTGTATACCTATGTATGTATCTATCCATTAGTCTACCAGCTGAATCCTCTATCTATATTAAAATTACATTTCACAATAACTTTTGACCACCAAGATTTTATCAAATTATTATATACAAACATTATTTTTTTTAATCACTACAGGTCTTGTTTTAAGGTTCGTAAACTTTATTCAGTTAATAAAACACCCTCACAATGATTTGCTGAAATCCTCCAACTCCATACCTCTCAACATCTTGGAGCAAGAAATCTGGAAGCCATCAATAGTGGGGAGACAAAGACACCAAAACAGGGAACCTTTTTAAATGTTGCTCTTACAAAGTTAGAAAATTGACAGCATTACAGGTTTTGCATTAACATGAATTTTCTGAAGGCTATAAAGTCTGAAACTCAAATGTCTGTGATTATTTTCTGACTTTAACCCTCAATGATTTGACAATGATTTGCAGAAAACCACAATTTTATGAGAAAAGGACCAAAAATATGAGGCAAAAATCTGGACATTCTGCGAAAATCCTTACAATTGAGAGGTGTGTCCACTTCCTTTACCATTGCCATTTTAGCCTGGCACCTAAGTACAGCCCAGCTGTACCATTGATAACTCATAGTCTCCTAATGTAGGAGGTATGTTGTTTGTACCTCACCATATTTTTGTGGGAAGAGGCTAAAGCTGTGATTATTTAGATCATATTTTGCAGAGATTCTGCAGTTATTGTGAAGTAAAACAGCAAACACATTATCTCATGTAATGTGATATAATGTAATGGTAGAACCCCCAATCAAACCCTAAAACCCTAAAGAAATTTTCCAAGGCAAATTGCCTTCTATTAAGTGACAGTATAGGTAATTTTAAAGCTACACCAAACCCCAAAAAGGCAGAGATCTGTGCAGAACTGTACACGGATGCCCTGTGCAGCCACTTAAACAACTGCACAGAAATGGCAGTACCTGACCAAAGTAAACCCAGATCTAGCCAGAAACGGAAGTCACCCTACTGGACACCTGGCATAAATAGACTATACTAACAGAAGGAAGAAATTCCTCTCTGGCAGCAACTGGGGGGGGGTGCATAACAGAGAAAAAAAATCCCTCATTAGTCTCAACAGGTGAATCAGGGAACTAGTCAAGTCTTAAAAAGTTAAATGTGAGACTAAAATAGCTTTCCAGGCAAAGGATAACCCCAAAGCACTATTAGCTATGTCTGAAATCTTAAGGGAAACACTCAACAATGTGCTGAATCATCTGCAGATGGCACTACCTATATTCAGAAAGAAGAAACAGCAAACCTGATGAACAATAAATTCATCTCAGACCCCCGCCCCATGACCTCAGGTCACTCCCCATGTAATACCCCCTATCATTCCTTTGCCCATTATCACAAAAATGACAGGTGGTCACTGCACTCCCCAAGGATAGAAACATGGCATCAGTGTGCCCTGATGGAATCCCAGGTGTCTATTAAATAGCTTGAAACATTACCTAGTGATTCACTTGAATCTCTAGTTAACCACAGTTCCCAGACAGGCTTTGTCCCGGTAGAGTGGAGGACAGCAACAATCATCCTGCTGCACAAGGGGGGACCATCAACAGACTCAGGAAACTACTGACTCGTAAGTCTGACTAGCTATGGAAATAATAATGGACATGATTACCAACGGCATAGGAAATCTCCAGACTCCAGACACAACCCAGCTCAGCTTCGTCAAGGCCAGATCCTGCCTGCTCAATCTTGTGGACTTCCTTGAGAAGATCACCAAGGCCGTGGATAAGGGTAAATCAGTGCACACCACCTATGGTGTGGCCAAGGCATTTTACACAATAACCCACCCAGGTATTATAGATAAACTCACAAAATTTGGCATAAACCTCTATGTCTTCAGATGTATAGTCAAATGGCTCAAAGATAGGACACGTTGTTAGAGTGGGTGAATCCACATCCAGCTAGAGGCCAGTCACCAGTGAAGTACCTCATGGCTCAATGCAGGGACCCCTCCTATTTGGGGTGTATTTCTCAAGTGTCAAGGCAAATGTAGATGGTCTTTGGCTGACCAAGTTTACCGATGAATGCAAGTTGGGGACAATCATTGACTCCCCAAATGATGCTGATATCCTACAGAAAGGACTGAGACACAGACCAATAATTGGTGTCAGAGGCATGACCCCAAACTAAGTGCAACAAAGTGGATAATAATACCCTTTGGGAATTCAAATACCCCTGCAAATTACAGCATTGCTTGCACTCCTCTAAGAGTGGACCAAGTGGCGTGAGATCTGGGCACTCAGACAGTAATCTGGACTTTGACCAGCAAGTGTCCAAGGTGGTGAGGAAATCCTTCTATGTGGCTCAGCTTATAAGTAAGGACATGGCATCCAGATCTAAGGATGTCATAGTACAACTGTACTCGGCACTCATCAGACCAATAATTGAGTACAATGTACCCTTTGGCATGTACTTTACCAGGCACCTGCAACAGTCGGAGCATCCTCAGAGGTTTCTCACAAAAAATACAGGGTATAACTAACACAGCATATGTGGACCAATTAAAAGTCCTAATAATTGTATTCAATTTCCTACCAATTACTGAGTGATGATCTATGCCTGACCTACAAGGCAATCTTTGACTCCGCCCTGATGAAAATATTGCATATTTACAAATCTAATTGCATGAGGGTTACCCGCTTGAAGAATGTAAACCTGAGCTCTGACATGTATAAATCATGCTAGAAAAACATGTGTGTCCTAGAGATTGCCCATCCTCTGGAATAGACTTCCTATCCATGTAAAGCAGAGGCCTTCCCTGACCATCTTAAATTTGCAATCTGGTCCGATGGATGTGAAATTGCAAATTCACTCCTAGGTTGGTGTCCATGTTCCTTATAGACAGCGGCAGTCTGTGAAATTGTCAAAACCCTTCCTGTTGACCCTTGTTATCTTTCCTCTAGGGATATAACATTGGTAACATCTGGGAAAACTAGCCAGGCTTGTAAGAGTTCTTGAGCCATTTGCCTAGTAGTCTGCTATGCATCTATGATCCTATTTGATGGCACATGCATTTAATAAAAATTTCAAAAACTATATATCTTTTTTAACTCCACTTATGCTGTTATGCTATCATTTTGCCCCTGAATTTATTTCATTTATTTAACCTTTTGATGATTGTGTTCATTTCTTGCACTGGTCCTACCTTGACACTTTTCAGCCACAAGTAGGTATAGAGTATACATTGACTGGGGAGAAATTTCACCAGAACACACTTTGGCCCCCCCCCCATTTTATTTGAATTAATATCACTTGATTTTTGATATCCTTCTTAACTGCCACCACCTCAGGAAGAAAACAGATTAACAACTTTTCCAAATTTGTGAATATCAGATGCACTCGATCCCAGTGGCGGCTGGTGACTTCAAATGAAAGGGGGGCTGCAAGAGATAGCTGAATGGATGGGACCAACAGGAAGGGGTGTGGCCAACTAGGAAGGGTCAGAGCTATGCTCAAAAACCACAAAAGCTGGGACTTAAATTAAATACACTGCGCTGGGTGCTAAGCCGCCATTATGAGAGTTCAATCAAGACATAATGAAGTGGAGAAGAAAAAAAATAATTCAATGCATTGGCTACATGACAGCTTACTTAATATCTAGATGGAAACAAAAAGGTTGTGAGGCATGAAAAATAAATTACTTTTTAAATACATTACTGGAATGCCACTCAAAATCAAATATAAAAAAAAAAACAAGCAGCCAACAACATGCATTTTCTGAATAATAAGCATAAATCAACTGTATAAAAATATGACAGAAAACCAGAACAATCCACAAAATAAAATCAAGGACAGATGAAAAGCCACGACTTTGCTTCTTTCTACCTTGGATGGGGGCCACTCTATCTGCACACTTACACTGCACAACTGCTCCTTGCCTTGCTTGGACTCATCGAAAGTCACTACATGGGGGAGTGAGGTACAACAAGTATGTCACAATTTGAAATATCTCTGGCTGACAGTGATGGCCCTGACACATTTGTCATACTCTCAACCTCAGAGCAAGAAATCTGGACAAAACCATAAATAAAAGTGGGACAAAGGCTCAAAAATAAGGACAATTTTTAAATACTGCTCGTACAAACTTATTAAGTTAATAAAGTAGTAGGTCTTGCATTACTATGAATTTTCTGAAGGGTATGAAATCTGAAACTCAAATGTCTGTCATTTTCTAACTTTAATATTTAATGATTTGCCACTAATTTGCCAAAAAATTTTTTTTATGAAAAACAGACCAAAAATGTGATGTGGAAATCTGTACACACTACACACACAGCCTTTCTAAAGAATCAGTCATAGGCAATAAACTAAACATTACATATACACACACACACACACACACATTATATATATATATATATATATATATATATATATATATACAGGAATTTAATATTTCACTTAGTATATTTTCACTTAGTATACTCATGTCAGTACTGGTGTCATCAAATCCATATTGTTGAATGCCATACTATGAAATGCATGAACCAATGGACATCTTTCAAAGAAATTACCAATAATGCAGTAAAATATCAAATACATAATTCTCATACAACAGAGAAAATATAAATCAGCCTGCACCTTTAGAGAAGAAGGATAAAGCCCTAACTATGGCCCAGCTGACCTGAGTTCTAATAGGAACTTGGGTGTTTGACACATTGTTATTTCTGGCTTTGTCTCTGAGCCTTCAGCAAAGTAGTGAAAATAGTGTGACAATCCTTAGTGCCTTACTAAAAAACCAAACATTTTATAAGGGGTAGAGCAAAAATAGGAGGCAAAATCAGGGACATTCTTCTACAGAAGAGAGGTATGTAATGATGAAGGGGAGGTAGGATGGTCGAGCCTATCATGGGGTGGATGGAGGCACACATGCCTGTATCACACTCACACTATTTGATTGATTCCCTGATATGTTGACTGGGAAATAAATATGTTTTGTTCCTCAGGGGTGGGCAGTGTGCCCTGATGGCATTAGCACTTTGCAGAATTGAAGGGTAGGTCACTGTATGCTACAGATATTAAATTCTGGGAAGGATGGAAACAACTACAAGTAAGTAATACACTTAAGTTCATAGGTTCACAGATTAGTACCATTTTAAGCCTAGCCAATTATCTCATGTGAGAATCAAACTCTACACTTTGTATAAAGTATTTTATTAGTAATTACAACACCTTCCAATAACCGCGAAGTAACACACAAATATCTTCCTGTCAGAAATGTTACCCAGTTTTCGGCAGAACGGGGATTCCCATTTTCTTGTTATTTGTCCAAGATATCATACAATGCATGAATAGTTTGTTAGTAGACAGTCATACCCTCAACCTCTTAGCACAAGAAATCTAGACAAAGCCTGACATGGGGGGGGGGGGGGGGTTAATCCTTAGATCATCCCAGTGATTTGTAATAAAAAAATATAGGATTAGACCAAAATATGGAGGCAAAAATCTGTACAGTAGAGAGATGTGTAGACCGGTAACTAAAGCACATTCTAGTTTCCCTGATAAAAACTAAAATACAACTCCTATACAGGCATATTACTTCAGATAGCGAACCTCCGAAGACAGGCCACAAAAACACTGCCATATGACTAAAATAAGTGCATCTTTACTGGAGGCCAAATACTTACAGACCTCTGAATTATACCCCATTATAAGGGATGCTCCTCGTGTTGAGCGCTAAACATTCACTTGTCTGAACTGAGCGGGTCTGTCACACATTTATTGCCAAGATTTCTGACAGAAATCACTCCAATAACATTAACTTCATTAACTCATATCAGTTCAATGAATTCATAATAACGTCCTGGTAGGGAAACAGAAACATTCCAATTAAAGTTGCCATGAAGTATTCCACAGTTTGCCCAGTTTTTCCAGTTTAAGAGATATTGTTTCACATTACGTGAATCCCATTTAGGCAAAAAAAGCACAAAAAATTGTTCCCAACTTTCAGCGTTCTTGCTGAGGGAAAACAGTGGCATAATAGGCTAGAAGATATGGGTATCTCTGTCCTGACTTCTTGGGTGAATTTGGAGTCTTCCTGTATACTTTTGGGTCTGAACTCACCATTTCTACTTTCATGGTTGCTTGGAGATTACAGCTGTTAAATTGAAGTTGATAAAGCCTTTGAATCTGCCTGGTAAACAAAGCTGCAAAATTGTCTTGGGCACTGATTTTTTTTTTTTTTTTTTTTTTTTTACACCCATGCTGTTACTGCATCAGCACGTAGATTATAAAATGCAGTGGACTAAAATAGCCTTCTTGCCTCAGTTGTGATTTGTTAAAATATTATTGCTGTGTAACAAGTTTAAAAATGCCAGTCTGAAGAAACTATGTGAATTAGTTGTGGTATCTTGTACAACTGTACTTTTAAAATGGAGAGAAGATGCACTTTCTCATTTAAGAAGCATTTGGGAGCCGTTGGAACCTTATCATACAACCTACCTAGTAAGCTTTGTGATCTGTACTATTCCAGTAATCATGAGGGGGAATCTGTACTTAGCTTTTGTGGAACAGTAAGAGGACAAGGTAATTGTAATCATGCTCCATTAATATTATAAGAGATATTGTTTCACATTACGTGAATCCCATTTAGGCAATATAATAGCAAAAAAGCACAAAAAATAGTTTGCAGCTTTCAGCGAAAACGTCTTACAAATATTTAACACCCGCAGCAACCAAATACATTTTTTTCTCTCCTAAATTACCTCAACAATCCTAATGCTCAAAGTACTACACTACACAACACAAATAAAATTAAACTTTATTTTAGTTAAGTATACAATTATCTTTTTCTAACAGGGAATTGCCATTTGCCAAACTTCCTTCCAATCTATAAACAAAACAATTAATATAGGACAACTCAAGCAGTCAGAGACACCGACCTACCTTAATCTAAAGTTAAAAATGACTGACCAAGTCCGTCTCCATCTCACGAACTAAAGTTAGGTTGTTAGGAATCAACTCTCCGTAATGACGGTAAAGCAATAAGCTGCAAGCCAAATAAGCAAACAAATGAAACAAGTTGGTTCTACAACTAGCAACTGAAAGTACTGTGCTACTAGTACTCATTGTTTTTCACTCTCTTTTTTGGGGAGAGAGCGAGAACCAATCAGTAGCCATCCAGCTGTCCATGTCATGTACCTGACTGCGGACTTGGCAGTCCAATCCTCTTCCACTTTACTGAGTGGTTAAAAGCACATAGACTTCTGGGCTTCACTGATGCCTTCTTTCCTTAATCTGGACTGCTTTCAGAGCAGTCTAGATTTACAGAAACTATTTTTTTTAAAACCCGGAACTTTCCCAGCATGTGCAGTTCGAGTTCCTGGACTTTGCGAGTCAGTCGGACTCACTTAGAGCACTGCAGCCAGTCAGTAAATTTTATTTAAATAATTAATAAAAATTATAAATATTTTATTTTTAAACATTTCTTTTCTTCATAGCTGGGGCTGCAGTACTGCAGTCTAATGGCATGAGCCGCCACTGCTCGATCCTCCTCGTACAATGCTATGTTAGTAAAGAAATATGAATTTAAACGTGATGGTAAGCATAGAGTTGTAATCACAGGTGAGTACTCATCCTGTTGAACCACTGCAGCAGTTGCATAGCCACTGAAGTGGTAAATCATAGGTAGTTAAGGCAGCAGTAAAGGACAACAAAATAGTACACAGCATTATGTGGGGCAGATATTAAAGGAATAGGCATGCTATACTCTTGTTGTCTTGCGCATTGGTGACACCACTTCTAGAATATTGCATTCGGTCCTTCAAGGAAAATAATGCAAACCTAGTGTAATAACTACAAACAAAAGCTACAGTGGAGCCATTAGGTAAAAGCAAAGGCAGGACTTAAGTACAGCATCTGAAACATATGAATTTTTATTCCTTAGACAGCAGAGGCGGTATGATACGGGTTCACAAGGTGCTAGATGATAAACAGGAATTGGTGGAATTGGTGCGCAGGGTGAAAAAGGGGAGAAGGGACCATTAGATGCAGTTGAAGGGTAGTCAGTTTTATCTGGATATGAGAATTTTTTTTTTTTTCACAGAGAGAGAGAAAGAGGGAGGGAAGGGGAAGGGGAAAGACAAAGTGATTGAGAGGTGCGGACATTGGAATTTACAATATTCACTAGGGCATAGAGCAGCTGGAATTGATCAGGAATCCCTGGATGGAGGATGTAAAAAAAAAACACTTCCATCATTGCTTTCTACATTGAACAGGCAATTTGACAAAACAGCCCTCCTAACTAAAATTTTGATGTAATGAATGTACAGCCAAACACAAGCAATCCATATCTAACTTTTTATGGGTTGAGACCATAAGATCGAATTTTTTAAATTTCAAACCATTTAAATGGAGATCGTCATACAGCGAGGAACAGTATATTTAAAATTTTTCTCACTGTAGTGTAAACTCGTAGTTGGTATATTTAATTAGCTGGGGGTGTGAGGGGTGCAGGGGGTCTTGCCCCCCTGCAAAAATGTAAAAAAAAATGTTTTTTATTTAAATTTTGAAGTTTCAAAACTTTGATCTTATGGTCTCAACCATAAGAAAGTCAATATTTATATTGCCTATTTTGTAAAAGATCTTAGATCATGTTTTTCAAGTTTGCACAGATCTGTTTTACTGACTGAATGTTAACTTGTTCTTTGTTTAATTATGAATATCTACCACTGTGTAAAACATTTTTCTTGACATTTTGGCTCACATGCTGTCCTGATATACTGTGGGCAACAAGCTGTAGTATCTGAATGTCTGGTGTCTTACATCATCTTGAATTCTACCCCACCCTCCCATCCTTTTGCAGTTGTCATTTTAAAAGCTAGTGTCTCTGGATTTCACCCGTTATGGTAATCTGACTACCAAATCCCCTCCCCATTTGATTGCTATCACAGTTGTGTAATCTGATTGTTTTACATAGATCCATAATACTGAATGCCTACTCAGCAAACTAATACTGCTCTTTGGCTAACATCCTTTACTGCAAACTATCATTTTCACAAAGATCTATCTGCTTAGGAACCCTGTTAAATTTGAGAAGGTCCTGAATAAATATTGTGCTCTTTGACAAATGAAAGATTTATCTTACTGGTTTACACTTCATTTAAATGTTTTATTTGCCAATTTTTGCACTTTAAATAATTTTCAAGTACCATAGGTTCATAGGTAGGTACTAGGCTATTGGCCCAAGGGCCTAAGTAAGCCTAGCCAACAAGGTTCCCTGGCTTACGCCACCCAATAAAGTTATTTTCCTGTACCCCTGTCAAGCAGAGCCACAGATGTGATCACCAGGGTGTATTTACTATTTCCCATCCACTCATCAAGATTTTTCTTGAAGAGTGCTAATCAGGAACTTTGCTTGACATAGATGGGCAGCTTGTTCCAGAGTATAGAAAGTCTCTGGGACAGGAATCTATCCCTCCAGCATGTTCTGTTTATTGTGGTGACAAGGTTTAGGTCCGAAGAGCATGTAGCTCAGATCGATTTGGATTCCTTTAGGTGTAGCAAGTCCAACAACTCTAGGTTTAACATAGCTTTATATGTTAGGCAGAGATCTCCTTGGAGTAGGTGATATGCTACAGAGTACAGCTGGGGTTTTTTGATACTGTCAGTGTAGGGCATCTGTTTGAGGCCAGTAATCCTCTTTATGAGGTACTTCTGTGGCCTTTCCAGCTGCTGCAGATGTCTTGTGAGGTACATTCCAAAAGGGGCGTTGTACTCTATAAGGGGTCTAATGAGTGCGGAGCAGAGGGGAACAATGACCTCTTTTTTTCCAGGATGAGAACCCTTTTGTGATGAGGTGTGCCATGTAGATGGATTTTCTGACTACTGTGTCAATGTGATTATCATAGGAGAGAGACTACTGTCCACCTGGGTCCCAAGGTTTCTTATCACACATTCAGCATTAAGTAGACTGCTGTTTATGTGGTAGTTCATGGGTACAGAGTTTTTACCAAAGAGGATGACAACATTCTTTTTGGCATTGAGCTTGAAGCCATGCCTCTGACACCAGGCATCTGTCTCAGTGAGGCTCTTCTGTAGAATGTCCACATCATTTGGGGAATTGACTATGGCTCCTAGTTTGCACTCATCTGTGAACTTCATTAGCCAGAGGCCTTCTGTGTTAGCCTGTATATCAGAGAAGTAGATACCAAACAGGAGAGGTCCCAGGACTGAACCCTGTAGTACTCCACTTGTCACTGGTTTGAAGTCAGATTTGGAGTCTGCAACTTTTACAGTGTGGGTTCTGTCAGTGAGCCAGTTGGCAACCCATCTTGTGACGTAGGAATTTACACCTAGTTTAGTGAGTTTAGCTATAATTCCAGAATGGGGGATGGTGGCGAAAGCCTTGGCGAGGTCAAGATAGGCTGGGTGAACCATCTTACCCTCGTCTACGGCTTTGGTGACTTCCTCAAAGAAATTGATCAGGTTCATAAGGCATGATCTGCCTTTCACAAACCCAAGCTAGGTGGGGTCCAGAGTTTGGAGGTTACCAATGTCTTTGTTTATGAGTTCCATGGCCTTGCAGACCAGGCTCATCAGGCTAATAGGACAATAGTTCCCAGGATCAGTTTTGGCTTCCCCTTTGTGGAGTGGGATAACTGTTGCTGTGTGCCATTCAGTGGGCCCAAAGCCTGACGTGAGACTATGCTTGAACATGGTGCTTAGGTGGGGAGCCAGTTCGTTTTGACATTTGTGTAAAACGCAGCGTGGGATGTTGTCCGGTCCCATTAATGCTGTGTTTTTGGTTTTAGAGAGTGCAGTTTTTAGCTGGATAGATGTGGTTACAGGGACTCTGCATTCTTCCTGTATAGATATTATCCCTTTAGGGGGGGTGAGAGGGGGGTAAAGTTAGCACTGAACCTATCTGCCAGGATGTTGGCAATATCAGTTGGTTCTGTAATTTTTGTGCTGTTGTGCTGTAACTCAGTGCAGATCTGGGTGTTGCCATTGAGATTCTTGACATAGCTATAGAATGCTTTGTGGTTGCCCTTAGAATCAGTGGCGATATTGTTTTCATAGCTAGCTTTGGAGGATCTTATAAGAGATCTCAGCTTCTTACTGAGGCTGACCAGGGAGCTCATCCACTCATGGGATTTTACTCTCTTTTGCAACAATTTCTTCCTTCTGTTGTAGAGATTGTTTATGGCTGGGGACCACCAGGTTGGCTTCCCTTTTTTGGAGAATAGCATCTTGGTTCTGTTTGGGATAACACGATCCATGCACTCGTATAAGTGCTTATAGAGTGCATTTGTGTAGAATTCAGCAGTCATAACTGTATTGTCAGTCTGCATGGGTGTCACGAAGTTTGCTACTTCTGTCTTAAGAAGCATGAAGTTGGCTTTGGAGAAATTTTTTACCATGGTTTCCTTAATGGTGGGTGGGGGTGGGATGCGGATATCTAGGGTGATTAGCTTATGGTCGGATCCAACCAAAGAGGAGTTGATTTCAGGTGTGAAACACCGGTCACCCATGTTGATAATGACTAGGTCTAGGACATTGTTGCCCCTGGTGGGGGTGTGGATAAGTTGATCCAGGGCATTGGAATTTCTTTGGCTGAACCCTAATATTTTCCAGTATATAAAGAAAAAAGGAATGAGAATCCTCGGGCATGGTGGGGGATCTGTAGCAAGCTACAATTTGGATTGCAGTTTTGCCCAGAGTTAATTGCACTTGGGATAACTTTGGATGCATTATGCTGTGCAACTAGCCTGGAGGTGTGGATATCCTTAATGAATATGGACACGCCTCCGCCTTTGGTGTTCTGGTCCAGGTTAGATGGCCGAAAAGTGTGGTATGAGTTATAGCCTGGTAATGCACGGGTGCTCTCTAGAGCCTTGAACCAGGTCTCAGTCACTGCACAGATATAGATGTTCTCCATTTAAAGGAGTGCCTCGAGTGAGTGCATTTTGAGATTTAGACTTCTATCATTGAGTAACATTACCCTCAGTTTTTGCTTACCTGTTCCTGTTACGGTGGTGAAATTGTTATTTGACCCTTGCTAAAAAAGGCACTATAGGGGCAGCAAGAGCCTTAGCCAGTATCCAGAATCCCAGGCGTGACAGGTGCAGGCCATCTCTGGCAAAGCATCGTGGTCTGTCGTCCATGTCAGCCCAGGAAGACAGATACTGGATCCCCTTAGAATGACACCAGAAACTTAGCCAGTTGTTGAAGTCAGTCATTTTGTCCTTGTACTGTGGTATCATTCTGGGTGATGGCAAGATGCTACTCAGGGCTAGGGTCATACCTGCCTGGGCTACAAGATTGGAGACCTCCACCATGTCTCTTTTCATGTAGTCCAGGGAGGTACATCTCAAGTTGTTTACACCAACGTGGACAATGACAGAGTCATATTTGTACTTGTTGTGGAGTGACCTGAGTGCGTGGGTTATGTGGTGGATCCTGGCACCTGACAGGCAGCTGACAGTAACCTTCTCCTATTTTAGCCTGGTGAGTGGGACATCAGTGTGCCTGACTATAGATTCACCTATTACTAGTGTGTTGGGTACGTTGGTTTGCCTTATGGGCTGTGGTTTATTGGCACACTCAGTCTGTGGGCTGTGTGTCATTTAGGTTGTGTTGGGGGGAGGAGGTTGCTTGCATTTTTGCTTTGGAGGTCTCTGTTGCTTGAGTCAATTATTATTGAGAGCCTCTGTGAATGTTTTTGTGTTTCTATGTGTGGATTTTGGTGGTGTAGGTTTAGTGGGACTATGTGATGAGTGTGGTGCAAGTGTTTACCTTCTCCTCTTGACTGTCAAGTTCGGTCTTGGTTGGAGAGAGCTTTACCTCCAGTATGGCTAGATAAGTACATCTCTCACAGGTTGTTGTGTTGGTTGGTAGGAGGAGAGGGTTGTCTGTGTACATGAGGCAATTGCTACATTGCCTCAAGATGCCCAGATTCATCAGATAGGCAGGAGAGAACACTGGCAGCTGACCCTTGGACATGCCTGAATAAAGAACTAATTTCCTCTAGACAAGTGAGGAAAGTGAGTATAAGAGCTGTTTTTTCTAAGCAAGTGAGGAAAGTAAGTACAAAAATGGTTTTCCTCTAGGTAAAGAAGAGGGTTGAGTTTTGTATTAATTTCTAGCTTATTTAGTGCTAACAACAAATTCTGAACAAGTATTGAGCACAGAAAAGCAAATTCAAGTGCTAAAACTAAGAATCTGTACCTGGATCTTGTGGTAGAGAGGCTGCCTAATGCTTATCACTCCCACTGATAAGCTAGAATGCTTCCCTCCAACACAGAAAGGCTTGGGGGGCTCAGAGGCTTACAAGCAGTCCTGGATACAGCAAATCTCTATCTGGACTGCACTAGTTACAGAAAAGGTGGGAAATGAGTGCAAGTGCAGGCTTTTAAACCAAAAGGTTGAAAGAGATGGAAAAATTGCCCAAACAGCCAATAAACTACAATTTCTGGGCCAGAAACCACTCTTGTGGTAGATTGGCTACCTAGTGCTTACCACTCCCACTGATAACCTAGAAGGCTTTCCTCCAACACAGAAAAGCTTGGGGGCTCAGAAGTTTACAAACAGTCCTGGATACAGCAAATCTGTATCTGGACTGCACTAGTTACAGAAAAGGTGGGAAACAAGCGCAAATGCAGGCTTTTAAACCAGAAAGTTGAAAGAGATGGAAAAACTGCCCAAACAGCCAATAAACTACAATTTCTGGGCCAGAAATCACTCTTGTGGTAGATAGGCTACCTAGTGCTTACCACTCCCACTTATAAGGTCGAAGGCTTCCCTCCAACACAGAAAGGCTTTGGGGGCTCAGAAGCTTACAAACAGTCCTGGTTACAACAAATCTGTATCTGGACTAAACTAGTTACAGGAAAGGCAGGAAACATGCTTAGAATTTTTTTTATTGTTGTACTCTTTGCTGATTGCTGAGAACTACATTTTTGAGAACCTTTACTGGCAGAGTTACTGGGTAATTTTTACTTTGTATTTTTCTTGGTAGCTAATTGTTGTATTCCTGCAATTTTGCCTCTGTTAGTAGGGTATTCTACACAGATTTATTTCTTTTTTTAAGTGCCTGTATAAATTTGGTGTGTTTGCAAGGCTCTTGACTGATTCCCACAGAGCTCAGCAATGCTTGGTGTCCTGCCTCTACCTCTGAAGTGAATTTTTTTTTGCATCATGTACCATCCAGGCAGAAGCTAGCACTTCCATAAGCTATTTTAGTGATTAGGTACTGATTTCTTGGTTTATGTGTGCATTCATCTGTATTTAGGGCTGAAATTACTGCTTTTGTTCAAACCGTCTTGCTATTGGACTGATTGACTTGAAATTGCCTTGTGCAGATAGTTTGTTAAAGTTGTTTTGTGGTAGCGTACACCCCTAAGCAACCTTTTTGTGCTTTTAGATTAAGAGGATTGGGATATTGCATCACACTCTCCAGTTGTGGTGCTTTCTAAATTCGATTTTCTACACTGAATCCTTCACTTTGCAGGTACTCCATAACCTCATTTTCTATTTCTTTAACTTCTACATTACTAATCTGTTTTTCTACTTTTCCTCTTTGCCTTCTTATTTTTTGTATTGTAAAGTTTCCATATCCAGATTCCTTTCCCTCTGTTTCTCTTCAAATATCTTTGGTGCTGCTCTTTTTGCATTGATTAGTTTTGCTTTCTCCTTTACATAGATATTACACCATATTAAATCTTTTTCTTTCCCATGTCCATTTTTCTTCTTCAGATGTCTCCTGATCTTCCTGTTTCTCCTTACTTCGAGGACTCATTCCATCATGCTGTGATTTAACCTGTTAGAACTTCTACACTAAATGATTCACTTCGCAGGCACTCTATAACTTCAACTTCTATTTTTTTTAACTTCTACTTTACTAATCTTCTTTTCTAAATTCCATGTTTGTGATATTATTTTTTATTGTGAATTTTTTCACATCTGTTTGGCTTTTCCTGTATTTCTCTTTAAATATCTTTGGGGCTGCCTTCTTTATATTGGTAACTTGGCTTTTGTCTTTGCATAAATATTGCACCGTATTAAATCTTTCTCTCTCATGCCCATATTTCTTTTTTATACTTTTCAAAAATATCTAGGTTTTGTTGTTTATATTTTTGCACTTCCTCGGATGCTTAATTTTTCCAAACATATCAGAGTTTCTTAGTCTATATACTGTTTTTCACAAATTTGTTACATTAATGAAAAGTTTTATTTGAGGCTTCTGACAGTTTTTCTTCTGGAAGTATTTTTATTTCCTCTAATTTCTCTCTTATTCTTTTTGTATATCTTGTGTCTAGAAATTCTGTTTTTTTTGTATAATAGTAACAATAAATCATTTCTTTCTTATACTCAATAGTCCACTCTATTCTCTTTATGGCTCTTCTTTGCCCTATCAGGTTTTTGAGATATTTGTGTACTGCTACTTCCTTCTACAACAGGGGCCCTCCCCCTGGGCCTGGCCTGGCCCCATTGTAGGAATGTTTCTGTATTTTGAGGATTCTACACTGTCATTTTTTCCAGTCCTGGTACCAGTGTGCCTACCAGGATTGGGCACTTTTTTATCCGGGTCTTGTGCACTCAGCTATCTTTTTTAATTTTTGACCTACTTCTGTCCATGATTTATGCTATATAAATACAATCTTTATATCAGTGTCATCTTGGTGAGATTTTGTGAAAAACAAGATCACCTTGTGAAGGTACTCACCAGGACTTGAGGATGAATTCAGTTTTAGCAATACTACCTCCTTTGCTTGCTAACTTATCATCTCTCCATTTGGACCCTCATAAATAGCCTGAAACATGTCTTACCAGGACCACTCAAGTCACTTTTTAACTCCTGTTACAAAATAGGCTATGTACCAAGG